>NC_140504.1:100009136-100524136 GCF_964339955.1 Pipistrellus hanaki | reverse complement strand
AGTGGGGGAGAGAAAATAGTGCCAACATAATATTAATAAAAATAAAAAATGTAAGAAAGAAAAGAGAAGAAAAAAGGATGGGGGAAATATATGTATCTGGGGAGAAAACTCAAAAAAACCAACAACTATTCCAGAAAATGCAAATTACAAACATCCAAACAAGAAATACACATATGAATCTGAAGAGGCAGAGCTTATTTCTAAAACATAAGATCAAAGAATTGAATGAATGTGGAAATGGCCACAGCTTATTATATAGGAGGTAAAAAGAGAATGAGTGTATAAAAAAAAATTTAGAAAATAAAATACAAAAAAAGAGAAAAAATATATATTTAAATACATATTAAATATATATAAAGACATTATATATGTCTTTATATTATATATATTTAAATACATGTTATATATATATAAAGACATATATATTGATAAAGACATAATATATATAAAGACAAAAATTGATAAATACATGCATAGGTAGATAGAATAAAGAAGGGGAAAATAATTTATACATATATATTAAATATATATAAAGACATATATAATTTTATACATATATGTACTTAATATATATGTATAAATTATTTTCCCCTTCTTTATTCTACCTACCTATGTATGTATATATCAATATTTTTTGAAAAGTAGACTAGAAAGTAGATAGGCCTGAGTTGGCCGGAACTGGTTTGACTCAATGGATAGAGCGTCAGCTTGGGGACTGAAAGGTCCCGGGTTCGATTCTGGTCAAGGGCATGTACCTTAGTTGCGGGCATATCCCCGGTAGGGGGTGTGCAGGAGGCAGCTGATCGATGACTCTCTCTCATCGATGTTTCTAACTCTCTATCTCTCTCCCTTCCATTCTGTACAAAATCAATAAAATAAAATAAAATAAAAAAAAGATAGGCCTGAGTTGGTGATTGAAATTAAGCTATTAGTAGATGATTAGAACAAGCAAGGAGAGGAAAAACAGGAGCCAAAAAAAAAGCCACAGAAAAACAAACTAACAATCAAACAAACAAACAACAATAAGACAAAAGAAAGAAAATGGAAAAAAGGAAAGAAAAAAATTGTCTAGTGAAGAAAGAGAGAAGTGTGATGGACTTGGAGCAGTGGAAAGAAATTAGATATAAGATTAAGATCAATTGTTAACAAGCAGTCAAATTAAATAACAGAGAAAAACTAAAGCAGGAACAGGGTAAGAGAAACAGGACCAAAAAGGGTAACAGTAAGGAAGAAATTGTTGGCATAAAAGAATAATTGAGATAGAATAAAATAATGCTAAAATTAAAATAAAAATAGAATGTAGAACATTAATCTAAAAAAAATCAAATAAAGAAAAAATAACATAAAAGTTTTTAAAGGTAAAATAATAGTCATAATAAAAATTAAAAACATAATAATAATGAAAAAGTAAAATAAAGAGAGAAAAAAAATATTAGTTTCTTAAGATAAAAGATAAAAATGTGAAGTAATGAAGGTTCTTCACTTCAGTGAGGCTTCAATGACCCATAGGGACTGTTTTAAGACCCCTCTCTACTGCCTGCCAGGTTTGTTCCCTGTCAGGTAGTCAGCACAGTGTTGAAGTTCCCTGCAATCCACTGCTCCTATGTGTCATAAGCCACAATCTTCTTTTCAAAAAGGCGAAATCTCTCTGGTCACTTTGTTTATTTGTTTGCCTTCAGTTGTATTTACACCACAGTCAATTTCTGACACAATCCCTGGGTGGTGGTGTTTCTAGATTAGTTTCCGGGACCAAATGGCCCCTTGACCTAGTGTTTAGACTCTTCTTTCCCTTCCTCACTTAATATTAGGTTGGAGATATGGACTGACCCAGAGCTGGTTTCCTGCTCCTATCTCCTTATTCTGATCCCCTGTTTCCACGAAAACAATTATCCCCTGCAGTTTCAGGGAGTGTTTTTCAGTGGAAGATCCTATGTACTGGGCTTAGCAAGCAAGGAAGTTATTGTAAAAAGACAAAGGGATTGCACTGAATTGCATCTTTCTTCCCTCTGGCACTGTGCAGCTGGTATAGAACTTCAGGCTGCATTTCTGGGCACAATGTCCCCCTCTGCCAGCGGTCCTGTTGACCCCATTCCACATTTGAAAGCTACAATGAACCCAAAGGCTATGGATTTGGTGGGGCACAGTCTCCCTTTGAGATTCTAGTCCCTGCTGTGTGCATTTCTCGCTCCAGCCTGGATCCCAGATATCACTTCTCTCCAGGCAATCTCTGACCTTTCTGTCCATGGATTGCCTTACCACCTATGTTATATTTGCCAATTCCAGGTGGCTGTTATTCAATTCAGCTGTTCCTTCTCACTGCTGTTGATTTTAATTTTTATTATTACTATTATTTTATCTTTAAAAAAGGACCTGACCACATATTTAGCCACCACCTTGTCTCCCCCTAGACAAATATTTTAGACATTTGTGGCCAGGGAGTCTGGGTCTCAAACTTCATGGGTTCTTAGCTAAGGCAGCTGGTCCTGAGGCATTGTGGTTGTAGGGTCCTGGGAGGTATCCAAGGTCTCCCTGTTTGAAGGTATGACTGGCCTTCAAACAAAATTAAGATACATAGGAATACATTTAACCAAGGAGGTAAAGGACTTTAACTAAGTAAATTACATGACAGTGAAAAAAAACAGATAGAGGAGTTACTGCTGCCCTAGAAGCATCCCTTCAATGACTCGACACCTAGATACTTTTGTGAGAGCAAAAAATGGAAAGACAAAAAAACCCACAAAGGAAAGAAAAGGAGGCATCAGCAGTAAAGTAGCTAAGTGAAATTGATGCATGCAATATTTCAGAAAAAGAAATCAGAATAAGGATCGTAATGTTCATAAACCAGATGGATGAAAAAAAATCAAAACTTATCTAACAATCAAGAAGAAATAAAGTGTGATATAGCTGTAATAAAAAGCATCATGGAAAGTTTCAACAGTAAACTAGGAGAAGCAGAGGACCAAATAAGCAAATTCGAAGACAGGGAAGCAAAACACACCCAAAATGAACTGTAATTAGAGAAACAAATTAAAAGACAGGAGGAGAATCTAAGGGAGCTTTAGGACAACATGAAATGAAGCAACACACAAATAATAGTGGTGACAGAATGACAGGAAGAGGATCAAGGTTTATAAAACTTATTTGAAGAAACAATGTCAGAAAACATCGTGATACGGGGAAGAAAAAAGTCGCACAAGCAGAGAGAGTCACAATCAAGATGAACCCAAAGATCCACGCCAAGACAGGCCGTAATTACGATGGCAAATGTTCAGGATGAAGAGAGAATCTTAAAGACTGCAAGACAGAGGCATAAATTATGTACAAGGAATCTGACAATAGATTATCAAATGATTTTTCAACAGAAACACATCAGACCAGAAAGAAATAGAAGGAAATTTACAAAGTGATGTAAAGCAAGGGACTGAATCCAAGAATACTCTATCCACATGGCTATCATTCAAAATTGAAGGGGAAATAAGGAGCTTCACAGACACACACACAAAAATAAAAGTCTAAGGGAGTTTATCACTACCAAGCCAGCAATTCAAGAAATGCTAAAGGGACTGGTGTAAAAAGAAGAAATAAAAAGGGTAGAAGCAACACAGCCACAAAACATAAAAATGGCTACAAACAAGTAACTAACAATAATTTTAAATGTAAGTGGACTAAATGATCCAATCAAAAGACATTGAGTGGCTGAATAGATTAAAAACATGATCCATATATATGCTGTCTACAAGGGACCCAGTTCAGAACAAGGGAATCACCTGGACTTCAAGTGAAGGGATGGGAAAATATTTATCAGACAAATGGAAATGAACAAAAATAATCTGGGTAGCAATACTTATATCTGACAAAATAGACCTCAAAGTGAAGGCCATAACAAGAGATAGGGAAAGCCACTTCATAATACTAAAGGGATCACTACAAAAAGAAGATATAATCCTGGTAAACATATAAGCAACCAATGTGATATAGATGCAATAAAAAAAATCATACAACTTAACCCAAATACATAAAAGAACTCATGGATAATACCAAGGGAGGAATTGACAACAATAAAATCATATAAGGGGACCTTAATACCCCACCAAGATCACTGGATACGTCATCTAGACAAAAAAAAATCAGCAAAGAAACAGAAATCTATACCAATAAAAGATGGCTGCCACAAGATGGCTGGCAGGGGAGGGCAGTTGGAGGCGCCCAGACTGGTAGGGGTAGGAAGTAGGGGGCCATCACGCTGGCAGAGGAGGGCAAATGGGGCCATCAGACCAGCAAGGGAGGACAGTTGGGGGCAAACAGGCCAATAGGCAAGAGCAGTTGGGGGAGATAGGGCTGGCAAAGGAGCAGTTAGGTATCAATCAGGCCAGCAGGGGAGTAGTTAGGGGGTGATTAAGTTGGCAGGCAGAGTGGTTAGGGGAATTTATACAGGCAGGCAGGCGAGTGGTTGGGAGCCGGCAGTCCCAGAATGTGAGAGGGATGTCTGATATTGAAGAGGATGCAGGCTGGGCTGAGGGATAACACACACACACACACACACACACACACACACCCCACCCAATGCAAAAATTTCATGCACTGGATCTCTAGTCCTAAATTACTCACTAGACCATATGGACTAGTGGCAAATGTTCAGGATGAATTGAAATCTTCAGAACATTTCACACCAAAGCCATAGAATATACATTCATCTCAAGTATACATGGGACATTTTCAAAGATAGACCTCATGATGGGATACAGGCAAAGTCTCTCCTAATTCAAGGAGATTGAAATCATATCAAGCATCTTCTCAGATCACAATGTCATAATATTAAAAATAAACTACAATAAAAACAATCTAAAAATTCAAACACTTGCAAGTTGAATAGCATGCTATTAAACCACGATTGGATTACCAAAGAGATCAAAGAGAAATTTAAAACATTCTGGAAATAAATGACAGTTAAAACACAACAATCCAAAACCTAGAGGACACAGTGAAACCAGTCCTGAGAGAGATGTTGATAGCTCTCCAGGCTTACCTAAAAATAAATAAATAAATAAATAAATAAATAAATAAATAAATAAATAAAATAAAATAAAAAATCTAACCCTACAACTTAAAGAATTAGAAAGAGAGCAACAAGAAAAGCCCTGAATGAGCAGAAGGAAGGAGATAATAAACATCAGAGCAGAAATACATGGCAAAGAGACAAAAAACAAAACAAAACAAAACAAATGCAAAAAACACAAAAAAGATAAATGAAATCAAGAGCTGGTTTTTTGAAAGGATAAATAAGATTAATGAACCTCTAGCCAGGCTTACCAAGAAGCAAGAAGAGAGGACCCAAATGAACAAAATCAGAAATGAAAGAGGTGCCGAGACTGGTTTGGCTCAATGGATAGAGCGTTGGCTTGGGGACTGAAGGGTCCCGGGTTCGATTCCGGTCAGGGGCATGTACCTTGGTTGAGGGCATATCCCCAGTAGGGGGTGTGCAAGAGGCAGCTGATCGATGTTTCTCTCTCATCGATGTTTCTAACTCTATCTCTCTCTCCCTTCCTCTCTGTAAAAAATCAATAAAATATATTAAAAAAAAAAAAAAAGAAATGAGAGAGGTGAAATAACAACAGATCCCATAAAAATAAAAAGGATTGTTAAAAAATACTATGAACAATTCTATTCCAACAAACTAGACAACCTAGAGGTAATGGACATATTTCTAGAAAAATACAAACTTCCAAAACTCAATAAAAATCTCAATAGGCTGATAACTATGGAGAAAATTGAATCAGTCATCAAAAAGCTTCCAGAAAAAAAAAAAAAAATCTGGAGCTAGATGGCTTCCAGGGGAGTTTTACCAAACATTCAAAAAATAACTAAAATTTATCCTCCTCAGACTATTTCAAAAAAATTCAAGAAGAAAGAATACTTCCAAGCTTATTCTATGAGGCCAGCATAACCCTGGCAATACCAAAACTAGATAAAGAAAAAAACAATGAAAGAGAATTACAGGCCAATATCCCTCATGAACATAGGTGCCAAAAATCATCAGTAAAATTCTAGCAAATCAGATCTAGCATTACATCAGAAAGATTATGCACCATTACTAAGTAGGTTTTCTTCTCAGGATACAAGGATGGTACAATATCTGCAAATCAATAAACATGATACATCACATTAAAAAATCTGAAGGATAAAAATCACATAGTCATATCAATTGATGCAGAAAATGCATTTTAAAAAATCCAACATTCTTTCTTAATAAAAACCCTCAGCAAAATTGGAATAGAGGGATGATACCTCAACATAATAAAAGCCTTATATGACAAACCTACAGCCAACATCATACTCAGTGGACAAAAACTAAACTCATTTCCCTTAAGAACAGGAACAAGACAAGGATGCTCACTTTCACCACTCCTGTTCAACATAGTATTACAAGTACTAGCAATGGTGATCAGTCAAGAAGAAATAAAAGGTATCCAAATTGGAAAAGAAAATGTAAAACTGTTATTATTTGCAGATGACATGATATTGTACATAGAAAACCCAAAAGACTCCATAAAAAAACTATTAAACTTAATAAATGAATTTGGCAATGTAGCAGGATACAAAATTAATGCCAATAAATCTATGGCATTTTTATACACCAATAGTGAATTTACAGAAAGAGAGATAAAAAAAAAATCCCCTTTTATCATCACACCTAAAAAATTAAGATACCTAGAAATAAACTTAACTAAGAAGGAAAAAGACCTATACACAGAAAACTACCGAACACTGCAAAGAAACAGAGGAATCATAAACATATGGAAGAACATACCATTTTCATGGATTGTTAGAATCAATATTATTAAAATGTCCTTACTACCTAAAGCAATGTATAGATTCCATGTACTCCCTATTAAAATACCAATGGCATATTTCACTGACATAGAACGAACTCTCAAAAAATTCATCTGGAATAAAAAAAGACCCTGAATACCTGCAGCGATCTTGAGAAAGAAGAAAAAGTTGGAGGGATCTCAATACCAGATTTCAAGCTGTATTACAAAGCCACTGTTCTTAAAACTGCCACTGTTCTTTAAAAGTATCTTCTCAGATCACAATGTCATAATATTGAAAATAAACTACAATAAAAACAATCCAAAAATTCAAACACTTGAAAGTTGAATAGCATGCTATTAAACCATGATTGGGTTACCAAAGAGATCAAAGAGAAATTTAAAACATCCTGGAAATAAATGACAGTTAAAACACAACAATCCAAAACCTATTCTCTATTCTATTCCATTGGTCTACATGTCTGTCAGACATGTAGACCAATGGAATAGAATAGAGAATCCAGATATATATCCAAACCACTAAGCTCAATTAATATTTGACAAAGGATGCAAGAACATACAATGGAGACAAGACAGTCTCTTCAATAAATGGTGTTGGGAAAATTGGAAAGATACATGCAAAAAAATGAAACTAGATGGCCAATTTATACCATACATAAAAATAAACTCAAAATGGATACTGGACTTAACATAAGACAGGAAACCATAAAAATATTAGAGGAATCCACAGGCAGCAAAATCTCAGGCATATACCGAAGTAATATCTTCACTGATACAGCTCCTTGGGCAATGGAAACTAAAGAGAAAATAAACAAATGGGACTACATCAAAATAAAAAAGCTGCTGAAACTGGTTTGGCTCAGTGGATAGAGCATCAGCCTGAGGACTGAAGGGTCTCAGGTTCGATTCCAGTCAAGGGCATGTACCTTGGTTGTGGGCACATCTCCAGTGGAAGGTGTGCAGGAGGCAAATGATCAATGTTCCTCTCTCATCAATGTTTCTAACTCTCTATCCTTCTCAATTTCTCTCTGTAAAAAAATCAATAAAATATTATTTTAAAAATAAAAATAAAATAAAATGCTTCTGAACAACAAAAGAAACCATCAACAAAACAACATGAAAGTCCACTGCATGGGAGAACATATTCACAAACGTTATCACCGATAAGCGTTTAATCTTCAATATTTACAGGGAACTCATACAAGGTAACAAAAGAAAGATAAACAACCCATTCAAAAAATGGGAAACGGGCCTAAATAGATACTTTTTGAAAGAGGACATAAAGAAGGCCAAGAGACATGTGAAAACATGCTCAAAATCATTAATCATCCATGAGATGCAAATAAAGACGACAATAAGGTACCATCTCACACTTGTCAGAATGGCTATCAACAAATGACAAGTGCTGGCAAGGATGCAGAGAAAAAATGAACCATCTTGCACTGCTGGTGGGAGTGCAGACTGATGCAGCCACTGTGGAGAAGAGTATGGAGTTTCCTCTGAAAACTAAAAATGGAACTCCCTTTTGACCAACTTCTAGGAATATATCCCAAGAAACTAAAAACACCAATCAGAAAGGATATATTCACCCCTATGTTCATAGCAGCACAATTTGCCATAGCTAAGATTTGGAAACAGCCGAACTGCCCATCAGCAGATGAGTGGATTAGAAAACTGAGGTACATCTACACAATGGAGTACTATGCTGCAATAAAAAAAGAAGGAATCGTTACCATTTGGAGCAGCATGGATAGAACTGGAGAGCATTATGCTAAGCAAAATAAGCCAGTCAGAGAAAGATAAATATTATATTATCTTACTCATTTGTGGAATATAATGAACAACATATATTGATGAACAAAAACAGATCCAGACACACAGAAGCATCGATCAGACCATTAAATCTCAGAAGGAAAATTGGGGAGGGTGGGGGTAAGGGGGTCATATCAACCAAAGAACTTATATGCATACATATAAGTCTAACCCAGGGGTCCTCAAACTTTTTAAAGTGGGGGCCAGATCACGGTCCCTCAGAGAGCTGGAGGGCCGGACTATATGAACTACTAATTCCTACTGTAACACCTCGGCTGCGCTCACTGCCCAAAAAACCTGGCGGGCCGGATCAGACTCCTCTGTGGGCCGCATGTGGCCCACGGGCCGTAGTTTGAAGACCCCTGGACTCTAACCAATAGACACAGACACCAGGGGGGTGACAGCAGGAGTGGGGAACGGGGGGAAACAGAGGGATAAGAACACATATGTAACACCTTAATCAATAAATAAAAACATAAATTAAAAAAAGATTTTGCTCCAAAATTACCCCTCAGGTAAGATGTATTTTTCTTATATTCAAGTCCTTATGAATTCTACATTATAGCTCATGCTCTCAACTACTGCCCTGTGAACAGCAAATCGCTCTTTCAGGAAACTCATTAGCCTAAAATAACCTCAATTAATTAAGTTTTGGATTTTCATGGAGGTGTCTTGTCAAACTCAGCAAAAAGTGGAGGCAAACACATTCCACACAGATTCAATCGTTAGTCGTGGGCATTTGCAAGTTTTGTCTTTTGAAACAAGCCCCTTTTAAAAAAAAACCACTTGAAGAGCAATAAAGAAGTGGTTATTATATTGTGCAGATGACAAATCCACACTTCCACATTTTCTTTTAATTCATGCAACCTAATATTATCCAACCAGGCATTTGTGACAAAGAATAAAGTTCCCAGCATCATACACAAATTGTTTTTGCTCAAATATTTGTTTCACAGCACTTTTTCAAAGTTTGTATGTTCTGTGAAAGGTTAATGATAAACTCTTAATGATTTTGACACAGGTATAAAAAGTGTTAAAAGCATAAATAAAATTGCTTCATAAATATGAATGGGGAAAATAACACCTCTTACTACACTGTATATATAATATGTGATTTTTAAAGTGTATAGCAAACTAAGTTAATAAATTATTTCAACCATGCAAAAAATAAAAATAAATAAAACAGCAGGATACTACTACATACCTACTACAATGGCTAAAAATGACTGACCATACGAAGTATTGGCAAGGTTTTAGAGCCACTGGAATCCTCATACACTGCTGTTGGAAATATAAATGCTACAATTGCTCAGAAAACGATTTCAATATTTCTTTAAAATTAAACATACGCTTATCTTAGCAGCAATTTCACTCCTAGGCAGTAACCCTAAAGAAATAAAAGCTTATGTCCATACAAACACTTATAAGTGAGTGCTCATAATAGCTGAAAATAGTAATCATAAAAAACAAAATCTGCTGAAAGCGGTTTGGCTCAGTGGTAGAGCGTCGGTCTGCAGACTGAAGGGTCCCAGGTTCGATTCAGGTCAAGGGCATGTACCTTGGTTGCGGGCACATCCCCAGTAGGGGGTTTGCAAGAGGCAGCTGGTCGATGTTTCTCTCTCATCGACGTTTATACCTCTCTATCTCTCTCCCTTCCTTTCTGTAAAAAATCAATAAAATATATATTCTTTAAAATCTATGAATAGGAGACAGGATAAGTTGTGGCATAGAATACTACTCAACAATTAATAGCAATGGACTGATAAATGCAACACATGGATGAATCTCAAAATAAATATGATGAAAAATAAATAAATAAATAAATAAATAAATAAGTATTCAGGGGAGATACCAAGATGGCTGCCTAGGTAAGCACCTAAGCTGCCGCCTCACACAACAATTTCAAAACATCTAAAAGACAGAACGGACTTCATCCAAAACCACTGAAAGCTGGCTGAGTGGGAAATCTACAACTAGAAAGAAGGAGAGAGGCTCACGGATCAGGGGAGCTGCAAAGCGCTGAAGTAGGGAGACGTGCGCACAGAGAGGAAGGGCAGCCGAGTGCCTGGCTGATGGGAGGGGAAAGGAAACCCCAGGCTCTACTGAACCCCAGTTCCGACTGCACTAACCCCCAACCCTGGCTGAAACCCGATGGATTCAGGCTCATAGGGATGGAATCTGGATTGTAAAGAAAGACACCCAGAGACTCAGAGACTGGGAGACTTGGGGGAACCAGGAGCAGCAGCTTGCGAGTGAGAGCACGCAGAAAGTTTTGACCAGACTGGGATACCAGGGAGCTGGAGCCAGAGCACGAGAGTGAGTGCGTGCAGAGAGGTCTGACCACAGATTGCCACAGCTGCTCCGTAGCAGAAGGAGTTGGAAGCTCCAGACTAGAGACCCGACCCAATTCCAGGCGAGCTCCTGGGGCACCCAAGCTCTTGCAAGGGGAATCTGGACTGTCAGGCGGAAACCCAGGGGATCAGTGGAAGGAAGAGGTCTGAGGCTAGCACACAAGGGTAGTGTTGATGGGAAGCCAAGACTATTGGCTTAGCCTTGAGACTCCGCCCCATCCACGCTGGGCACAGAGGCTTTTGCAATTTTCCAAGTTTGATCCTGTAAGACTTTCTCTGATACAGAAGGTATCCTGGAGTAGACACAGCTGATACTCACAGCCAATTGGCCTGGAGGTCAATTCCTCCCAGTGATACCAATAATAATCAAGACTTAACTACAACAAGGCTGTACACACAGTCCACAAAAGGGAGCACCAAGTGTGTCCACCTCAGGTAACTGGGAGACTGACGCACTGAACCATATAGGACACCTTAGCACACAAAGCCACCCTACCAACTCAGGGAAGCAATGAGAATGCCAAGAGAAGGAAATAGATCTCAAACAAAAGAAATGGAGGAGAACAAAAGACTGGATATAGAGTTCAAAACCATGGTTATAAGGCTTTACAAGAATTTCCTAGAAATGGCCAATAAATTTAGCAAGACCCTCAAGGATATGAAAAAGGACCAACCAGAAATTAAACATACACTGACTGAAATAAAAAAATATTATAGAGACCAAACAGCAGACTAGAGGAACATAAGAATCAAGTCAAAGATTTGGAATACAAAGAGACAAAGGACACTTCTCTGGAGAAGCAAAAAGAGAAGAGAATTCTGAAAGTTGAAGATAGTGTAAGGAACTCTGGGACAACTTCAAGCATACCAACATCAGAATTATGGGGGTTCCAGAAGAAGAGAGAGTGCAAGATACTGAAAACCTATTTGAAGAAATAATGTCAGAAAACTTCCCCCACCTGATGAATAGCAAGAACCTATAACCAAGATTATTCTACCCGGCAAAGTTATCATTCAGAATTGAAGGGCAGATAAAGAGCTTCACAGATAAGAAAAAGCTAAAGGAGTTCATCAGCACCAAACCAGTATTATATGAAATGCTGAAAGGTATTCTTTAAGAAGAGGAAGAAAAAGAAAAAAGTAAAGACAAAAATTATGATCAACAAATACATATATATCAACAAGTGAATCTAAAAATCAAGTAAATTAAAAATCTAAAGAACAAAATAAACTGATGAATGTAATAGAATTAGGGTCAAAGAAAGGTAGTGGATTGATAATTATCAGGGGGAAAGGAGTGTGGGGATGCAGGAAGAGACTGGTCTAAAATCACATACCTATGGATGAGGACAAACAGGGAGCTGGAGATAAGAGGGCAGAGGGTGGGGTGGAAATCGGGTGGAAGGGAGCTATGGGTGGGAAAAGGAGAAATGATTGTAATAATCTCAACAATAAAGATTTATTAAATTAAAAAAAAAAAAAAAAAAAAAAAAAACAAGACAGAAGGAAGGCCAAGAGATTGCACTTTCTGTTAAAGGAAAGGACCAGTCCCCCTTCTCCTGGTAAAAGTAGAGATACCACAGCAGTAATCTTAGATGTTATCTTGAAAGAAGAATGTGGCAGTTTTAAATTCAAGTGGCCTAGAGTCCCACTCCCTCTTCCCCACCCCTGCCTTTTCACCAGTCTCATATTCCTATATATAGTATTCCAAAGTCTTTGGTAACTTAAAACTTTTTTCTTTATAAAATTATTTTTTAATATATTTTATTGATTTTTTTACAGAGAGGAAGAGAGAGGGATAGAGAGTTAGAAACATCAATGAGAGAGAAACATCAATCAGCTGCCTCTTGCACACACCCCACAGGGGATGTGCCCAAAACCAAGGTACATGCCCTTGACCGGAACCGAACCCAGGACCTCTCAGTCCACAGGCTGATGCTCTTTCCACTGAACCAAATCAGTTTCGGCCCTTCTATTTTTAATAAATAGAAAAAAAGAGTATATTAACTTAGCCTGGTCAATTTAGTTTTGATTCATTGGAATATCATGGTAAAACTCATCCAATAATCAGTTTAATGTTACCTAGAAAAAGGGCTCATACCACCCTGCCTAGTCCTTTAACAAAAAGGAAATGCATATGCCAATCAACTAGTTACTTTATTAAAACAGGCCACAGAATCTCATCAGCATTTACATCAGCCTGCCAAAATATTATACAGAAGGCAAAACATATTATTAAGGAATGTCCCCTTTGCATGTTGCATCTGCCTCAAGGACCTCTAAAATCCCAACCTGAAAAGCAAAAAGGGGGAATAGTGGAGAAATCTTCTGTAAGTAACTACATCAAGCCTTAATTACTTTACATTGTTTCCCTTATAATGTTGATGGCAAGACATCTATGGAATCACGCTGATTTTAGAATAAGTTAAAGGAAAATGTTTTTTTAAATGGAAAGATCCCAAGTCTGGTTTATGGAAGGGCCCTGACCCCTTGTTAACTTTTGGTTGAGGATATGCTTGTGTATTTCCAGAAAACTCCTCCAAGCCTGTGTCGATTCGTGCAAGGAATATTCAACTTTGATCCTAGAGAGGAATTGACCAGACTACTACAGCCACAGATAGCAGTAGCCCCCAAGTAACATGCTGAAGATAAGAAATGAAGAGGAGAAACAGTCCAGAGAGTACCTGGGGAATGGTAAAGAAACCTTGCCATGCTAACAGTCACCAGATGTGCAATGGTACAGGTTGCCCTGGATAAAGCCAAAGAAGGTCAGACCTGCATTGTCATTGCCCATCATTTGTCCACCATCCAGAACTCGAATATCATTGCTGGGGACAATGACTAGGAAGGGGACCCCTGAAGAACTTATGGCCCAGAAAGGAGCCTACTACAAACTAGTTCCTTAAATGCTTGACAGCATTTTAAAATGGACATAAAAGAACACAATCCTTTTCATTGAATCTTCCTACATTTGTTTAGCATAATCATTATTATCTATCTCATTCTTGTTCTTATATGTTTAATTCTAGACAGCAGATGCAGAATGAAAAGTCTTAATAGGACTCAAGCCCTGCAGATGGCATATACCTTTCAAGATTTATTAAAACAAAATGGGAGAAATGCAGGAGGCTAAAACCAACAGTAATTAGCATATTATTCAAAAGTCCCTTTAGAAGGCCAATGGACTTTGATATTCAGGAGGGCTGAAAATTAGCATAATATTGCCCTGCTGTGGGCTCACTGTCTGAAGGCAATTCCCTAACCTGGTAATCCTTTTACTGTTACCAAACTTTACCTGTATGCATTTCTAAAGGGCAAATGTGTATTCAAGTGAATAAAAGCTGACAGGTCCAGGTTTTCAATGAGCTTCTCCGCTAGAGAGGTTTCTGCCTGTCTCTCTCCCCTACCCCCCATGCCTTCTAAATTCATATTTCTTGTTTAGTGTTTTCATTTATGCACAGCCCCTTCTTCAGATCCTGAACCCTATCCGTAAATGGATGTGGCAAATCTGAGTTTATCTCATATAGCTCTAAGCCTTGTCCCTCCCTCTTTGCCCCTCCCCCCCCCACCTTGGGAATGCATTAAGCTCCTGAAGATTATCTTTCTTGATAAGTTTAGAAAACCTAACTGAAAAGAATATCTGGGCTTTTAAATAAATGTAAGATACTTAGATTAAAAAAAAAAAAAGCAATTTTCAGTATGTATAGGCTAATAACCTTTTTTACTTCCATTTTTCAAATGATGCCTATATAATTCCAAAGATTTGGAAGTTGAGAATAGTTTAAGAACTCCAAGGACTTTTTCCATACATAGAAACAGTGTCACGCTTAATCCTGGTACTAATCATCTAAACAGCCTCTCACTATGTCCCAATTATCTCAGCTTAATCCATTTACTGGCAAGTATGCTAATGGACCAATCATTCTAACTATAAATATAAAAATGTACCGTGTTTCCCCGAAAATAAGACATCCTCCGAAAATAAGACCTACTTACAGGTTTCCTTTTGAGTGAAATATAAGGGCCCCCCCTAGGCTAAACATGAGAGATTTGGTCCACTGATTCTGAAAGAAATGGAGTCACAAGAAATTCACCAGGAAATTCAGGAATTGGATTGTTATGATGATGTTCCAGAAGATGATGACATGATTGTCATTGAATAAATGAGTAAATTCTTGATACTGTAGGATTCACAGTTTGTCTGGTTTGTGTTGACAACTACTGTACTACCATACCGTATACAGGTAATAAATTTCCTTTATTTTCATTTAACAATAAATGTGTACTGTATTCTTCTTCATGGAAAAATAAGACATCCCCTGAAAATAAGACCTAGCGCATCTTTGGGAGCAAAAATTAATATAAGACACTGTCTTATTTTCGGGGAAACAGGGTATATAGTGCTTTTATTGTTTTAAAGCATTTCTACATAAATTATCTCATATTAATTTAACACATCTATAGTTCAGGTACAAAAGATGCTAAAGAAGTCTGCCATTTAGTAATAAACTTGCCAACCATTCAGCAGCAGCAGCTCTGACATTTCCAGGCCAACCATATTAAACTCTATTCTTATAAAAATTCTCATTTGAGATTTTGCTCAGAACTTTACTTTGTATGGAGTTTTGGGATGCTTGAAGGCAAGTTAAACCAAATTACTGCCAAAAGTGGAAGTTAAATTTCTTCACGTAGCAGCGAAATTTCTTTAAATCATTTTTTAGCAGTCTTGAAGACTAAATCTCCCAATTTGTCTGTATTTAATGTAATAACATTTTAAAAAATCACTTTTATATTGAATATATTTACTTGTCCAAAGCTTTTTTTCCTAAGTTTGAGTCCTTATATCATGAAGGACAAAATATTAACTTCAACAGTACCTCTCATGACGATGGCTCATTTACAACAGCTATAGAGAAAAGTGAATTTGACAGTGCTTCTCATTAGGCCCCTGTACAGTTGGTCTATACATGACAATTACTAAGGTCTCCTAAAAATCATTGTTCAATCTCTAAAATTAACTCAGTTAAGACCTAGGTATTTAATACTGTATCAGGAACCACCTATCATTCAGACGAACAACTCCTCATTCTAACGCTAAAATTGAGAATCATTATTATTCGCAGCTACTGCTAAAATCCTGGTCTTCTAAAATTTGTACTAAAACAAGGCGCTGTAATTCACTCCCGAGTTATTTTTGCAGTGCTGCCATGAACCAGAGCCAACGCGCCTGCGCAGAGCACCAGGCTGTCCCCAGTCCCCTGTTCCCATGGTTACCGCCACAGCAAGTCCCTGCTTGCAGGGGACCACGTGGGGTGCCCTCCCGCCGGCTCCTGGGCGGTCTCTGTGCCCAATAGGAAAAGGCTTTAGGACCAGTCTGGGAAAGCAGGTGGGGAGCAAAGCAAATCTGCCAACAGCTCATCTCTGCTTCTCCAGAGCATATAGGGTAGGAGTCATGTGGACATCAGGCCAGGAGGGTTCCCTGTTCCTTTTACTGTCCCTTTATTTTTCAAAAAATTTTTCTTTCATTTTTTTATTAAGGTATTATCTTACTGTCCCTTTAACATGGTATCTTAAGGCTTTCAATTCTGCGTGTTCACAGCTCGGGCTCGGACTCCGCCCCCACGGAGACGCCCCGCTGCCACCCCAAGAGCCGTGCTTACGCTTTCCGGGTGCACCGCCCCCGGCTCCCGGAGTCTCCGGAGAGCCAGCTAGGAGCCCGGGCCTGCGGCGGGCGCCTCCTTCAATCCCATCTTCCTACACTGTTGCTGCTCGCGGAGTGAGACACTCCAGCTTTTCTTCCTCTTCCGTGAGTCCCTCCTTCGATCCCCCAAAACCCGGCCTCCGCCGCAGCTCTCACGCCCTGAGAGTGCTGTGCGCGTGCGCGGGCGGGCACGTGGCATTCGGGCCCGCGCGTCACCCCCACCCCCTTTCCGCCCCTCCATAACTCGGCTGGCTGAAAAGAGGCGCCCCGGGAGCCGGGGCCGGAGCTCGGTGTTAGGAGCTAGAGTTGAGGTTAGGAACTGGAAGTCGCAGCCTGCTAGAGCTGGCCCTTTCCCGCTCCCGCTCCAGCTCACACACCTCGCTCCCACCCCGGCCCGCTCTCTCGCTGTTCCTCCCATTCGGGGTTTCGGCGCGGCGGGGGCGCCCAGGGGGTGCCCTCGCCCTCCTGTGCGGACGGGCGGCGGGCGGGATGTGGCGCCTGGTGCCCCCGAAGCTAGGTCGCCTGTCCCGCTCGCTGAAGCTGGCGGCTCTGGGCAGCTTATTGGTGCTGATGGTGCTGCACTCGCCGTCGCTGCTCGCCTCCTGGCAGCGCAATGAACTGACCGACCGGCGCTTCCTGCAGCTCAATAAGTGCCCGGCGTGCTTCGGCACGAGCTGGTGCCGCCGCTTCCTCAACGGGCAAGTAGTGTTCGAGGCGTGGGGCCGCTTGCGCCTGCTGGACTTCCTCAACGTGAAGAACGTGTACTTCGCGCAGTATGGCGAGCCCCGCGAGGGTGGCCGCCGCCGAGTGGTGCTCAAGCGCCTGGGCTCGCAGCGCGAGCTGGCGCAGCTCGACCAGAGCATCTGCAAGCGGGCCACGGGCCGGCCTCGCTGCGACCTGCTGCAGGCCATGCCTCGCACTGAGTTCGCGCGCCTGAACGGCGACGTGCGGCTGCTGACGCCCGAGGCTGTGGAGGGTTGGTCTGACCTGGTGCACTGCCCCTCACAGCGCCTGCTCGACCGCCTGGTGCGCCGCTATGCGGAGACCAAGGACTCGGGCAGCTTCCTGCTCCGCAACCTCAAGGACTCGGAGCGCATGCAGTTGCTGCTGACCCTGGCCTTCAACCCCGAGCCCCTGGTGCTACAGGTAGGCGCGGTGTCTGTGGGGGGGGGGGGGGGGGGCGAGGGGAGGGGGATTGCGGGCAGCGGGAGACAGGAGAGCTGGGCCCTCGTTTTCCAGTTTGCACCCTATCCACTTGGGCCGGGCATGGGAAGGGGCCAGTGCTGGGGAACCTTCGACTCTGTGTGGGATTGTGGAGGTCTCCCGGGGCGGGTGCAGAGTCCGCCCTAGTATTCTGGACGCGACGCGGCGCTTCTCGGATTTGACTGCTGATCCTTCAACACCTGAGGGGGCGCTTCTGCTCTGCTCCCAAAATGTCTCTCCTGCTAGTTTTCTTCGTTCTCCGTGCCTTTCTGGTTTTATCTGCCGGCCTGGACTTCCAAGGCACAGTCCGTCCACGAGTCATTGGACCTTTCTTAGTTCTTTTCAAGTATTTTCTGCTCTCCCCTTAAGTACCCTGCAAGGCTGACCTACCTTCGGCTCCAAAGTCTGTCTTTATTTTATTTCTTAGCTCACTTACCTGGCAAGTCCTTGGAAAAGCTGATTTGAGGACAAGTTGGGGAAGATAGGGACTGAAATGGGGACTGTGGTCAGGGGTGGGGTTAATCATGAGTCTTGCGCTGGGTGGGATTAAGAAGAGGAAAACATTAAGACTTCCTTGGATTTGGGGGCCTGGAGGGTTATGGCCAGGACTTTTTCATCCAGTTCCTGTGACCTTCCCTATTATGGCATTTTGCTGCAGGAAAGAGGTGAAATGTTAGGCCAGGGCAAGTAAAAGAGGAAAGAGATTCTCACCTTTCTAATGGAGTTATTGGCCCTCCTTTGACCTTTTTAAAACAAGTGTCCCTTTTAGGGGATTATGTTGAGTTCTTTGTACCGGGACAGAAAAAAAGAAAACAAAAAAGAAAAAAAACAAGGTTCTGTTTACCTTTGGAGCAGCTACTGAGTTTCTGCACATTCCCACCCAGGGGAAGAGCTGTATCCTTGGATAGTGGTTACAACTGTGGAGGTATGATCCCTCCTGATATCCCAAGGAAAAATTACTTGCTTATTTTCCACACCAGATTTGCTGTAGTATTTAAAATGCAAGGGGTGGGGGGAGAAACATGATTTAAAAGTAATCAGAAATAATTGTGATATAATTTATGTCCTTTTTTGTGTTAGGAATGTCACCGATGGCTGGGGGTTTTCTATAGGGTTGCATAAATTAGGAATGTATCATATTCATTTATATTGCTTTCTTTTCTCAAGTTCACTGCCCAGATTAGCTAAGAGAAACTAGTTTCCTTTGATTGGTTCAGCCAGATAATTGTAACACAAAATAAATATTTTGCCTCAAAACTTTAGTATAGGTCTTGGTAAATTTTAAGTTGTGATAGGATATAGTATGTAATGAGTCAAATTCAAAGTATGGATTGTATGTTAAATACTGCTCTCTTTAACAGTGAAATGGTTAAGCATCCATTGGAGAGGTTGTTTTAAAACTAGTCATCCATTAAAGTTTAAGTCTGTATTTGTGATATATACATTTGATTTTGACAGTTTTTGAAAATTTGAACGGCCTTTTCTCTTTGAGAAATAGATGATTATGTTAGCAAGGTGATCCCTGAAAAAAGATTTAGCATTTGTAGTTTGCTGAGTGTATTAGTCTCTTAATTCTCTGGGATTCCAAAACTTAGTAAAGAGCTACAGTAGTAGAATACACATTTTCTGCACTTAAAATAATGGCTGCCTATTAAAAGTCTAGAGGCCTGGTGCCTGAAATTCATGAACTGGTTGAGGGGGAGGGTGATGTCCCTGAGCCCAGCCTGCTCCCACTTCCCAGGGGGAGGCCCCACCCACCTGCTGCTGCCAGATAGCCTGGGCCTCCCTCTTTGGGGCAATTGGGGAGCCCCCTGATTCATCCCCCCTCGGGCTGGTGGCCTGAGCCCTCTCTCTGTGGGGCAATCATGGGGTGATTGCAAGGCCCCAGCCAATCACATTGCACCTGCCTTGACTGGCCTGGCGCCAGTGGATGTCATAGCGTGGTTGTTCTGCTGTTCAGCCTTTCAGTCAATTTGCATATTATGCTTTTACTAGAGACCTAATAAACAAAATTCATGCGGGGGTGAGGGGGGGGGTAAGGGGGGGTGGTGTGTGTCCTTCAGCCCAGCCTGTACCCTCTCCAATCTGGGACCCCTCGAGGGATGTCTGGTAGGATCGGGTCTCTAACAATCCAGGACTGCTGGCTTCCAACTGCTTGCCTGCCTGATTGCCCCTAACTGCTTCTGCCTGCCAGCCTTATCACTCCCTAGACTCCTCTGCCAGCCTCATCAATGCCTAACTGCTCCCTTGCCTGCCCAATTACCCCTAAGTTTCCTCCCCTGCTGGCCTGGTTACCCCTAAGTGTCCTCTGCAGGCCTGATTGCCCTTAACTGCCCTCCCCTGCTGGCCCAGGCACCCCTAACTGCCTTCTCTTGTCAGCCTGGTCACCTCCAACTGCCCTCCCCTGCTGGCCTAGTCACCCTAACTTCCCACCTCTGCTGGCCTGGTAAACACTTACTGCCCTCCCCTGCTGGCTTGGTCACCCCCAACTGCCCTCCCCTGTAGGCCCGATTGCCCCCAACTGCCCTTCCCTGCAGGCCTGGTCACCCCTAACTTTTCTCCCTTGCCAGCCTGGTCACTCCTAACTGCCCTCTCCTGCCAGCTATCTTGTATCCACATGAGGGTGGCCATCTTGTGTGCTGGAGTGATGGTCAATTTTCATATCACCTCTTTTGTATATAGACTAGAGGTCTGGTGCACGAAACTCATTCATGTGTGTGTATGTGTGTGTGTGTGTGTGTGTGTGTGTGTGTGTGTGTGTCCGTGTCCTTCATCCCAGTCTAAACTCTCTCCAATCATCCCTCGAGGGATATCCAACTGCTCATTTAGGCCCAATCCCACTGGGCAGACATACCTCTCACAATCCAGGACTGCTGGCTCCCAACTGCTCACCAGCCTGCCTGCCTGATTGCCCCTAACTACTTCTGCCTGCCAGCCTGATCACCCCCTACCACTCCCATGCCAGCCTGATTGATGCCTAACTGCTCCCCTGCTGGCCTGATGGCCCCTAACTGACATCCCTTCCTGGCCTAGTCACCCTTAACTCCCCTCCTCTGTCAGTCTGGTTGCTCCCAACTGCCCTCTCCTGCAGGCCTGGTAACCCTCAACTGCCCTCCCCCACAGGCTTGATCGCCCACAACTTCCCTCCACTGATGGCCATCTTGTGTCCACATGGGGGCTGCCATATTGTGTGTTAGAGTGATGGTCAATTTGCATATTACTCTTATGTATCGTAACATTATTATATAGATTTATATAGGATCATTGTAGAATTTTATCAGGTAATGCTAACTATTGACATTAGAAACAGCTAATGTTAAAACTAATATTTTAAAAACATATGTATCAGTTCTTTATAAACATGACATTTGAATATGAGAAACTTCAGCATTTGATAAGCAAATAGAAAAAGAAGGCTTATTTTTAAATAAGCAATCTTCATAGAGCTGCTACTTTCTTTATAGAACCACTTCATCTTTGGTAAAAACTAGTGAGTTAAGAAGTGTGGACAATATTACTTGAGGTCTGATGATGGTACAAAACCACTAAAATGAAACAAATTTTAAAATTCTGTGATCAAGTACAAAGTACACACTAAGTCAAATCGTGATGTTCATTACTTTTTGTTATCTAGACAAATGTATACAATTTTAGTATTTTATACAGTTTATATAAACTGTTAATAGCTGTTTTTGTAGTTTTGGAATACTAGTGGATAATAGAAAAACTCATTAAAATTTGGTTCTATATTTATATATGTTTTTTGGTTCATGTATTTTTTTTCCCCTTAATCTTTACCTGGTGGATTTTTTTTTTTTTTTTTTTTGAGAGTAGAAGGGAGGGGGAGAGAGAGAGAAACATTGATGTGAGCGGGACATATGGATTGGTTGCCTCCCACATGCACTCCAATGGGGGCCAGGGACCCAGCCTGCATCTGAGGTATGTACCCTTGACCGGAATTTAACCAGGGACCCTTCAGTCCGAATGCTGACACTATCCACTGAGGGAGATTGATGTATTTTTAAAAATGTTTTTGTAAAGGTACAAGCATGTGTTTTACAGTTTAGGGAGAAATTCACTACTTCCTCTTCCCCCCTTCCCCCCTCAGGAGAGAACTACTTATTGAATTTTTGGACATTTTATGACAAACTAGATTTTTTCTGTCTTATAATGCATAAAAATTAGTTACTTTGGAGAAAAAGTCTTTTGAACTGACATCATCTAAGTTTTCTTAACAAAAGTTCCAGTGTGGTAAGCATGTTTCCAAAATAAACATTTAAAAACATCCTTTATAAGGTACTAATGAAATAATTGAAAAAAATTATAAACATCAAGCAACAGGGTAATTCTAGTAGTTTTAGCATTACTTTGTTTTCTACTCTGATACATTCTTGTCATTCTCTTTTTAACTTCACCAAGAAATATATTATAATTACAAATATGCCATACTCCAATGAAAAAAGTTGGGGAGAAGGACTTCTGTTGATTTTATATTGTGCAATAGCATTCTTGAAATATTCAAAAGTTGAGATGTTGAAGTATCTGTAGGATGGCAACATATTTTCTATTGTTATATTGGTAAATTTTCTATCAGTATTTGTTCTATTCTTGAAGTTATAGAAGTTGTCTATGAGAAAAAAATGTTGCCTAGATTTCCCAAAGTTCAGACTATATCTCTGATTTTTTCAGCTGAAGATAGTAAAGATGGTTCCTTAGAAATAAAGGAAGCTCTTGGTTGTTCAGGGAAGTAAAGGTGGAAATTTGTATTACTGTTATACTTTGTAGAATTTTATTTGCCTTAAGTTTTCTGAATCATGATTTTAATAGGACTTCTTTGATTTTTATAGTATGTAACTATCATTTAAGCTTTGCATTTTAAGCTTTTATTTATTTTTTTAAATATATTTTTATTGATTTCAGAGAGAAGAAGGGAGAGGAAGAGAGAGATAGAAACATCAATGATGAGAGAGAATCACTGATTTGGCTGCCTCCTGCATGTCTCCCACCAGGGATTGAGACCACAACCCGGGCATGTGCCTTTGGCTGGAATTGGACCTGGGACCCTTCAGTCCGCAGGCCAACGCTCTATCCACTGAGCCAAACAAGTGAGGGCTAAGTTGTTTTTTTGTTTTGTTTTTTAAATTCCTGTAAATGGCATGATACATTCAAACACCTTATATAGTAGTGCGTAATTCATAGAAAGCACTCAATGTTAGGTATTAAATAAGGTAAAGGTAACTCTATCTAGGGTAGTAGATCAGCTGTTTTGAAGCTTGTTTAGTATGGATCACCTTAAAAACAGTATGATTCCTGCTATCAACCATATTTTCATTTACTTTGATTTAGTACATTCCTACATTATAGGATGGATTTTATTTTTTATTTATTTTTTTAAATAAATCTTTATTGTTCATACTATTACAAATGTTCATTTTTCCCCCCTCCATTGCTCCCCTCCAAAAGGTTCCCACCCCACCCTCTGCCCTTTCCCCACCCCCCATTGTCCTCATCCATAGGTGCACAGTTTATGTTCAGTGTCTTCCCGCATCGCCCCCCCACTCCCCTTTTCCCCTAGAATCGTCAGTTCACTCCCCTTCCATACCTCTGATTCTGTTATATTCACCAGTTAATATTGTTCATCAGATTTTTTAATTCCCTTGATTTTTAGATTCACTTGTTCATAATTTTTATCTTTATTTTCTTCCTCTTCCTAAAGAACCCCCTTCAGCAACTCATATAATTCTGGTTTGGCGGTGATGAACTCCTTTGGCTTTTTTTTTTTTTTTTGTGAAGCTCTTTGTCTGGCCTTCGATTCTGAGTGATAGCTTTTGTGGGTAGAGTATTTTTGGCTGTAGGTTCTTGCTATTCATTACCTTGAATATTTCTTGCCATTCCCCCTCCGGCCTGCATGGTTTCTGTTGATAAATCAGCTGACAATCATATGGGTGCTCCTTTATAGGTAACTACCTGCTTTTCTCTTGCTGCTTTTAATGTTCTCTCTTTGTCTTTTGCTCTTGGAATTTTAATTATGATGTGTCTTGGTGTGGTCCTCTTTGGATTCCTTTTGTTTGGAGTTCTGTGTGCTTCCTGGACTTGTAAGTCTAATTCTTTCAGCAGGTGGGGGAAGTTTTCTGTCACTATTTCTTCCAGTATGTTTTCGGTATCTTGCTCTCTCTCTTCTTCTGGGACCCCAGAATTCTGAAGTTGGTTCGCTTGAAGTTGTCCCAGAAGTTTCTTACAGTTTATCTTCAACTTTCTGGATTCGCTTGTCTTATTGCTTCTGCAGAGGAGTGTCTTCTGGCTCTTTATGTTCCAAATCTTTGACTTGAGTCTTATGATCTTCCATTCTGTTTTTAGGACTCTGTATAATATTTTTTATTTCAGACAATGTATTCTTTATTTCTAGTTGATTCCTTATTATTTCTAGTGGATCCCTTTTCATATCCTCATGGGTCTCCTTTATTTTATTGGCCTTTTCTAGGAAATTATTGAAGAACCTTATAAGCGTGGTTTGGAACTCTATATCCAGTTGTTTTTTGTCCTCCATTGCTTTCGTTTGTGATCTGTTTCCTTGTCTCGGCATTTTCGCAGCTTCCGTGGGTTGTAGCCTTAAAAGTCTCTGTATTCAGCTTGGATGGGGCAGAGTTTCAGGGTGGAGCATAAAGCCTTGGCTTTCGTCAGCCCGGCCCTATGAGGTTCCTGAGTCTCAGTGTTCCTCAGGGTCCTTCGGTGCTCTCTGCAAGCACCTCTGAGAGTGAGGTGCCCTCGAGTTTTGCCCGCTACCAAACAGTCTAGGCTCTCCCCCAATGAGCCCGAAACTGGGATTCAGTTCAGTTGGAAATGGGTTGGAATTGGGGTTCAGAGCAGTCTGGAGCTTTTGTCTCCTTCCCGCTAGCACAATCCAGTAGCACAGTCAACAGTCCATTCTCTGCGTGCAATGTGTGCGCCTCTCGGACTTCCTTTCGCCTCTCCCCTGAGTTTCCGCCTTACAGCACAGGTTTACTCCGTATGAGCCTGGGTCCCCAGGGTCTGGCCTAGAACTGGGGTTCAGTGCAGTAGGAACTGGGGCTCAGCACAGTCCAGAGCTTTGTCTACTTCACACTAGGGCAATCTAGCAGCAGAGTCAACAGTCCGTCCTCTGCGTGTAATGTGTGCGCCTCTGGGACTGCCTTTTGCAGCTCCCCAGAGTTTCCACCTTACAGCCCAGACACCCTCCTTATGTGTCTGGGTCCCCAGGGTCTCACCCAGAACTGGAGTTCAGTGCTCTCGGAACTGGGGTTCAGCACAGTCCAGAGCTTTTATCTCCTTCCCGCTAGGGAACGCCAGCTAGGCACTTAGCCTCCCCCTCCTCTCCAGCTCTGTCCTCTTTTCGCACGCAACGTGTCTCCATACTTTAGGCTTTTACAGCTCCTCTGATTTTCCTTCTGGTTTTCTCTTCCCTTCTAGTTGTAGAATTTCCAGTCAGTTGACTTTCCTGTAGTTCTGTGTAATGCCCATTTTGTATTTTATTGAAATTGTTGTGTGAGGCTGCAGTTAGGTGTTTACCTATGCCGCCATCTTGGTTTCTCCTATAGGATTGATTTTAAAGACAACTGTTGTTTTTACCCTTAAAAATAATTTCTACAGGTGAAGGATATATTTTTAAGGTGTACTGCCTAAACTGTAGTTTTTGAAGTAAACAAAATATTATGGCCTTTTAGCTAATTACAGATTGATAAACTTTTTTTATGGAACTTATTTTACTTATCTATAAAGTGAGATTGTTGGTTTAGATCCATTGTCTTTTTCAACCCTAACAATCTGTAACTCTTGACTTGAGAAAGCTTTTTTTTTTTTACTTTTTTTTTTAAGCTTGTTTTTAATTTGTGGGTTTAAGCTCTTCTAAAAGGGAGTTGGGAGTTTTGGGACGTGGCCAGAATGCATAAACAATCCTATTTCACATTTATCTTCCTATCCCAAAATATTTGCACACATGAAATCATCTTAAAACAAAATAAAACCAAAGACTGCCTTTACAGAAAAATATGGAGATAAAGGTAGCCAAGGATCTCGTGGGTCTGTATTACATAGGATGTTCTAAACTCTGTCTCAGGAGTTTCTGTTCAAGCAACAGCTTGGGGAGCCATGTAACGCTCCAACTGGCTGCTGCAGTAACTGCATTCCCAGATTTAGGCTTCAGAGATGGTTCTGATTAGATAGTTCTGAGTAGAGCACTTTTTATTTAATAAATTCATAAGCGTAAGACTAGACAGTTTTTGTTGTTTTTCATCAGAGGCTTTATTGACATTTTTGACACTTGAATGCCCTTCATGAAAGATCAAACAAAAATAATTATGTATACCTCAGATCCAAGAAGAGGGAGACGTGAATTTTGGAAAGACCATAGAAATAGACACTAACCCTTAGGAAAGCATCACTTCCAGGTTAGCGGACTAAAATAATTTGACATCCTGACCCATATTCTGGATTAATCTATATCTTTTTACTGTTATTAATTCTGAGATTTTTTTCCCCCCTGTACATTTTCTAGTCTTTGAACTCTCTTTTTATTTTCATATTTCCATTGCATGGGTCAGCACATGTTCCTCAAGTGTGTTGGTGGGAAATAGAAAGCTTAATTGGGGGGGTGGGGGGGGAGGATCTGCTTTCTGGACATAGTTTTTCAGTTTCTCAGGGTATGCTCAGACTGGTTTTTGATCTCCGTTGTATTGGCTTCATTGCTGTTGACTCTTTATATATTTTTTTATTGATTTTTTTTTTTTTTTCAGAGATGAAGAGAGAGGGATAGAGAGTTAGAAACATCAATCAGCAGCCTCCAGCACACCCTCCACCGGGGATGTGCCCACAACCAAGGTATATGCCCTTGACCGGAATCGAACCTGGGACCTTTCAGTCCTCAGGCTGATGCTCTATCTACTGAGCCAAACTGGTTTCAGCTTTTTTTTTTTTAAATCCTCACCCTAGGATATTTTCCCATTTATTTTTAGAGAGGGTGGAAGAGAAAGGGAAAGAGAGAGAGAAATATCAGTGTGAGAGGAACATCGATTGGTTGCCTCCTGCATGAGCCCTGACCAGGGGCCAGGCTGGGGAGGAGCCTACAACTGAGGTACATACCCTTGACTGGAATCGAACCCTGGATGCAGGTGGACATTCTATCTGCTGAGCCAAATCGGCTAGGGCTGCTGAAAACTCTTTAGAATGCTGGCATTTTTTTCTTTCTTCACTTTTTACTCATTATTTGTATATTAAGCTAGGAGGGCCTTAAAATATACAATTTGTATTTTATTCAATTTGTATGTCACTTTTAAAAATAGATTCTTGATGGGAAGTTATCTGTGAAATAACTGGAAGTTCTTTGGAATTAGAGTCAGAAGATATTAATTTTGTCCATTTGATAAATATTGTGGTATAAGACATTTGGACTGAAAGAATCTTTCAAGGCAGCAAGAAGCTTATTGGGTAGGAGGTAAGTATATAAATAATTACTATCAATATAGCATAGTAACTTCTACAAAAAAAATATACACTCTATTAAATAATTATTTAGGAGAGACTATCTGAATACATCTTCATACACGTGGATGTTAGGGAAAATTTTATACAGGAATTGAGTTCTGAAGGATAAATGGAATTCTGCCCAGAGATTGGGGAAGGAGGAGACAGAAGCAGTAATGGGGACAGTATTGAGATAGCATTCTATACTACCTTAAAGTTAGTGTGTGAGATTGATCAAATTATTTCATATTTAAGAGCTTGAGATTTTTAATCAGTGAAGTGGGAATGGAAACTTTTATCCAACATAATAATTTTAAAGATTAAAGGAGATACGATTATTTAGATAACATTCGCAAAATATCTTTAATGATAACTTTTGTTGATTTTTTTAAAAATAAATATTTATTCAGATTATTATAGTTGTTCCTCTCCCCCCCCCCATAGCATCCCTCCATCCAGTTTCCACCCATCCTTTGCCCCTCCCCCCTCCCCCCCCCCCCCGCACTGTCCTCATCGATAGATGTGCAATTTTTATCTAGTCTCTTTCCCGTATCCCCCATACCCCCTTCCCCCAAAAAATTGTCAGTCCACTCCCTTTCTATGACCCTAATTCTATTGTATTCACCAGTTTATTCTATTCATCAGATTTTTTATTCACTTGATTTTTAGGTTCACTTGTTGATAGATATGTATTTGTTGTTCATAATTTTTAACTTTACCTTTTTCTTCTTCCTCTTCTTAAAGAATACCTTTCAGCATTTCATATAATACTGGTTTGGTGCTGATGAACTCCTTTAGCTTTTTCTTATCTGTGAAGCTCTTTATCTGCCCTTCAATTCTGAATGATAGCTTTGCTGGGTAGAGTAATCTTGGTTGTAGGTTCTTGCTATTCATCACTTTGAATATGTCTTGCCACTCCCTTTTGGCCGGCATAGTTTCTGTTGAGAAATCAGCTGACAATTGTATGGGTGCTCCCTTGTAGGTAACTAACTGTTTTTCTCTTGCTGCTTTTACTTTTGCTCTTGGCCTTTTAATTATGATGTGTCCTGGTGTGGTCCTCTTTGGATTCCTTTTGTTTGGGGTTCTGTGTGTTTGGGGTTCTGTGTGCTTTCTGGACTTATAAGTCTATTTCTTTCACCAGGTGGGGGAGGTGTTCTGTCATTATTTCTTCAAATAGGTTTTCAGTATCTTGCTTTCTCTCTTCTTCTGGCACCCCCATAATTCGGATGTTGGTATGCTTGAAGTTGTCCCAGAGGCTCCTTACACTATCTTCACATTTTTGGATTCTTTTTGTTTTTCCATTTGGGTATTTTTTCCTTCTTTGAATCTCAAATAATTGACTTGATTCTTGGGATTCTCTAGTCTGCTGTTCGATCTCTGTATATTATATTTTATTTCAGTCACTTTATGATTATTTTCTAGTTGGTCCTTTTTCATATCCTCAAGGATCTCACTAAATTTAATGGTGGTTTCTAGAAAAATCTTGAAAAACCCTGTAACTGTGGTTTTGAACTCTATATCCAGACGTTTGCTTTCCTCCATTTCATTTGTGACCTGTTTCTTTGTCTCCGCATTTTGGCTGCTTCCCTGAGTTGATAGTGGCTTTGTGTGTTAGGTGTGCTATGGGATCCAGTGGCTCAGCCTCCCCAGTTACCTGAGGTGGACACTCTTAGTGCACCCCTTTGGGCTATGTGTACAATCTTCTTGTAGTTAAGTCTTGATTGTTGTTGGTATCCCTGTGAGGAATTGACCTTCAGGTTGTGAGAATCAGCTGTGTCTGCTATGGGATAACTTCTGTGTTGGAGATCCCCTTATGGGGCAAGACTTGCTTCAGTGGGAGTTTGATGCTCACTGAGTCTGCCCCCTGAGTGTGTCCTTTATAGAATTGAGGAATTGTAAACTGGATGGTCCCATTCTGACCATTGGGTACACTGGCTCTTGGATCTCTAAGGAGGTGCTAATTTAGCCTCCGCCTGAAGCCACCCAGCAGGAGCTACGGAGAGATCTGTAGATTTCTTTGTTTGGGGTTTGGAAGTGTCCAGATGTGCCCCAGCTGTGAACCATTGCAGTTGCTGTGGGGCTTTGGGACTTCTTTTGGATATTTTGGGTTTCTCTGACCCAGCTACAGTTTGTTAGGTAATTTTTATTTTTTTTATTTTTTACAGAGAGAAACAGAGAGGGAGAGAGTTAGAAACATTGATGAGAGAGAATCATCAATCGGCTGCCTCTTGAACACCCCCTACTTGGGATGTGCCCGCAATCAAGGTACATGCCCTTGACCGGAATCAAACCTGGGACCTTTCAGTCTGCAGACTGACACTCTACCACTGAACCATACCGGTTTTGGCTGTTGGGTAATTTTAGATTGCAAAAGGCCAGGGCACTCATATGCAAAAGCCTCTGCACACACCTGGGGTAGGGCGGGGTCTCAGAGAATCAGCAGGGCAGAGGAAACAGCTATGGCTAATCCTCAGCCCTGCTCTAAGAGGCCCCAGATCTTAGTGTCCCACTGTAATCAGTACAAGCACTTCTGAGACAAAGCTGCTCTCAAGATCCATCTGATGCCAGACAGTCTAGTTTCTCCCCATATGAGTCTGAATCCCCAGAGTCTTGCCCAGAACTGGAGTTCAGAGCAGTCAGGAGCTTGTGTCTTCCTCCTCATTGAAAAAGACAACCATGTCCTCAATTGCTAGCTCTTTTCGTGTACATGCCTCTGTATCTCTGCACTATACTTCAGCACCTCCTCTGAGTCTTTGTGTGCTTTTCTCTTTCCTTCTAGTTGTATAATTTCCACTCAGCCAGCCTTCCTGTGGTTCTGGAAGGTGTCAGTTTTGTCTTTTAGTTGTAGTTTTGAAGTGGTTGTATGAAGCAGCAAGTTTAGTTGTTCAGCTATGCCACCGTCTTGGTTTCTCCATAATGTTTTTTCAAAATATATTTTTACTGATTTCAGAGAGGAAGGGAGAGTGAGGGAAAGAGAAACTTCAGTGCTGAGAGAGAATCATTCATCAGCTGCCTCCTGCACGCCTCCTACTGGTGATCAAGCCGGAAACCTGGCGTGTACCTTTGACTGGAATCAATCCCGGGACCCTTCAATCCTCAGGCCAACACTCTATCTACTGAGCCAAACCAGCTAGGGCAATTATAAAGTATTTTTACAAAGTGTTATCCTATATAATGAAGAGATAATATGCAAATTGACCTGTTCACACTCACACAAGATAGCCAACCCATGAGATCAAAAGATGGCTGCCACAAGATGGCCAGCAGGAGAGGGTAGTTGTGGGTGATCAGGCCTGTAGGGGAGGGTAGTTAGGGGTGAACAGGCCAGCAGGGGAAGGCAGTTGGGGGTGACTGAGCCAACATGGGAGGGAAGTTGGGGGATGGGGCCAGCAGGGGAGGGCAAGTGGTAGCGACCAGGCCTGCAGGGGAGGGCAGTTGGGGGTGACCAGGTCAGCAAAAAAGGGCTATTGGTGGTGACCAGGTCAGCAAAAAAGGGCTGTTGGAGGGGATCAGCTGGGAAGGGGAGGGCAGTTGGGGGAATCAGGCAAGCAGGGGAGTAGTTAGGTATTGATCAGGCTGGCAGGGAAGTGGTTAGGGGGTGATCAGGCTGGCAGGTGAGCAGTTGAGATCCAGCAGTCCTGGATTGTGAGAAGGATGTCCGACTGCCAGGATCGGGCCTAAATGGGCAGTCAGACATCCCTTGAGGGGTCCCAGATTGGAGAGGGTGCAGGCTGGGTTGAGGGACACCACCCTCCCCAGTGCACCAGGCCTCTAGCTAATTTATAAATTACCTTACTCCATTTTTAGATAACTATAGTAGTTGAAAAGGTCTTTAGTGCATTATGTTGACATCTATCTTAGAAATATATACGTTTTATTCTTATAGCAAATGTTCAAATGTCACCCTTTTTTCATGTACTCATGTCATATATATATATACCTATGTGGCTGCTGCTTTAGGCTATAGTGTTTTTGGAATAGTAATTAAAGTGGTGGGGGCTTAGGGATTTGTCCCAATGAAGTACAATGAATAGAATGATTATTATAGGAAATAGTGTTTAGATAAGGATTCAGTAGTACAAAGCAAATAACTTCATTTTTATTCCTTAAGTCATTATTACAGTCTAATAATTTACTTAGTAATTGATGACTCATTTTTAAAATGGAGGTTCAATTTGGTTTATTTATAGGAATTCTTAAACTCTGAGACAATCTTTTTATTTTCTTTATTAATTAAGATATTATATATGTGTCCTTATTCCCCCATTGCCTTCCCATTCTCCCCCTTCCCCCCCCCCCCCCCGAGTCATGCCCTCACCCCCCTGGTGTCTGTGTCCTTTGGTTAGGCTTATATGCATGCATACAAGTCCTTTGGTTGATCTCTCCCCCTAAACTCCACTCTCCCCTACCTTCTCTCTGAGGTTTGACGGTCTGATCAATGCTTCTGTGTGTCTGGATCTCTTTTTGTTCATCAGTTTATGTTCATTGTATTCCACAAATGAGTGAGATCATGTGATATTTATCTTTCTCTGACTGGCTTATTTCGCTTAGCATAATGCTCTTCAGTTCCATCCATGCTGTGCAAATGGTAAGAATGCCTTCTTTTTTGCTGCGGTGTAGTATTCTGTTGTGTAGATGTATCACTGTTTTTTAATCCACTCATCTGCTGATGGGCAGACTGTTTCCAAATCTTAGTTTTGGTAAACTGTGCTACTATGAACATTGGGGTGTATATATACTTTCTGATTGGTGTTTCTAGTTTCTTGGGGTATATTCCTAGGAGAGGGATTACTGGGTCAAATGGGAGTTCCATTTTTAGTTTTCAAAGGAAGCTCCATACTGTTCTTCACAGTGGCTGCTCCAGTCTGCATTCCCACCAGCAGTGCACTAGGGTTCCTTTTTCTCTGCATCTTTGCCAGCACTTATCATTTGTTGATTTGTTGATGATAGCCATTCTGACAGGTGTGAGATGGTATCATGTTTTTTTGATTTGCATCTCATGGATGATTAGTGACTTTGAGCATATTTTTATATTTCTGTTGGCCTTCCTTGGTCCTCTTTCGAGAAGTATCTATTTAGGTCTATTGCCCATTTTTTGATTGGGTTGTTTTTCTTTTGTTAATTTTTATGAGTTTCCAGTAAATGTTGGAGATTAAACCCTTATTGGTGATAGCATTGGTGAATATGTTTTCCCATGCATTGGGCTTTCTTGTTGTTTTGTTGATGGTTTCTTTTGCTGTACAAAAGCTTTTTATTTTGATGTAGTCCCATTTTTATTTTCTTTTTAGTTTCCATGGCCCTAGGAGCAGTATCAGTGAAGATATTGCTTCGACATATATCTGAGATTTTGCTGCCTGTGGATTCCTCTAATATTTTTATGGTTTCCCATCTTATTTCAAGTCCTTTATCCATTTTGAGTTTATTTTTGTGTATGGTGTAAATGGTAGTCTAGTTTCATTTTTTTTTTTTTTTTTGCATGTATCTGTCCAATTTTCCCAGCACCATTTATTGAAGAGACTGTCTTGACTCCATTGTATGTTCATGCCTCCTGTGTGAAATAATTAAGCATAGTGGTTTGGTTGATTTCTGGGTTCTTTATTCTATTCCATTGGTCTATATGTCTGTTCTTATGCCAGTACCAGGCAGTTTTTAGAACAGTGGCTTTGTAATACAGCTTGAAATCTGGTATTGCTATCCATCCTACTTTATTCTTCTTTCTTAAGATTTCTGTAGCTACTCAGTTGTTTTTATTTATTTATTTATTTTATTCTTTAAGAAGAGGAAGAAGGAAAAGGTAAAGTTAAAAATTATGAACAACAAATACATATCTATCAACAAGTGAATCTAAAAATCAAGTGAATAAAAAATCTGATGAACAGAATAAACTGGTGAACACAATAGAATCAGGGTCATAGAAAGGGAATGGACTGACAATTTTTTGGGGGAAGGGGATGTGGGGGGTGTGGGAAGAGACTCGATAAAAATTGCACAACTATGGATGAGGACAGTGAAGGGGTAAGGTCAGAGGGTGGGGCGGGAAACAGGAGGAGGGGAGCTATGGGCGGGGGGGAAGAGGAATAAGTAATAATCTGAACAATAAAGATTTATTAAATAAAAAATAAAACAACTTTACATATTATACTTTATGACATACATTCAAAACTAATAAAAAAAAAATCCTGAACAATTAATTAGAGTGCCTCTAATCTGATTATAATTTAAATCATTCTACCTTTAAACACTCCTTTCTGACTGAAAAGTAGTTTTATATAATATATATTTTTTCAATTGTAAACTCATTAAAATACATTTTATTTAAGATTACTTTAAACGTGCCGAAACCGGTTTGGCTCAGTGGTAGAGCGTCGGTCTGCGGACTAAAAGGTCCTGGGTTCAATTCCGGTCAAGGGCATGTACATTGGTTGCGGGCACATCCCCGGTAGGGAGTGTGCAAAAGGCAGCTGGTCGATGTTTCTCTCTCATCGACGTTTCTAGCTCTCTATCTCTTTCCCTTCCTCTCTGTAAAAAATCAATAAAAAATATATTTTAAAAAAAAAGATTACTTTAAATGATGTGACTGTTCAAACCATTTTGAAAACCTGATTGTAAGATTTGGTTTAAAATTTTAGAAGTGTGGACTGCAGTAAACATCTTATTCTGCTACTGTATTTTATAATCTTGTAGGAGTTTGGTAATCAGAAGAAAGAATTTGCGTTTCTTATTGTTCAATCTACTTAAGAAATCCAAGCCATAAAGTGTTAAAATTTTACCTCAAACTGCTTGACAATGGTAATTTTGGTTCTAGTCAGAATTGGTTTTTTGGTGTTTTATTTACTCCTCATCTGAGGATATGTTTTATTGGTTTTAGAGAGAAAGGAAAGGGGTAGGAGAAAGAAGCAACAATTAGTTGCTTTCATTTGCACCTCGATTGAGGATTGAACTGGCAACCTAGGTGTACAGAGTGACACTCCAACCAGTGGAATCACCCACGGTCATTTTAAATCCTATGTAATAAAAGCTAATATGCAAATAGACCAAGCAGCAGAACAACCGGTTGCTATTATGTGCGCTAACCACCAGGGGGCATGCGTGAAATATGGTGGGCAGGCGGCAGAGTGTAGAACATGGCAGGCATCGGCTGCAATGGGTTGGTGCAGCAGGTGAGTGGGGGCGCCAAACCAAAGTGGGGCCCCTGCCACTGTCATTGGGTCTATCCTCAGGTGGTTACTGAAAATTCTTTTCTCCTGCATGTCGAGGTCCCACCTGGCACTCGTACCTGTTGCTGGTGTCAGCCACACTCACACCCGCTGCCAGCTCCAGAGCTGCCAGTTGCACCTGTGGTGGCACTGGCCCTGATCCCTCTGTGCCGTAAGTGGGTGAAAGTGGCAGCTGCCAGCCCCGATCACCTCTCATGTCTCTCCACCTCTACCTGTTCCTAAGGTATGATTGGGGCCAACAGCCACCCCTTGCAACTGCTGCTGGCAACGTTTGGTTGCACCTGTTGTCAGCGCCTGACATTGGCCCCAATCCCTTGGCTTTGTCAGTGCATGGGAGCGGTAGCTGCCGGCCCCAATTGCCCCTCAGTGCTTCTCCACCTCCCCCTGCTCCTGAGGGGTGATCAGGGCAGCAGCAGCTGGTGCCAGCCCCAATAGCTCTGTGCCATCAGCGATGCAAGCGGGGCCGGCTCTGTCAGCACAAGGGAGCAGCGGCAGAGGGAGCAAGGCTGCCGGCAGATAGGACCGGGGCCATAATGGGATGGCCTGGGTAGGGGCATGGAGGATGGGCCGAGAACTGCCCCTGTGCCCACCGCAACTTCACGGCCCACAGTTTCTTTCAAGGCACACAAATTTGTGCACAGTGCCCCTAGTATAATTACACTTACATTGGCTTCCTTTAAGCATTTTCTTTGCACTACATACGTTTTTAGTAGAATTCTGTTATTTTTTTTCATTTTTATTTTTAAAAAATATATTTTATTGATTTTTTACAGAGAGGAAGGGAGAGAGATAGAGAGCTAGAAACGTCCATGAGAGAAACATCGACCAGCTGCCTCTTGCACAGCCCCCACCGGGGATGTGCCTGCAACCAATGTACATGCCCTTGACCGGAATCGAACCTGGGACCTTTCAGTCTGCAGACCGATGCTCTATCACTGAGCCAAACCGGTTTCGGCGAACTCTGTTCTTATTAATGAAATCTGGTGATTTTGATTATACAATGAATAATTCTTGTCAATTGAGCAAATAGTGCAAATTCATTTATTAAAGTTCTTCTAAAAGATTTAAGTAGCAAACTATATGGAAGAATTGTAGTACACTTCTGAAAATGAGTAACAGGATTTCAGTTAACATTATCAGAGATCACTATCTATATATATATAAAAGGCTAATATGCATAGTGTCCCCTTAGGAGTTTGACTTGGGAGACTCAGAGTTCTATCGCTCACTATGATGTGCACTGACCACCAAGAGGTGGAGCAGATTAAAGGATGGTCCTAGCAGGCTGCTGGGGAAGGAAGGCCCCTGGCTGGCAGCTGAAAGGCCCTGGCCAGTAGCCAGAAGGTCCTGATAGCCAGTCAGGCTTAGGAACCCTACTCATGCATGGATTTCATGCACTGGGTCTCTAATATGAATATAAAGTTGCTCAGTGTGACATTTATTCATATATGTTATCTTCTTCTATCTGAGACTTGGGTAATGAAGTGTATATTTAACTGTGTTTTGCCAGTTAGAAAGGCTCCATAAACAAGGAGACATTTGTACATGTGCAGATGTTGGCAGGGTTCCCTTTTTTCTGTTGTCAAAGGCCATTTTGTTTTCACAAAGATATGTTTATAATCTGTTTTACAATATGACATGTGAATAATACAACAAAATTATATGGAGGAGTGCTTTGTTTTACTTTTTGCATGTTAAAACTGTATAATATATATTTACTTTTCTTGATTTTATTTTTTATGCCAGCGACTTTATACATGAATACTTCTGGAAAACAGTTAAATCTTTTGTAAACATTTTGTCTAACTAAAGTTTCAAGGTCATGTAAATAATTAAGTTTGGGGGGAAAGTTGAAAATAATGTAGTTAACAAACAGCTTCACATCACATGAGACAGGAGGCAATCTGTCACTTTTCACAGTGCCCTAAAAAAAGAAAATCCTCAGGTATAAGATTAAAAATGTGTTTTCTCCTTATTGCTAAAGAATCAGTAAATATTTTCTCTGAACAGAAATTAAATCAATTTAGCTACTATGTTTAAAGATTCAAATTGTCATATCTAAACTTTTAATTTATATAATTAGTGTTTTATCACAAAAATGAAGATGTTTAAAATAAAGTTATATATAAAAATAGTTGTGTCCTGATAGAATGGAAAAGAAACACAAATGAAACTAGGTAATTATTTGGATGCAGTTGAGTTTTTTAAATCTTTTTGTTTTAAAGTTGATAAAAAATTTTAATGTAAAACTGTTTAAGTTTTGTCAATCTTATAAAAGCTAAGGCAAAAAGTAATATTACTTATTTTCTTAAGAAGTTCAGAAGAAAAGCCTCATCTCCAGCTCTCTGAACATATGTGGATTGTTTAATGTTTATCAATAGAAATAGGCACATTTCTATTTTGCAGTGTTTTCTGTGCAGTACTTGTATAAACATCATTTTCTCAGATATTTTTTTTCCAATTTAAGGTGGGTGTTAGGCTGAAGGAATTGCTATTAAAACATACCTTAATATAGCTGGTTTTCCCAATGGTTAGAGCATTGGCCTGTAGACTGAAGAGTCCCGAGTTTGAGTCCAGTCAAGGGCACATACCCAGGTTGTAGGCTCGATCCCCAGTAGGGACTGTGTAGGAGGCAGCCAATCAATGATTATCTTCTCATCACTGATAAAAGTTTCTATCTCTCCCTCTCCCTTCCTCTCTGAAATCAATAAAAATATATTTAAAAAATGAACAAATAAAACATACCTCCTCTGGTCATATGATTTTTCAAGAAGTTCTTTAAAATATTACTTCCCATCCTTTTGTTGGTGGGCATTTTAGCACTAGAAAGTACCTCAGATAAAGCCTATTATTTAATTTAAAAATAATTGTTCATGATCATGGAAGGTTTCTGTTTTAGGACATTAATCCTCCCATTAGTTATAATAAAATCTACTAGAAAACCTTGCTAAGATAGGAGAGTAAATAATGTCAAAGTTGGCCTGAAGGTGAACAGGAAATATAGTAGAAGGGAAAGAAGAGTAACTGGGTACTAAAGGGACTTAGAATAGAGAAAGACATTTCCCAGAATCCTCTGAATTCCATCCCCAGAACTTGCACCACTTCTCAGAAACTAACACTTATTATATTCATAACTACAGGGCCAGGAAGACCTTGGGACGGCTTCAGGGCGTGTCAGGCCCATATCACCCAGTCCCCATCAGCTGGTCTGCAGCAGCAAGCTAACCTACCAATAGGAGTGTCTGCCCCCTAGTGGTCAATGCACATCACATCTACCAGTCTATGGTCACTTAGGCTTTTGTGTATATATAGACTACAGTCGCCTGGTGCACAAAATTCAAGCACAGGTACGGTTGTCTAGGCCTGGCCTGTCATCAGGGCTATCTTTCCTGGCTGCCCGGCCAGCCCTGCCCCCTACTTCCATACACACACACACACACACACACACACACACACACACCCCGGTTTCCTGTTCGCCATCGGGTGATTGGTGCCAGGGGAAAAGACCAAGAGGTCAGCTGTTCTTGCCCTCTCATCAGCCCAACCCTCACTGTGGTCAACCTCTGTGTGTGGGGCAGGGGCTTTGGCCTGGCACCCCCTGTGTCCCCTGCCTGTGTCCCCTGCCACCCACCCCCCAGTTCCCTGTTTGTCATCAGACGATCGGCGCCTACAGGCCAGGGAAAGGGACTGAGAAGTGTCAGTGCCCCTCATAATGACTGGTCCAGCAGTAGTTCTGGTCCTTCTGCTCTTAAGGTGAATTTGCATATTACCCTTTTATTATATAGGATAGATTATTTGTTTGGTATCTGTCTTCTCTTCTATCGTCTTTATTTTAGAGACTGTTTTGTTCACTGTTATTGCCAGCTGAAGCACAGTGCCTAGTGCTTGGTGTGTGGTAAATAATGCTGACTAATAGACCTGCAGTGCTGTCCATTCAAAAGAAAGGATTGGTTGATTGTCCTTACATACATAAAAAAGATAAAGGAAACATAAAATAACTTTAAATTTGCTAATAAAGAAAGTGTCTTGTTTTGTTGTTTGGTCAATTTGCACTGAGATTTTAATAAGCAATACTTTTTTTAGCTTTATAATGTAAAGCTATTAAATTTTTTTTCCCCCAGAACCATAGTAAAGGTATTGTGCCCTGAATCTCACAAAGGATGCCTCAAAAAGTCGAATTATGGAGTCATTTATTAAAGGCCGGTGGCTATGAGGGGCAACATGCTTCAGATCTCACAGCCCCGAAAAGCTCGTCACATCTTTCTTAAATTGGCAGAATATCACAAAAATGTCAATTACATCTTTGGGTTTGGAATGAGGAACCTGGTTTGCACAAAGCAGTTACAGAAGTGAAATTGAGCCAGTTAGTTATCTATAAAGATTAAGTATAGTTTTGGGTCTATGGATCACTGAATCAACAGAAACACATTATTTGGAGCCACTGAGTCAATTTAGAATAATTGTGCTGTCCAGATTCTGGGGCCACTGAGTCAACCGAAACTCATTATCTGTAGTTACTGAGACAATTTATGGTAATGGAGCTGTCCTGTTCCCAGAAGAATGTGCTTTGATAACCAGTGAGATCACAATCAGTGGGATATTCAAGCCACCATCAATGGAGTATTCAATTGATTGGGATAGCAGACAGAAGTTCAGAAAATAAAAATAACTTTTCTATTGTTTTTGCAAGCAAATAAGTACAGAAGCCAAATAGTAGTGTTAAAGTTAAAGTTAAAAACTGCAGTTTCTACCTGAGATGATTGCTACCATACTTCAGTATGAGTTAGAAAAGAAATGACATTCTCTCTGCTGAACTACAATAAGAAAATCCGAGCTCATGTCTAGTATCAATCTCTACTAAGACAATCTGGGGATAGATTTAGGATATCTTCATCAGAATCGCTTATAATATTAAGATAATTCTTTTGTAGAGTTTTCCATCTGATGAAGGTTGGCCATTTGCAAAGTATCTTGGAGCTTGTGGAAGAATGGTGGCTGTAAATTATGTTGGAGAAGAACTGTGGAGCTACTTTAATGCACCATGGGAAAAACGAGTTGACCTGGCTTGGCAATTAATGGAAATAGCAGAGCAGCTTACTAACAATGACTTTGAATTTGCACTCTACCTCCTGGACGTCAGCTTTGACAATTTTGCAGTTGGTCCTAGAGATGGGAAGGTAATCATTGTGGATGCTGAAAATGTTTTGGTTGCTGACAAAAGGTTAATTAGACAAAGTAAGTATATAACTTTCAGATTTGTTTTTGTATTTGTTTTTTTCCTGTATCAAAATAATGTTTACATTTATATGAAGGAAGTCTTTCATTTTCTTCTTAGATGGTAACCTTACATCTTTCATTGTTTTATTTGACCAGTATCAGTAAACAAATACTGATTTATTATACATGTTCTTAGCCACAGCTTCTTCATATTTAGTAAAATATCCTGTTGGTTCAGTCAGATTCACTCTTTTTCCACACAGACTGCTGTTTCATGAGCATTAGGAGTCTAATGCAAAATTAAGTTTTATATACTAACAGGCTCCCAGAAAGGCTGTGCTGCTCTTGGGAATATCTTACTTTCCCAAGATACTCTACATTCCATTGTTCTATGGATCCCTACAGTGATTTGTTTTCTTTTCATTAGCACTGTAAATCTTTAGCTTTGGTTTGACATTATTACACCTCACCCAAACTTTACTCTCCATTTCTTGTGAACTCTCCAAAGTGTAGGTAGGCAGAGTGTCTGAAAATTTGTTGTTGTTATTATATTGTTTTAATTACTTTATTGATTATGGTATCATATATTTGTCCCCATTACCCCATTCCCATCCCAAACCCCTCCCCACACATGCCCTCACCCCCCTGTTGTCCGTGACTACTGGGTAGGTTCATATGCATGCACATAAGTCCTTTGCTTGATCTCTCCCTTATCCCCACTCTCCCCTATCTTCCTTCTGAGGTCCAACAGTTTGATCGATGCTATTCTTGTTCATCAATCTATGTTGTTCATTATTTCCCCTAGATGAGTGAGCTCATGTGATACTAGAAATACACTTATAAGAACTGCAAGTGACACAAGCAAATGTTTTTAAAATTGAATGCCATAGGAATTTTAAAACATTGGGGACAATACCTATAGTTCTATAATTAACCTACTTAGTAAAGAGAAATTGAGGGGTCATTGCTTCATGGTGAGAGTCTAAATATTTTTAATTTCCTCTTCTCCCTTTATATGAGGATCTTCTTATGTACAGAGACCAACATTTGTGGCACCTGGGGAATGCAGTGAATGTAACAGCAATCTATTAAGTTGACACTCCTGTATGATCCTAGCTTGATTCTGTTAAATACTATTTGGTTTCCCAGTGTCTTTTTCTATTCAACACTCAGCAGACTAGTTCCTGGTTGTATCCTGACTGCCCTGTAGATCCACCCACAGGGGATGGACACCCTGCTGGAGGTTTCATTCCCACTTTCTTCTCCTGCATGTGTGAATACATCAGCAGCTTGCACCATGCTTTTATTTTTTAAAGTACACAAGTCAGTGGTTTTTATTATATTCACAGAGTTGTACAACTGGCCTTAAAGTATTCATTCCAATGTTTGTAAAAAAAATTTTTTTAATTGATCCTAGAGAGAGGAAGGGGGGGGGAGGGGAGCGAGGGGGAGAGAGAGAGAGAGAGAGAGAGAGAGAGAGAGAGAGAGAGAGAGAGAGAGAGAGAGAGAGAGAGAGAGAGAGAGAGAGAGAAAGAGAAAGAGAGAAGAACATTGATGTGAGAAAGAAACATTGATTGGCTGCCTCCGAAATGTGCCCCAACCAGAAATCGAACCCACCACCTTTCAATGTAAAGGATGACACTACAGCCAACTTAACCACACTGGCCAGGGCTAATATTAAAAAAAAAAAAAAAATTCTTGATGTAAGCATTATTGGTATACATGTTACAATTTTATACCAACTAATTCCTGACTTGGAATGAATACAACCCTACAGCTTCTCTATTCTTACCTTTCATACAAAGAGCATTACTCCTATGCTTTTTTAGGCATACCTACTTCTTTTCAAAAGGCTCTTGTAGGCTGTCGAATAGCCACTTTGCAAATGGCAATATCTATTTACCCTCTTTCTTGAGCTCTTTGTAGTAAATTGCCTGTATTTTTATCCTTCACGGGGAAATGGAGGTTTTGATGTGGCACCCTTTTACTAGTACCTTCTAAGCAGTAAAAACAATACATACTCATCCCTCTTCAGACACAGTAAAGAGCTTTCTTTGAGAACCTATCTTAGCATCAGCTATCTTGTTTAACTTTCTACCCTCCTTAAAATCCAGTTTCTCTTACCTTCCCATAAGCAAGTTTGTTGCTTTTCAACTGTTTTAAAAATCTGCCTATCTCTGCTTCCTGAGTCTCCATTCATTCCTCAACCATTAAAACCTCTCTTAGAAATCTGCATTGCCATTAGTGACCACCTAATTGGCCAATTCCTGAAGTCACTAATTAGTAAAAACTTTATGAAATTCTTTATCCTTTGGTTTCCTTCTACTTACATAGTTCCTTTTTAAAAACATAAATCTGATCTTATCATTTCCTTGCTTAATACTTCCCATTGTTCTTCAAGTAAAATTTAAATTTCTCCCCAGGGCATGATCTGTATGACTTGACCTTATTCTGCTTCATTTTTAATATCCCTCTGACCATTGTTGCCCTTGATGCCTTAGCCAGAGTGGCCTTTTGGTTTCTTGAATGAACCTTTCCACTTCTGGGTTCCCCATATGCAGTTTTCTCTGCCTAAAATGCCACATCTCTCTTCTATATGCTGCTAGGTACTTGTCCTTCAAGCTTTAGCTTAAATGTTAACTCTAAGAGAGACTTGACTTGACTGCTATATCTACCAGTAAAGAAGGTTGTTTTTTTCATAAGTCTTTCTACTGCTTTCCTTCATAGCATTTCCTACAATTTATGATAATGTTTATGTACTTGCTTAGTTTCTATTTCACATACGGGATTGTAAGCCAGTGAGAATAGGAGCCATGTATATGATGTTTTTTTTTTACCATTGTATACCCTGATTGCCAAGAGAAGAGTTCTACATAATTACTTGCTGAATGAATGAGTTTCTTTCACTAACATCTCTACCCCTTTAAGTTTTAATGTTCTAACCTCAGTCTTTTTCCCCCCTTTGTTGTCAACGTATTTTCAATACAATTAAGCCATTCTCTTTGCTCCATCAAATATTTATGCTGATGCAATCTAAATATATTCAGTTGCATATGTTACATGTTCCCACCTAAATATCACATAACTACTTTATATTTATTTTATATTATAAAATATTAACACTGTTATGATAATATGTCTAGGTTTTCATCTAATTAGGACCTTAAACTTTACTCATACACTTAACTGTTAATTTTTTCTCAAATGTTTCTACAACCTGGCTTTTTTTTTCTTCTTTTTTTTTTTTTTTTTCTTTTTTCTTTCTGGACCTCCTTTAGTTGCTGTCATCATGTTACTACCTCCAGTCTTCAGCCTAGAGATATCTTTCTGTAAAACAAATCATGGTCTTGACCACACAATGTAGAATTTACTTCTCTAGCCTCTGCTATACCTCCTTCCCAGGTACCCGTCTCACACTCTCAGGTGAGAACTTAACAATTTTCTGAACTAACGAGGTCCATGCCTTCCCACATGCTGTACCCTGGGCCTAGAATTCTCTTTTTTTTAAGGCTTGCTTATATTTTAAGGCCTAAATCAGATGTTCTCTCTGTAGCCTTCTACAACCCCAGACAGAAGTAGTGCTTCCTCTGTATTCCTGTGCCATACTACTGTATGCCACTTTATATGATAGAAGTTTTCCCTCTAGACTGAACTCTTCAGTAGTAGGTGCCTTGTTTGATCTTCTGATTGGCACGGATGTGCTCCCAATAAATCTTTATGTAAATTAATATACTAAATGTTTAAAATGATAATATAATTTTAAGAACAAATACTATGTTAATTAGGGTATTGTCAAATTTGGGGAATCAATAAAAACTCTTAAAAAATGTATTTTCCTCTTTCTGCTTTTCCTCCTTTTACAGATAAACCTGAAAATTGGGATGTATGGTATGAAAGTAAATTTGATGATTGTGATAAGGAGGCTTGCTTATCATTCTCAAAAGAAATTCTTTGTGCTCGTGCCACTGTGGACCACAATTATTATGCTATTTGTCAGAACCTCTTATCCAGACATGCCACCTGGCGTGGCACATCTGGAGGACTCCTTCACGATCCACCAAGTGAAATTGCCAAAGAAGGCCGGCTAGAGGCCTTGCTGGATGAGTGCGCCAACCCAAAGAATCGCTACGGCAGATTCCAGGCTGCAAAAGAACTGCGTGAATATCTAGCACAATTGAGTGACAATGTGAGGTAGTCTATGGTGAACTTTTTTTCCCCCCCTCCATTTAAATAGCACTGGCTAATGCTAAACCACCAAAAACTATCTAGAAAAAATAAAACTTGGAAGTAATACTTTCAAAGGATGACAAACGTGCACTGATACATTTCATGTTAACATTCATCAAAATAAGACATTACTTCAAAAAATATATGATTCTTTTGCAGGTTTTTTTGTTATTACACTTTGGAAAATTGAGCTATCCTTGACTGCTTTGCCCCCTTGAATGCCTGAGTGCATTAATGAATATTGTTAAGCTATTAGAAATGAATCTGATAGTTACATTGGCTTGTGTATCAAAGGGTACTTGGTATACTTGACTTAGTTTGCATTAGTATCATGATTTTGTGAATCTCTTACATTTACGTTGAATGTCACATTAGATTGGCCTGTTTTATAGGCTACTTTTTCCTTCCTAATTTTTTTTCTATTTTTATGTTTTTCCTTCAGTCTTACACATGCAGGTTACTGTAGGTATTCATTTAAATTTGAACTAGTTTTAATTCAGTGCTATGCAGTACATGTTAACTGTTAGGGGAGGATTTCTAGGTTTACTGTGTTTTTTCAGGAAGCTGAATATTTTATTATGTAAATACTTTTCTTCCCACTTTCTGTGTTTTCATCATTGCATGAGCTCATTTAAGGTTATTTAACAGTTATATCACTCTGTGCCAGTAATTAGAAGTGTACACTAAACTTGAAGTTGGCAAATGTTGCTAAATGTCATTTTGTCCTTTAAAAAGCTTTAAGAAGAGTGTGTTAGTAGTTTTCACCTTGATGTTAATTTTGACAGGAAAATATAACCCCAATATTTTTTAAATGCTAACTAGTCTAAGATAGTAATGCATATGCCAAAGAATTATTAGATCTATTCCTATGGTTTGAATTTAAAATTGGTCATATTTATAATATGTTCTTAGTCATTATTAAATTTAAATATCTATGGTTATTTTTTATCTTGAAAATTTAAGCTACTGCTTCCCAGCATAGGCTACTTAAAGGTATTCTAACTTTTATTCATCGGTAGTTTTACAAAAATTAACATGGTGTGACCATTTGAGTCTAATCAGGCCTCATGACTTTTATTAATGGATGGACTAATAATACTGTATCCAGTCTGCCCAACATGGTCTTCATTACTCAATTGTTAAACATAAAAAATTAAGTAAGTGGATAAAAATTAACAAATATGTGAAATTTGTGGGCTCTCTTAAAAAGTTATAATTGATATATAATGACTATCATTAACTGATATATTTTTTTTTGTTTGAAATCATTACTTTATGTATGGCAAAGTTTGGTGTAGGGTGCAGTATTTTAGTTCTAGTTCTAACTGACATTATTTATTAATTAGAAAGTGATTAAAATATGCACAACCAAAGCCAGGTTTTTCTTCTGTTTTTCATGCATTTAGCAACTATTTATTGAGCCTCAGCTCTGTGCCAGGCATATTACTAGCTTCCACACATTGTCTGAATATGACATGGTTAAGTAACTTTATAATGATGATCAAATATTTTTATGTAGGTATTTCTTAAATTAAGATGCTGCTGCTTTCATGTTATTTTATTGTGATGGAAAGTCTACTTGTACCATCTATATAACTGGGTTGCTATAAAAAGAGCAGGATGTTCTTAATAAAGGTAATTCTAGTTTAAAACTGGAAGAAGGGTAAGATTTCTTCATTGTAAAATAGTTTGCAATGTATTAACTTTTACACATCAGTACATTACATATATCGACTAGCCTTCAAACATTCAGTGCTAGAAATTTTACTATGCTGACGTTTTACAGCTTAGGAAAACTTTTGAGGGAAATAGGTAAAATTACTTGTCAGACATTCAAGCCTTTCACTCAAAACTTCAAACAAAATAATACATTTTCAAAACGGAGCACCTTTTATATTTGATAAGTCTTCATTACCAATCTTAGAATGCCAGTCACAGAAAGGTTGTCTTTCTGTGGCTTAGCAAACATTTATCTTACTTTTGGGAAGTGATTGTGATTGCAGAATAGGAAGTGAGAAACAGCTGCCAGCAATCATAGGGGAGTTTTGTAAAACTGTAATTTCTTGTAAAGTTACGTGGAATTTTCTTCAGAAAGTTGAGAAGATAGTAAAAGAGGAATTTAACAGGGAAAATAATGTATGTGAAAAGCAATAAATTTTTGTTCACTTTGCTATCAAGATATTCACTATCAGATATTTATTATATTATATAGCAGCATTTTATATTTTTAATCATTGCCCATTAATAGATGCAGTAAAATATTTTTGAATCAGACATTTGGGGTTTTTATGTGCATTAAAGTTGTATTTTGTACTGTAAGTTACTGTTTAATTTGAATAATTTACCAGAATTGTCTCCCCGTGCCTTTACAATGTAAAGTTGTTTTTGCAACTTTAATGCTCTTAATAAAGAATACTTTAAGAATCACACTTGTGAAATAATCTCTTAACATCAAATACCCAAATTTTTCTTGAGTGGAAAGTGAGGTTGAATAGATGTTATTTTTTCCCTTACATGTATTTTTATATAATTTCCAGAAACTATCTGTGTGCGTGTAGTTTTTCTGTAATCATGACATTTTTAACTTTTATCACTAAAATGGTATAAAACTATATCATAGAATTTTTCAAATTTATACAAAAGAATAATATAAGGAACAATAGTGTAACTTTGTTCATCAGTCTTTGTTAATACTAAACATGTAGCCAAACTTGTTTCTATACCTCAATTTACTTGCCTCTAGCTTAGTTTAAGAAAATCTGAGATACTTGAATTGAGTGTTTTATACATTAGGCAGTCTCTCCAACAAAACCACAATATATTTCACATCTAAATAATTAACAGTAATACCTCAATATCACTAAAACAGAAAAACTCAAAAATCACTGGTGGTGTCTAAAAAGCAACTGCAAGTATTTGATGATGATAAACATGATAACAAAAAATGGATTGTATCAGTTTAAATATTTAATTATGCGTTCAAAATGATAATAGCAATAAGAAATTAACAAATTTAATCATCTGAAAGGATATTGAGGAATTACTCTGAAACCTGGTATCTGGGACAGAAAGAAGCATTTAGCCAAAACCGGTTTGGCTCAGTGGTAGAGCATCGGTCTGCAGACTGAAAGGTCCCAGGTTCGATTCCGGTCAAGGGCATGTACATTGGTTGCAGACACATCCCCAGTAGGGGGTGTGCAAGAGGCAGCTGGTCGATGTTTCTCTCTCATCGATGTTTCTAGCTCTCTATCCCTCTCTCCTCTTCTCTGTAAAAAAATCAATAAAATATATCTTTAAAAAAAAAAAAAAAGAAAAGAAGCATTTATATACCTTACCCCAAGTAATGAGATAATTGAAGGGGAAAACAAATCTGTGGGATATGTAGAATTTTTCTGGTTAATAAATGCAGAAGGAGTGTTAAAATGTTGCTCATTTGCAATTCTTAATTGACAAGAACTAGGCAATGATTATCAGTAGATACAAACATTATTAATTGAAAATGATCAGGAGGTCAAGACCTGAATTTATTAGTCAATCTTGATGTGCTTTCCAGTACAACCCAGTGAAAAGAAGCACCCAGCTTCTTTTGAGGTTTCTTCCCAGAAAAACAACAAAACTGCATCTATTCAAGCCCTCAGATCTGTCTGATAATGAGAAATACCCAGCATAGAGAAACATGTTAGAGGCCTCCATGGGATGCAGTCCAGAGAGTCCAGAATGGGTAATTTTACAGGATAAATAACTTTATTTTGTTTAGCAAATTGCAAGGAAAATGGGGAGGGAGGCTTTGCATTAAAGGAGACTTGCATAGCCCATAAAGTAAATGCAAAGGTTACCTTTCTAGCCTAATTAGAACAAGTTAGCTTTAAAATAAAGTGGAAACAATTTGAACCATAAGGTGAATGTCTTGGGTAACCTTATCTATTTTAATTTTGCACTTGCTTTAGTATATGGAAAAAACTTAAAAGAACCTATTGTATACTGTATAATGTTATAGCTATAGTTTATTATACTAGTTAGCTATGTGTCTAAATTTTGTAATAGTACTTTTAATTTTTTTCTTTTGAAAAGTATTTGCCCACGATCACAAAAATAAGTAGTAGCAGACCTAGGGCTCAACATGGATTTTCCAGTTGCCTACAATATTCTACTAGACTAGGATGCAGAGTTTAAGAACCAGAAGCAAATATTTGAAGGCAAGATCATATAATTGTAAAAACTCACATGCATTTCCTCAATTACTAAGGGGAGTAAAGGATTTGTGAGGGCAAGAAAAGGAAGAGAAATCTCAAGTGAGATACAGACAATGTGAAAAAGAAGTAAAGTTTAAGAGGGACATGGGGAGAAAAGGGTAGAAAATGAGAATAATGGAAAATAAAGGGTGGTAAGAACTTTTCCCCTTTGACCTCAAAACTTTAAATCTCTGATTATTATTCTCATTATGAGTTTACTAATATATTCTGTTTCTAGGGAACTACTTCAGCCTTTAAGATTGTTAAATTATACTATAAATATTGTTGAATCTATAGGCAGTGCCTTATACTCTGTTTTAAGCATACATACTTGTAAGAAAGTTTACCTTGATAGATGACAGACTTTAAAAATAAGCTCATGGCATTCAGTCAAGTTTAGGATTTTATCAATTTTAGCTTTCCTTTTCTATGTATATCACAGATGTTTAGATGACTCAAATATTGAAAGAAGTCACTAGGCTGTGAGATGAAGATACGATTCACAGCTCTAGTCAGTTTGGCTCAACAGATAGAACCCAGGACCCTTTGGTCGATTCCAGTCAAGGTCACGTACCTTGTTTGCAAGCTCCTCACTGCCCTGGACCCTGCTCAGGGCTTCGGCAGGAGGCAACCAATCGATGTATTTCTCTCACATTAATGTTTCTCTCTCTGTCTTTCCCTCTCTCTCCCTAAAAATTAATGGGAAAATGTCCACAGCTGAGGGTTAAAAGAGATGACTCACGGAAGTGATGCTCTCTTCTTCTCACTATCTCACAAAACAATAGAAATTTTAAAAGAAAATTAGTTGATGAGTCTTGGGAAAATTAATGATACCCTCTTACCTTTTGGCCTAATTTAGACTAGAGTCAAATGCAGGAATCAAGAAGATGGAGAATAGCCCAACTGGCATAGCTAAGTGATTGAATGTTGACCCATGAATCCTGAGGTCATTGTTCACTTCCCAGTCAGGGCACATGCCCAGATTGTGGGTTCAGTCCCCAATGAGGGGCATGCAAGGGGTAGTTGATCAGTGATTCTCTCTCATCATTGATGTTTCTATCACTTCCTCTCTGAAGTCAATAAAATACACACACAAATGTACATACACACACACACACACACACACACACACACACACATATATATATATATATACTTGCCATATTATTATCTCTGAAAATATATATATAAATTTTTAGAGGCCCAGTGCATGAATTCGTGCATGGGTGGGGTCTAGCCAGCCTGGCCAGGGGGAGGGGACAAGGGCAGTTGTCCAGTCTGCCTGCTGGTCGAACTCCTGGTGGAGGGGACAATTTGCATAGTAACCTTTTATTATATAGGATATACACTGAGTGGCCAGATTATTCATTCTGAGATCATAATAATTTGGCCACTCAGTGTATATATCCTATATAATATATCCTAAGCGACCATCCTCCCATTCAACCAGCCAGCCAGTAGCTTTGATGCGCATTGACCACCAAGAGCACCAAGGAGCAGATGCTCAATGCAGGAGCTGCCGAGCTGTGGTGACTTGGCAGCTGCGGTTCTTGGGTGCTGCACCTGGAACCAGAGAGAAGGAAGCCTGATTCCAGGGTGTGTCACCTCTGAACCCCCTCTCATAATCTGGGACCTCAGTGGATGTCAGAGAATTGGTTTTGGCTGGTCCCTGCAGGTCAGGCCAGGGGACCCCACTGGTGCACGAATCCATGCACCCGGTCTCTGGCCCATATGCTTACACTTTGGGTTTGGCTACCCACTGGGCCTCTAGCCCATTGCAGAGGTTGTGGGTCTGGCCCTTACAGAAACTTTTCAACTCGATTAGCTAAATGATGAGACCTGATGGCTGCTGTGATGGCTGCGGCCCTGACATCTGGCACTTAAGCTGGCCCATCCACTTAATATTGATTTCCACTTGGCTGGAAAACTGGCTGCAGCTTCCCTCCTTCCAGGCAGACAGTAATACCATCGTGCAACCTCCATGGAGGGAAGGAGGCAAAGGAGCAGCTCAGGTGGGAAGAAGGATATTCCCACCATCATAGGACTCTGCCTGAACTGAAGGGCCTGGGAGGGAGCCTGACATTGAGCAGGGTCCTGACATAGGCCGACTAGATTCCAGGATAAGTAAATCCTGCTTGCTAAATAATTGCATTTTTCAGCTTAATTCCCACAAGTCATCAGTTACTGCCAAACTTTGGGTAAAGTGATATGAAAGAAGTGAGACATATATGAGAGAAAGTGACATAGTACTGGGAGAAGAGAGGAGGGAGCCCAGTACTGGGAGAAGAGAGGAGGGAGCCCAGTTCAGCCCCATAATCCGGGGCTGCTGGCTCCTAACCATTCACCTGCCTGATTGCCCCTAACCATTCTGGGGTGTCACTCGAGAAGTGCCCTCTCACAATCCAGGAACCCTCAGGGGATGTTGGAGAGAGGTTTCAGCAGTATCGCTGCAGGCCAGGCTGAGGGACCCCAATGGTGCACAAATCTGTGCACCGGGGCTCTAGTGTATGTGGGTGTGTGGGTGCGGGTGTGTATATATATATATATATTAGTGATCTGGTGCATGAAATTTGTGCATGGGGAGGGTGTTTTCCCTAAGCCTGGCCTGCACCCTCTCCAATCTGGGACCCCTTGAAGGATTTCATACTGCCAATTTACAGGGATCAGGCCTAAGTCAACAATCGGACATCCCTCTCATAATCCGGGGCTGCTGGCTCCTAACCATTCACCTGCCTGATTGCCCCAACCACTCTGCCTGCCAGCCTGCTCGCTCCCAACTGCCCCCACCACTGGCCTGCTCACCCCCAACTGCCCCCCTGCTGGTCTGCTCACCCTCTATCCCCCACTCCCCCACTGGTCTGATCACCCACAACTGTCCTCCACTCTTGGCCTCTAACCACCTCTACCTAGACCCCACAACCATGGCTTTGTCCATATATATATATATATAGTCCTGGTGCATGGGTGGAGGCCAGTTGGTATGCCCTGAAGGGTGTCCCAGATCAGGGTGCGGGTTCCCTTGGGGAGTGGGGTGGCCTGGGGGCAAGGGGCCTGTGGTGGTTTGCATGCTGGCCACACCCCCATGGGGTGAGGGTCCCAGCTGGGGGGGGCGTGGCCAGCCTGGGTGATGGGCTGAGGGCTATTTTCAGGATGGCCACATCCCCTTCAGGGTCAGGGTCCTTGCTGGGGTGCCTCGCCAGTCTTGGTGAGGGGCTGATGGCTTCCCTCCTTCCAGGCAGACAGGGAGTATAGCCAGCTTGAGTAAGGGGCTGAGGGCCGTTTTCTGGCTGGCCACTACCCCCCTCCCCACCTCCCCGCAACCCAAGCTCCCAGCCCCTCCTTGAGTGGAGGCCAGGGCGGGCTGGAAGCTTGTTTTCCTCTATCGCTAGGGAAAACCCAAGCCTCCTGCTTGTTCTGGCTCAGTGACTGCCAACATCTTTGTTGTGTTCATTTGCATACTTTCTCCTGATTGGCTGGTGGGCCTAGTGGAGGTATGGTCAATTTGCATGTTTCTCTTTTATTAGTGTAGACATGATGGAGAATGTTGCCTATGCTATTGATAAAGCTATTGGACAGCATGGCCTATGTCCATGATAACAGTAGTTTTCCAAATACTGTATCTTGCAATTAATTTTCCCCATTTTTATCCCAGGCAGAGTGGGATGATGACAGATTTGTCATTGAAGCTCTGTGTGGAAAGCACACATGGACAAGCAGAGAATTGGTAATTCATAAGGAAAGAGAAAGTGGCTGGATACAGAGATCTACCAGTAATTGCATTTCCCAAATTCACTTGTTGATGGGTCACTAAGGAGGGGACAAGGTAGGTCAAGAGAGCCACCTGGAAACATGAGTCAGAAGTCCATGTCTTAACTTCCCCTGACACTTCAGCTCTAGCCTCGTGAGACAGACTACTTCTCCAATAAGTTTGATGGCCATTTAATTTTTGTGTGAACTGCTTCTTTTCCTTTGCTCATTTATAAAATCTGGCTTGTTCATAGGAGTGCTTGTTGTTGTTTTGTAGGAGTGCTTCATCTTATTAAGGTTTTAATTTTTGGTTAATTGTTGTAATTACTGTATTTATTAAATCTAAGATGCCATTGATTGTAAGATATTATTCCTAAGGGGAGGGAGGTTTAAAAAAACACAATGTCTCAATAAGTCTTATTACTTAACATTTTTATTTTATATGTATTGAAAGAGCTTGCTTAGACTTTTTGTGTGTATATTTAAGGGGAAAACATAAGTGAAATAGATGGGCTAAGGCGTTTGAAAATATTTTATTTTTATTATTTTTAAAAATCCTCACCAATGATTATTTTCCCCATGGGTTTCTAAACAGAGTAAAGGGAGAGAGGAAAGAGAGGGAAGAGAAGGAGAGAGAGAGAAATACTGATTGGTTCCCTCCCACATGCTCTCCTGCTGGGGCTGAGGAACTTGCAACCAGGTACATGGCCTTGATCAGGAATCCAACCCAGGATTTTTCAGTCTGAGTTCTGATTCTCTAACCATTGAGTAACTGGCCAGGGCATTTGCAAACATTTTAAATTCAGAGGTCACCCATTCTCTTGAGTGACCCACTTCTCTTTTCAGAGCCTTCACTGTACATTTTTTTCCACACTATATTTTACTCTGTGTGTCATTAAGAATATTGAAGCCACATTTCTCCTGAGCACTTCAGTATTGCCCCCAGAATATTTTCTTAAGCCATAGCCACCATTCTGATGCTGACACTTTGTTGTATTTAGTAGTGGATGTAACAAGGTTTCAGACTGGAAATAAAAAGCACCTCTGTTATCCTCCTTAAATGACTCTTGAACAGTGTGTTGATTGAAGTGTTTAGAGGTAGCACCTCTCCAATAATAATGGAACAACAGCCATGTTTTGACATGTGCTGGCAATGGTTCCACTTCAAAACTACTGCCTGGAAAACAGCAAACATAAGTCACCATTGATGGCAAAATGAATGTTGATTTCAGTATGTAAAAATGTAAAGAAATGTTTATTATAATTGATGAATTAGAGTGGTGGGTTTTTTTGTTTGTTTTTTGTTTGTTTGTTTTGTTAGTGTATCATGATGCATCTTTTTTCATTTCTTTCTCATGGTAAAACAAAATTAGTCATCTAACTATTTTGAATGTACAATTCAGTGGTATTAATTATACTCACAATACTGTGCATCCATCACCACTATTTCCAAATTTTTCATCACCCCAAACAAGACTTTAACCATTAAGCAATAACTCACCATTTCCTCTTTTCCTGGTCCATGGTAATTTCTAATTTACTTTCTGTCTCTATGCATTTGCCTAGTCTACATATCCTTTCTAATAAAAGAGTAATATGCAAATTGACCATCACTCCAACACACAAGATGGCTGCCCCCATGTGGTCAAAGATGGCTGCCACCATGTGGACACAAAATAGCTATCACAAGTTGGCCAGCAGGGGAGAGAAGTTGGGAGGGACCAGGCCTGCAAGGAAGGGCAGTTAGGGGTGACCAGGCCGGAAGAGAAGGGAAGTTGGGGGCAACCGGGCCTACAGGGAAGGACAGTTTGGGGGACCCAGATCTGCAGGGGAGGCAGTTGGGGGGGACCAGATGTGCAGGGGAGGACAGTTAGGGGTGACCAGGCCTGCAGAGGAGGGAAGTTGGGGGCAAACAGGCTGGCAGGGGAGCAGTTAGGCATCAATCAGGCTGGCAGGGGAGTGATTAGGGGGTGATAAGGCTGGCAGGTAGAAGCAGTTAGGGGCATTCAGGAAGGCAGGCAGGCCAGCAGTTGGGAGCCAGCAGACCTGGAGTGTGAGACGGATATCTGACTGCCCATTTAGGCCTGATCCCAGTAGGGCTTACTAGGATCGGGCCTACTAGGATCAGGCCTAAATAGGCAGTCAGACGTCCCTTGAGAGGTCCCAGATTGGAGAGGGTGCAGGCTGGGCTGAGGGACACCCCTACCTCCCCCCCCTCCCTGTGCATGAATTTCATGCACCAGGCTTCAAGTAAGAAGGGTTTAGCCCTAGCCAGTTTGGCTCCATTGCTAGAGCTTCGGCCTGTGGACTGAAGGGTCCAGGGTTCCATTCTGGTCAAGGACACATGTCCAGGTTGTGGGCTTGATCCCCATTGTGGGACATGCAGGAGGAGGCCGATCCATTGATGTTTCTATGAGAGAGAGAGAGAGAGAGAGAGAGAGAGAGAGAGAGAGAGAGAGAGAGAGAGAGAGAGAGAGAAGGGGAAGGAGGGAAGGAAGGAAGGAAGGAAGGAAGGAAGGAAGGAAGGAAGGAAGGAAGGAAGGAAGGAGGCCATGGAATGTTTTCATCTGAGTCAGCATGAAATCGGATCCCTATTTTACCCTTTTGGAAATCAGGGGCATGTTACCAATGACTTCTCCTGCAAAACGTATTCAGTCTGCAATATAAGGCTGGGGTTTTCAACTGAGAGGGAATGAAAACAGGGCCACATTTTGCAAATTGGTCCATTTCACCAAACACTACCAGCAGTAAAGCCATTCTGAGGATGGGTGCGAAGGTCATTGTAAAAGTTCAAGACTACGTCCAACTATGTCTGACCTTAAGAGCATTTGCTGAGACGTTTATCTGAAATATTATTCTACATTTTACTGGGTTTTAGCCTTCCCATACTTTTTAAAAAATAAGCCGAACAGGAAGTTCAAACTAAGCAAAGTTATTTTTGAAAAGAACAAGCCCTGTGTAGAAGGTATACTTTTCAGTCTAGTTTTATATAAGTGGAATCATGCAACAGTTATCCTTTTATGCCTTGTTTCTTTCACTTACCATAACTTTTTCAAGGTTAATTCATATTGTAGTATGTATCAGAATTTTATTCCTTACTCAGTGATGACTATGAGTGAACTGGAAGCAATGCATCTTCAACAGTGACTACTCAGGTTTACATCTAAAAAGTGCAAGAGCTGCCAGAGGTTCTTTAGAACAGAGAGATTAGCTGCTTTAAATATTGTAAATCTAAGAAGTAAGGCTAAGCCCAGAGTTACTGAAAAATTCACACTTTCTGAACCACAGGGATAACCTGGAGTTTGGAAAGAAAAGAAACTCCTGTGAGAAAGAGACAAGGAGAGAGAAGAAACACATAATCTAGGTCTATTAATGTCATTTAAAATAATACCCACTCCTTATGTATACACATTAAGTGACAGGCATTGTGCTTTACAGTCATGGGACACTTTGTAATGATGATTCATTCTAAGAAGTGCATCATTAGGAGATTTCATCCTTGTGTGAACACCACAGAGTGCATTGCAGTACACACACCTACCCTGTTTCCCCGAAAATAAGACAGTGTCTTATATTAATTTTTGCCCCCAAAGATGCGCTAGGTCTTATTTTCAGGGGATGTCTTATTTTTCCATGAAGAAGAATACAGTACACATTTATTGTTAAATGAAAATAAAGGAAATTTATTACCTGTATACGGTATGGTAGTACGGTCGTTGTCAACACAAACCAGACAAACTGTGAATCCTACAGTATCAAGAATTTACTCATTTATTCAATGACAATCATGTCATCATCTTCTGGAACATCATCATCCAATTCCTGAATTTCCTGGTGAATTTCTTGTGACTCCATTTCTTTCAGAATCAGTGGACCAAATCTCTCATGTTTAGCAATAGCACTGTCTTTAAATGAGTACTTCTTGTCAAAGTAGCCTGCTCGCAGTGCATTTGCAATGCAACTGTCAGTGATTTTCTCCCATGAATTCTTCACCCAAGTCACAACTTCACCCAAGTCACAGTTTAGGTTTCACAAAGTTCCCACGCTGATTTCTCTCCATTCTATTTTCAATGTAGTCATTAATTTCCATGCACAAATTGTCTTTGAATTGCTTGTTTATTGCAATATCAAGAGTTTGGAGATAGGCCGTCATTCCTGTGGGAATCATTATCTGATCTATTTTTTTTTTTTCATGAAGAAATGTCTTCATGTCTTTAGCTCAGTGAGTGCTGGCTGCATCCCAGACTAGCAGACCTCTTTGGCTCCCTCGCATAACAAGTGGCAACATTAGATCAACCCACTTCTTAATAACTGCTTGTGTAGCCCAGGCTTTTTCAGTTTCAACAATAAAAACGCCCAAAACACGTCCAATCTTTTCCTTCTTGCCCTTAGAAATGATTAAAGGTGGGATTTTAGTGCCAACCAGACGAATTGCCAAAATGCAGGAAACACGTGCACTTTCGTAAGCAGTGGAGGGAATGTACAGTAAGGAGGCACCCCACTGTTCAATTGATGTTTGAGATGATTGGCCCATAAACACTGCAGTTTCATCCATAGCAATCATGTTGGAAAGACTGTATTTAGAGAAGTCAGCATCATCAATAAAGAACTTGAATTCAAGTGCTCGCTTAATAACTTGAGTATCTTCCAACCTAAACAATGTTGTAGATCTTCTTAAAGACAGTTCACTTTGCTGAAGGAAATTATCCAGCCAGTGTTGTGATGCTTTGAAGTCTTCGGGGGCTATGTCAAACTGTGGTGCCATTGCAAGGGCAAATTCTTGAATCTGAGCCCTATTCACAACCAAAGTCTTTGCTCTCCTGTCAACAACACATTACCAGATCAGGTCTTCCAGCTTGGAAAATAATGGTTGCCGACCTGATCCACACTTGCGCTTTTTAGCATTTCCCTTGTCCACTTGTTCAATGAGGTTACCATACTCTGCTCGCCATTCTAGGACCAATCAGATACTTAACATCTTCTCTTTGCAGGAAGCAATAAGATTTTGGCCCCAAGAGTCTTCCCACGGTTCCTTTCTTGTACTCGACAGAGTAGCTTTTTCTTTTTGTGCTCATTTCTAGGGGTAAAAAAAAGGAATTGGGGTATCAAGGTGGGGGGAGGGGGATCACTTAAAATGACACAGGGGGATCAGAGGGGGGAATCAAAATGGCACAGGAGAATCAGAGGGAGGACTACCATTTTAGTAACGCCTTTTGATCCTCCTGTGTCATTTTGATTGCCACCTCTGATCCTCCTGTGTCATTTTAAGTGATCCCCCTCTCCCCACCCCTGTGCCACTGAACACCTTCACGAGAAATCCTCCCTACCCCTTTATCAGACATTTACCCCCTGTGGCCTGCCTTGGGACTATCACTGGGCTTGCTGGGGCCTGGATCTGGGCTGGAGCAGGGTCTGCCACTGACTGAGAACCTTCAGTCATCATTAGGGCGGCCGCGAGCATCAGGTATTGTCGCCAGAGACAGACCAGCACTCACCACCTTCGCCATTTCCCATCCGCTCTAATCCTCCTGTTCTTCTACATGCATCTGTGAAAGTCTCCTCCTCTCTCCTGCCCCCATGCTCACTGCTCACTCCGACCTCTGCTCCGCCTCCACACAGCAGTGACGTCAGGACTCCAAGTAACTGAGTAACTTCACTGGTTGCTAGATGCCAGTCGGGGTGGCCCTAGCGACCAGTTTATGGTAAAATAATTTTCATTCTGAGACAGAGCCTGGGGGGCCTTATTTTTGGGGGATGCCTTATATTTCACTCAGAAGGAAACCTGGTAAGTAGGTCTTATTTTCGGAGGATGTTTTATTTTCGGGGAAACACAATAGATGCTCTTGTCTACTACACACCCAGGCAGTATGGGATCGCCTATTGATCTCAGAAAACAAGCCTTCTATTATAAGGAATAGGCCTGTACTATGAACATGTTACATACAAAACAGCATGAGATTACATGGAACATAAGAGAAAAAGATGCAACCAAGAGCCACGGTGAGCACGACATTGACAGGTTGGCCAATGTAGTACAGCGCACCTTTCACAGCAAACTTCCTTCACAACTAGAAAGAGTACACCCTAAAATAACCATAAAGAGTACAATATAGTAGCTCCAAGCCAGTAATGTAGTCTTTTACTATCATCAATATTATGTAGGGTAGCACACTACATAGTGGATATGTTTTCCACTAATATTTTGAGAGAGTGGAAGGGAGGGAGGGAGAGGGAGAGAGAGACAGAGAGATACTTTAATGTGAGAGATACACCTGGATTGGTTGCCTCCCCACGCACCCCACACCTCAATCAGGGCCTGGAATCAAACCTTAACCCAGTCATGTACCCTTGACCCAGAATCAAATCACGACCATTCTGTGCTAGAACTGATGCTCTAACCTCTTAGCAACACATGCCAGGGTGCTATACTTTTTTTTTTGCTTTGGACATTTATTTTTTTCTATTACAGTTTTCTTTTGTCTAAAGTTTTACATATGTCTCCTTTCCCCTTAATTGATCCCCCCAGACATACCCACCCTGAGCCAGCCCCCACCGTGTCCATTGTCCGTGTCCGTGTCCATTGGTTATGCTAATATGCATGCATACAAGTCCTTTGGTTGCTCTCTAACTACTCTTACCCTACTATTTGTCTCTGGATCTATTCTTGTTCATCAAATTATGCTGATCATTCTATCCCATGTATGAGTGAGATCATGTGATATTTATTTTTCTCTGATTGGCTTATTTCAATTAGCAAAATGCTCTCCAGTTCCATCCATACTGTTGCAAATGGTAAAAGTTCCTTCTTTTTTATAGCAGCATAGTATTCCATTGTGCACATGTACCACAGTTTTTTAATACACTCATCTGCTGATGAGCACTTAGGCTGTTTATAAATTTAGCTATTGTAAATTGTACTGCTGTGAACATAGGGATGCATATATCTTTTCTGATTGGTGTTTCTGATTTCGTGGGATATAATCCTAGAAGTGGGATTACTGGGTCAAGTGGGAGTTCCATTTTTAACTTTTTGAAGAAGCACCATACTGTTTTCCACAGAGGCTACACCAGTCTGCATTTCAACCAGCAGTGCAAGGGAGTTCCTTTTTCTGCACATCCTCAAGCATTTGTTGTTTGTTGATTTGTTGATGATAACCATTCTGATAGGTGTGACATGGTATCTCATTGTTGTTTTGATTTGCATCTCATGGATGATTACTAACTTTGAACATGTTTTCATATGTCTCTGAGCCTTCTGTATGTCCTCTTTCAAAAAAAAATGTCTATTTAGATTCTTTGACCATTTTTTGGATTGGATCGTTTATCTTCCTTTTGTTAAGTTCCATGAATTCTCTGTAAATTTTGGTGATTAAACCCATATCAGAAATATCATTGGCAAATATGTTCTCCCATGCAGTGGGCTTTCTTATTTTGTTCACGGCTTCTTTTGCTGTGTAGAAGCTTTTTATTTTGATGTAGTCCCATTTGTTTATTTTCTCCTTAGTCTCCATTGCCCTAGGAGCTGTGTCAGTAAAGATATTGCTACAATATATGTCTTCTATTTTGCTGCCTATGGAGTTTTATATGATTTTTATGGTTTCCCATCATACATTTAAGTCCGTCAGCCATTTTGAGTTTGTTTTTGTGTATGGTGTAAGTTGGTGATCTAGTTTCTTTCTTTCTTTCATTTTTCCTTCCTTCTTTCCTTCCTTTCTTCCTTCCTTCCTTCCTTCCTTCCTTCCTTCCTTCCTTCCTTCCTTCCTTCCTTCCTTTCTTTTTTGTTTTTTATGTATCTGACCAAATTTCCCAACACTATTTATTGAAAAGACTGTCTTGATTCCATTGTATGCCTTGCCTCCTTTGTAAAATATTAATTGAGCATAATGGCTTGGGTTGATTTTTGGGTTCTCTGTTCTGTTCTACTGGTCTATATGTTTGTTCTTGTGCCAGTACCAGGCAGTTTTGAGAACTTGGTAATATAGCTTGATATCTGGTATTGTGATCCCTCCAAATTTATTGTTCTTTCTCAGGATTGCTGTGGCTATTCGGGTTCTTATTTTTTATTCCAGATGAATTTTTGGAGTTTATTCTAGATGTTTGAAATGTGCCTTTGGAATTTTGATGTGGATTGCATTGAATCTGTAGATTGCTTTGGGTAGTATGGACATTTTAATTATGTTGTTTCTACCAACCCCAAAACATGGTATGTTCTTTCATTTGTTTATGTCTTCCTGTATCTCTTTTTTTCAATGTCCTGTAATTTTCTGAGTACAGGTCTTTTACCTCCTTAGTTAAATTTATTCGTAGGTATCTTAATTTTTTTGGTGCAATGGTAAATGGGTGTTTTTTTTGTTTGTTTGTTTGTTTGTTTTTTTCCATTTCTCTTTCTGTGAATTCATTATTGGTGTATTAAAAGACCATCGATTTCTGGGTCTTAATTTTGTATCCACCTACATTGCCGAATTCTTTTATTATGTCTAGTAGTTTTTTTATGGAGTCTTTGTGGTTTTCTATGTACAGTATCATGTCATTTGTAAATGACTGTTTTAATTCTTCTTTTCCAATTTGGATACCTTTATTATTATTATTATTATTATTATTATTATTATTATTATTTTAATTTTTTAAAATATATTTTATTGATTTTTTACAGAGAGGAAGGGAGAGAGATAGAGAGCTAGAAACGTTGATGAGAGAGAAACATCGACCAGTTGCCTCTTGCACACCCCATACTGGGGATGTGCCTGCAACTGATGTACATGCCCTTGACCGCAATCAAACCTGGGACCTTTCAGTCCGCAGACCGACGCTCTATCACTGAGCCAAACCGGCTTCGGCTATTATTATTATTCTTGACTGATCACTATGTCTAGCACTTCCAGTGGTATATTGAACAGGAGTGGAGTAAGTGGGCATCCCTATCTTGTTCCTGTTATAAGGGGAAATGAATTTAGTTTTTGCCCATTGATTGTGATGTTGTCTTTAGGTTTGTCATATATAGCCTTTACCATATTGAGACCTGCTCTTTCTATTCCAGCTTACCTGAGAGTTTTTATCAAGTAAGGGTGTTGGATTTTGGCAAAGGCTTTTTCTGCATCAATTAATATGATTATGTGAATTTGTCTCTTAGCTTGTTTATGTGATGTATCACATTTATTGATTTGTGGATATAGTACCATTGTTGCATTTCCGGAATAAATCCCACTTGGTCATGGTGTATTATTTTTCTAAGGAAATACTAAATCTGATTTGCTAGAATTTTGTTGAGGATTTTAGCATCTATGTTCATCAAGGATTTTGGCCTATAGTTCTCTTTTTTTGTGGTGTCTTTATCTGGTTTTGGGAATAGGGTAATGCTGGCTTCATGGAAACAGTTTGGAAGTGTGCCTTAACCTTTTTTTTTCTGGAAAACTCTGAAGAGGATAGGTTTTAGTTCTTCTTTGAATGATTTGTAGAACTTTCCTGTAAAGTCATCTAGTGCCAGGCTTTTGTTTGCTGGAAGTTTTTGATGACTGCTTCAATTTCCTCCATAGTTATCAGCTTATTGAGATTTTTAGATTCTTCCTGATTGAATTTTGGAAGGTTGTATTTTTCTAGGAATATTTCTATTTCCTTCAGATTGTCCATTTTGTTGGAAAAGAGTTGTTCATAGTATTTTTTTTTATTCATAATTGTTTGTATTTCTGTGGGATCGGTTGTTATTTCACCTTTTCATTTCTGATTTTGTTTATTGGGTCCTCTGTCTTTGCTTCTTGGTGAGACTGGAGAGAGGTTCATCAATCATGTTTATCCTTTCAAAGAACCAGCTCCTGTTTTTTGCTCTCTGTTATTTATCTCTGCTCTGATCTTTATTATTTCCTTCCTTCTGCTTACACTGGACTTTTCTTGTTGCTCTCTTTCCAATTCTTTAAGTTGTAAAGTTAGATAGTTTATTACCATTTTTTCTTGTTTTTTGAGGTAGGCCTATGAACTTCCTTCTCATGACTGCTTTCACTGTGTCCTATAGACTTTTGGATTGTTGTGTTTCATTATCATTTGTTGCTATGATGCTTTTTGTTTCTTCTTTGATATTTTTGGTAACCTAAGAATTGTTTAATAGCATGCTATTTAGCTTCCAGGTGTTTGATTTATTTTTTATTTTAGTTCATTTCGAGTTTTATACCAGTGTGATCTGAATAGATGCTTGACATGATTTCTATCTTGAATTTGAAGATAGTTTGCCTGTTTCTAAATATGTGGGCTAGCTTTTAAAATGACCCATGTGCACTTGAGAAGAATGTATATTCTGTGACTTTGGGGTGCAATATTCTGAAGATGTCAATTAATTCTATCTGATCTAGTGGGTTATTTAGGATTGATGTTTCTTTGCTGATTTTTTGTTTAGAGGATTTGTCCAGTGGTGTTAGTGTGGTATTAACATCCCCTACTATGACTGTATTGCTGTCAATCTCTCCCTTAATATCCTTCAGAAGGTTTTTTTTTTTTTTAATGTATTTGGGTGCTCCTGTATTGGGTGCATATATGATGTTTACCAGAGTTATATCTTCTTGTTGGACTGTGCCCTGTAGTATTATGAAGTGGCCTTCCTTATCTCTTGTCACTTTAAGGTCTAATTTGTCAGATATACTGTAATTATTGCTACCCCAGTTTTTTTAAAATTTTATTTCTATTCTCCTGAAAAACCTTTTTCCATCCTTTCACCATAACTCTGTGTGAGTCCTTTGTTCTGAAGTGGGTTTCCTGTAGACAGCAGATACTAGGTGTAACACTTATTAAGTAGATTTTTTCAATAGATGGAGTTGCACATATTTCAATATATATGCAATTTGATATGTATGCTATTTTATTGTATTGACAACAAATTTAAAAACTTCATATGTCAAATTTGCTGAAGGTTTTATCATCATAGATATTTTTATGCTTTAAGTGTCAAATTTCTTGCCCAAAAATGAGCATTTGCGGGAACTTTTAATTCCTTACTTTATTTGGAAAAAAAGTATTGCTGAAAGTTATTGTTTACTTCGGGAAGCTTATGGTGAAAATAATCCATTTCAAGATACTTGTGAATGCTCGTTTAAATGCTTTAAAAGTGATTCTTTTTATGTGAATTACAAAGAACGTCCAGGTCAACTGAAAAAATTTGAAGACAAACCATTACAAGAATTATTGGTTGAAGATGTGTGTTAAACTCAATAACAACAACTTACAACATTATTAAACGTTGCTCAGCAAACAAATTCTGGTCATTTACAAGCAATGGGAAAGATTTAAAGGAAGGAAAATGGGTGCCACATCAACTGAATAAAAGACAAATGGAAAACCGAAAATCATCAGTAAAATGTTGCTTCTTCAGCATGAAAAAAAGTCTTTTTGCATCTTTTTGTGACTCACAATGAAAAGTGCATTTATTTTGAGAATTCCAAATGCTCAAAATTATATCTTGATCTTGGTCAACCATCAATATCAACTGCAAGGCCAAATCACGTCAGAAAGAAAACAATGCTCTGCATTTGGTGGGATCAGGAAAGTTTGGTGTATTATGAATTTCTAAAACCAGGTGAAATGGTTAATACTGATCATTACCAACACAAATAATCAATGTGAACCACTCTTTAATTGTGAAACAGCCACAATGTGCTAGAAGACACGGCAAAGTAATTTTGCTTCATAAAGATGCACCCTCACACACTCCAAAATCAGTTAAAGACACATTAAAAGATCTTGCCTGGGAAGTATTAACCCACCTGCTGTATTCACCAGACTTTTCTCTTTTGAATTACCATTTGTTACAATCAATGGCACATGCACTTCCTGATCAGCACTTCAAAACATATGAAGAAGTAAAAAATTGGGTCTCTGAATGTTTTGCCTCAAAATAAGAAACGCTCTATTGAGATGGCATCCAAAACCTACCTGAAAGATTGGAAAATGTGTATGTAGCTAGCAATGGACTATCACCTTGAATAAAGTACTTTTGATGTTTCTCTTGAAATTATTGTGTTTTCTTTTATTACAAAATCCACCATATTAACCAGTACACTTATTATATGGGTCATGTTTTCTTACACATTCAGCTACCATAAGTCTTTTAATTGCAGCATTTAATTCATTTATATTTAAAGTTATTATTGATATGTAATATTGATAGGTAAAGTTATTATTGATAGGTGACTTGTTTGGTGCCATTTTTATTCTTTATGCCTGTGCTTCTTCTTCCTTTCCTATTTCTTCTTTGTATAGCAGATCCATTAGCATTTCTTGCATTGCTGGTTTGGTGGTAATAAACTCGCTTATTCTTTTTTGTCTTTTAAGCTCCTGCTTTCACCCTCAATTTTGAATGATGGCCTTACTGGGTACAGTATGCTTGGATTCAGACTCATTTTTGCATGACTTTGTATATTTAATCCATTCCCTTCTGGCCTGATGTGATTCTGTTGAGAATTCAGTCACTAGTCTGATGGGGGATCATTTGTAGGTAACTTTCTGTTCCTCTCTGGTAGCCTTTATGTTTCTTATTTTGTTCTTAGTGTCTGCCAATTTAATTATAATGTGTCTTAGTGTCTTTTTATGTTTCTTTCATCTTGCTTGGGACTCTGGGAGCCTCTTGGACATGTGTGAATTTTTTCTTCCCGATATCAGGTAAGTTTTCTGTCAATATTTCAAACAGATTTTCCATTCCTTGCTGTTTCCTCTTCTTCTGGCACCCCTATAATGTGGATGTTGTTTCATTTCATTTGTCTCAAAGTTCCCTTAGGCTCTCCTCCTGTTCTTTAAATTTATTTATTTACTAGACGCCCGTTGCACAAAATTCATGCATGGGGACATGGGAAGTTGTCCCTCAGCCCAGCCTGCACCATCTCCAATCTGGGACCCCTCCAGGGATGTCCGACTGCCAGTTTAGGCCTGATCCCAGATTGCTGGCTCCCAAATACTCACCTGCCTGCCTTCCTGATTGCCCCTAACCACTTCTGCCTGCCAGTCTGATCACCATCTAGCCACTCCCATGCCAGCCTGATTGATGTCTAACTGCTCCCCTGCCAGCCTGTTTGCCCCTAACTTCCCTCCTCTGCCAGCCTGGTCACCCCTAACTGCTTTTTCCTGCAGGGTTGATAACCTTCAACTGCCCTCCCTTGCAGGCCTGGTCCCTCTCAACTGCCCTTCCTTGCAGGCCTGGTGCCTCCCAACTGCCCTTCCCTACTTGCCTGATCACTCACAACTGTCCTCCTTTGCAGGCCTGGTCCATCCAAACTGCCCCTCCCCCCTCCCACTGGCCATCTTGTGTCCATATAGGGTCAGGATCTTTGACTACCTGGTGGCATATATTGTGTGTTGGAATGATGGTCAATCTGCACATTACTCTTATTAGATAGGATAGAAACCTGGTGCATGGGTGGGGGCCAGCTGGTTTGCCCTGAAGGATGTCCCAGATCAGGGTGGGGTTCCCTTGGGGCATGAGGCGGCCTGAGCGAGGGGCCTGTGGTGGTTTTCAGGCCGGCCATACCCCCCAGTGACCCAAGCAGAGGCCCTGGTATCTGGGATATATTTACTTTCTACAATTCAAATTTTGTAACGTGGAGCAAAGCCAAGCTTCCTGCTCACTCAGTGGCAGCAAGCCGTTTCTGTTTGGATTTGTTTACCTTCTATAATTGAAACTTTGTAGCCTTGAGTGGAGGCTTAAGCTGGCAAGGGCAGAAAGCTTGGCTTCCTCCATTGCTGGGGAAACACCTCCCTCCTGCTCTCTGTAGCTGTAGCCATTTGGTTGGGTTTATTTGCATACTCGCTCTGATTGGCTCGTGGGCATGGTTGGTGGGCATGTTTTGTGGAGTGGAATGATGCTTAATTTGCATATTACTCTTTCATTAGGTAGGATTTTTTCTGAGATGCTGCTTTGCTTGGATATTTTTTTCTACCTTGTCTTCTAGTTCAATTATTTGGTTCTCTGCTTCTTCTAATCTACTTTTGATGCTTTCTTTCTTTCTTTCTTTCTTTCTTTCTTTCTTTCTTTCTTTTTTTTAAAAAAATATATTTTATTGATTTTTTCACAGAGAGGAAGAGAGAGGGATAGAGAGCTAGAAACATCGATGAGAGAGAAACATCGATCAGCTGCCTCCTGCACACCCCCTACTGGGGATGTGCCCGCAACCCATGTACATGCCCTTGACCGGAATCAAACCTGGGACCCTTCAGTCCACAAGCCGATGCTCTATCCACTGAGCCAAACTGGTTTTGGCTATTTTTGATGCTTTCTATAGAGTTCTTTATTGCATTGATGTCATTTTTCATTTCTTCTGGGTTCTTCTTCATTTCATCTTGGTTCTTACACATATTGTCGAGTTTGTCTTTGAACCTTTTCAGCATTCCTATGACCTTTGCTCTAAATTTTTTCTCTGACATATTGCTTGCCTTTATTTGATTTACTTCCTTTTCTGGTGTTGCTCCTTTTCTTTTGTATGCAGGCTGTTTCTTTGTCTCCCCATTATCACTCCTGTCAGGGTGTACGGTTATGTAGGTCTCTCCTGTATTGACTTAAAGGCACAAAATACAACACAGGAAGACACAACACAGCGCACCAAACACAAATATATTCAAGATACTAATAACCCCAAATAAAGGTGACCACTAGAAAAAAGAGAAACAGGATAGAAAAGTGTGCAAAAATTATATTGAGAAAAGGAAAAAATGTAATGGAGAAATGAAAGAGAATGGAAAAATGGGATTATATATATATATATATATATATATATATATATATATATATATATATATATATTTCTCACATATATAATACATATACGTATACACACACATATATGTATGTGTATATATATATATATATATATACATGTATATATATATATATACACACACATACATACATATATATATATATTTATATATGAGAAAATTCCAATAAAACAACAACTAATCCAAAAAATGCAAAGAACAAACACCCAAACAAGAAAGAAACACCCAGATGAATCTGAGGAGGCAGATCTTATTTCCAGAAGATAAGGCCTAGGGATTGAATGAGTGGGAAAATAGCCACAATTCAGTATAGATGAGGTAGAAAGAGACTATAAGAAGAAAAGTAAAACACAATATACAAAAAAGAAAAAATATATATATTTAAAAATATATAGAAAAGAGATAAAATATATGTACATAAATTTCCCCTTTCTTTAATCTATGTATTTGTTTACTATTGGAAAAAGGGAATAGAAAGTCGATAGGCCTGAGTTGGTGATTGAAGTTAATTAATCTATTAATAGAAGAAGAGAATAAACAAGGGGAGGAAAAACATAAGCAAAAAAATAAGACAAAACAGACTTACCAACAATCAAACAAACAACAAGAATAAGACAGAAATAAAGAAAAGGGAGGGGAGGCAGGGGGGAGAAAGGAAAAAAAAAATTGGACAGTGAAGAAAAAGAAGAGAGAAGTGTGCATTGACTTGGAGCAGGGGAGAGAAAATTAGATATATGAGTAAGATAAATTTTAACAGGGAGTATAAAGAAAGGATAGAGGAAAACTAAAGCAGAAACAGGGTAAGAGAAATAGGATAATAAAGGGGACAGTGAGGAAGAGGGTGTTGGCATAAAGGAAAAATTGAGATAGAGTAAAATAATGCTAAAATAAAAATAAAATGTAGAACACTAATCCTAAAATAAAATAAAATAAAATAAAATAAAGAAAAAACAAAATAAAACTTTTAAAAATGTAAAATAATAGTGGTAGTAATAATAAATAATAAAAATAGAATACTAAAAAAGTAAAATCAAGTGAGCAAAAATTTGGTTTCTTAGATAAAGGATAAAAAATGAATAGTGAAGTTCATTCACTTCCTCTAATGTTCTGCTTGGCACCTCTGTTTCCTGTCAGGTAGTCAGCACAGTATTCAAGTTCCTTTTGATCCTTCGCTCCTCTGTGTCATCAGCCACAATACTGTTTACAAGCAGGTGGAATCTCTCTGCTCCCTTTGTTTCTCAGTCTTCCTTTAATTGTATTTACACAAGAGTCAATTTCTCATACAAGCCCTTGGTGACAGTGTTTCTGTATTGACATCTGGGGCTAAAAGGCCTCTCTACCCAGTGTTTAGATTTTTCTTTCCCTGCTGCACTTAATACTGGGTTAGAGGAACAGACTGCCCCAGATCTGGTTTTCTGTTCATCTCTACCCACTCTGATCCCCAGTTTCCACAAAAACAAAACAAAACAAAACAAACAAACAAAAGAACTTTCCCCTGAAGCCTCAGTGAGTGTTTTTAATTGGAAGATCCTGTGTATTGGACTTAGCAAGCAAAAGGAAGGAGTTAAACAGGAAAAAAGCCAAATGAAGTGTGCCAATTCACCTCTTTTTTCCCCTGGCACTGCACAGCTGGTATATAAATTCAGGCTGCCTTTCTTTCTCAGCCCAGCTGTGGGATAATATCTAAAGTCCCCTTCTGCCAGCAGTCCTGTGGACCCCCTTCCACATTCGAGGACTACACTGTCCCCAACAGCCACGGATTTTGTTCGGTGCAGTCTTCCTCTGAGACTCTAGTCCCTGCTGTGCATGTTTCTCCCTCCAGTCTGGATCCCAGATCTCACCTTTCTCTAGGTGATACCTTACCTTTCTATCCACATATTGCCTCACCAGCTGTTTGGAAGCTACCTATTGTCTTCACTAGCAGAGAGGTCTGGACAAGGCTCGTCAATCTTGAAGGCTTTGGCAAGGGTTAGAGCCAAGCACCTACTGTCTAGTTGAGACAAAGGGAGCTGAAGCAACTTCCACCATTTAGTCTTGTGTAAATCCTTGCTGATGAGCTATCATTGGAATTGCCTGCCTAACAGCTAAGGGTGTATCCCAAAACCTGAATAAAAGGGATATCAAGGGCAGAACAAAGCAGAGTCCTTCCTCTTGAGCTGGGCTCCCGCCTGGCCCCCAATTCCCAAATTAATATTCTCTTGTCTAGTCTCTTTCATTTTTGTGTAGTCTCTTCTAGAGCCCAAACCTTGAACCTGAACCCTGTGGATGTGAAAGGGGTTCACTACAAACTGGAGCCCAAACATGCGACACTATAAACTGGCACCTTCAACATGGGACCTCTGGAGGAGATGATATTTTGCCTAGAACAAAGAAAGGAAGATTACACCAAAAAGGTGGGGAAGAATTCACCATATAGGTTAAGGAAATTCACCGAAAGCAAAGCCCATTATCAGCTCCAGAAGTTACTATCTATAAGTAGGATGGGAACGTCTTTTTCAGCCAGGCTAATGGAACAGAATTAGGTTATAAAGTAAACTTAACTATAGACTTTTGGTTTGCATAATTAAGGAATGTGGTTTCTTATTCAAATTAAAATCTTAATTTGTATTTGGAATCTAAAATATGTAATAAGAAATGAAACCCGGCTGCCAAAACCACCTTGGTGCAGAGAAATTCGAAGATGGCAGGAGAGGGCAGGGCTATCTGCTCTCCCGCAATGAGATTAAAGTATGGTAGCAATCATCTCAAGTAGAAATTGCAGTTTTAACTTTAACTTTAACCCTGCTGTTTGGCTTCTGTACTTATTTGCTTGCTAAAACAATAGAAAAGTTATTTTGATTTTCTGAACTTATGTCTGCTATCCCAATCAATTGAATACTCCATGGTTGGTGGTTTGAATATCCCATTGATTGTGATCTTACTGGTTATCAAAGCACATTCTTTTGGGAACCAGGATAACACAATTACCCTAAATTGCCACAGTAGCTTCAGATAATGTGTTCCAGTTGACTCAGTAATCCCAAGACCAGGACAGCACAATTATTCTAAATTGCCTGTTGATTCAGTGTTTCTGTTGATTCAGTGATCCATAGACCCAAAACTATACTTAATATTTATAGATAACTAACTTGCTCAATTTTACTACTGTAACTGCTTTGTGAAAACCAGGTCTCTCTTTCCAAACTCAAAGATGGAATCAATACCTTTGTGATATTCTGCCTACATAAGCCAGATTTGGTGAGCATTTCGTGGCTGCAAGATTTGGAGTGCTGTTGCCCCTCATAGACATTGCACTTTGAATAAATGATTCCATAATTTGGCTTCTTGATTGAGGCATCCTTTGTGAGATTTGGGGTATACTACAACAAGATTACTTAAAGTTTTTTTTGTTTTGTTTTGTTTTTTTAATTATAGAAGAACTTGCTGGGAAATGCAAAATTATGGCAAAGATAAGCTTAGGTGCTAGTAATTACTTCAGAAAGTGAAAAAGGAAATAATTTAAGATCTGTCTTTACCTATTAAGCATGAAAAGATAAGTGGCCAGATCTGTTACTGATGCTTCCCCAGAAGTAAGCAGGATGTGGGGGAAGGGAGACATATGGCAATCCAATATGGAAGGCCACTCTCCCAGTATGCTGATTTAAAGAGTCCTTTTCGCCATGAAAACTTTTAAAAAATTTAGAAATTTGTCTGGGATTTCTGTGCTTTTGGGGAGAGAAACTAGTTTGAAACAAATGCACACAACTGTCCAATTTTTGGACATATTACATAGGTTTTTCAGCTGGAATCTTCTTGTGGGGTTGAACCTTGGAGTCGAAATAAGACCACTGGAGGCTGCTAATTGATTTTTAAAAAATCAGGCAAGGATTTATTGAACTGGCTAGGATGGTTGCAAGAGGACCACACACGGGTGGAATCCACAGTCACGACCATGCTGTTCCAGGTGTAGGCAGTCTTTTTAAAGGTCTATACCACAAAAATGTTCCTTTGTTCTAAAATCTAAATTCTAAAGGCTGGGAACAGCCTGCAGGGTTGTTCCCAGCCACATCCTGCTGGATGTTAGAATGTGGACCTATCTTGAAATAGCAGATAGTACAGAAAAAGAGCTGAGCAAAGTTAATCTCTAAAGGTTATCTGCAGTTTCAACTCCTGGAGCTACTGAGTCAATGGGAATCAATCTCCTGTGGTCCTGGTCCACAGGCCAGGAAAATTGCCTTAGCTTCCAGGTCTTAATCTGGAAGCTGAGATAACTACCCTATTGTTTAAGCAAGTAAATGAGTGCAGCAGCCAGAATACAGGGTTAAAATTCAAACAGCAGTTTTTACCTAAGTATGGTTGCTACCATACTTCAATCTCTCTGCAAAAGCTACAGAAATGAAAAACCAAGAACTTTTTTTTGTTGTTTTCTGAGAAAAATGGCAGATTTGACCAAAGGGAAAGAAATTCAAACTAGTTCTAGCAGTGAGATTAACATTTCCATAATGAAGAGTAGTTTTTAAAATGCTAAAGAACCTCCATCAAAATTAACTTTAAGGCCTTCAAGAAAATCAGTATATTGTCTGTTACAAAAATTTTTCCAAATAAATGCCTTAAAATAATTACAATTGGATTTGAATTTCAAAGAAATTGTTGAAATATAAATACAGTAATGTATTAATTATAAAGATCAAGTAGCCCAGGTAGAAACTGGCTACACCCTTTGTTAATAGAGGAAGAAGACTAGTCACCCTTCCATCAGCAGACAGGTATGCCATTTTCTGGCCAGTAATTTTCCTGCAGCAGCAAACTCTTAAAGAAAAAAAAAAATGTGGCTCCTTTGAAATCAGCTTCCTTCTGAAACTTCTCAGGACAAAGAATGCGGTAATTTACATTTGAATAGACCAAATCTGTTTTGCCATCTTTAAGAAAAGTAGGTTTGGCTGCTTAAAAATTTTAGGAGTTTGCTTAATTATATAAATAATAAAATTTATTAAATATCTGCATATTTTGAAATGAAAAAATGCTAAAATATTAATATGAATTTGCCTCATGAAAAAATCTAGAGGAGAAAATTGAACCTATTAATTGATTATGTCTTGCTTTTTTGAAATTTATTCTTAAAAATATAAAGTATTATTAATCTAGAAATGCTAAATATTTGATTTGCCAGTTCTAAAAGTTCAAGATTCAAATTGAATTCAGAGTAAATGTAGTTGTGGTAATTGAAAGATGAAACAGAGGCCTGGATGCCAGGACACAGGCTTTATTGGAGGAGAGGACCACTGCCAGCTGCCTTCCTGAGGGTAAATAGGAAGAGGGCCAGGATGCAGGAACCTTTTAAGGGGAGGAAAGAAAAGGGATAGGGCTTAGGGCACTCAGCACATGCTGATTGGTGGTTTCATGTAAGGCATATGATTAGGTACCTAGGGACTAAGGAATGGGGGCTTAAGGTATTTGGCAGGTGCTGATTGGTGGTTCAATGTACAGTCCATATAAGGTGCCTTGTTAGGTGCTCAGGAATGTCTGGCTGCAGGTGGAGTTATGTCATTCTATGTCCATCAGTTGGAGGAATGGAGGATCTATCAGTAATCAATTGCCTAAAGTATAAAAATTTTAGTTTTGAGAAAATAAAATGTGTTTTCTCTGATAATTAGGAATTCAAAATATGTTGTTTATTTGTCTAATTAAATAAGAAGGATTAATCCTGTGATCCCAACCAAATTTTGAATATAATAACCAGTTTAAATTTAATTGATATCTTAAAATAATTATAAAAAGTACATAATCTTTAAATCATATATATATATATATATATAGATATTTGATCGTTTATCCATGTTAAATTTCAATGCTTTACCAATAAATTATTTTTGGAAAACTCCAAGGGCCTGGAATAATTCAAGAAATTTGTGCTCTCTTCTTAAAAAACATATTTTAAATTTAACCTATCTAATATATTTGAAATTACATGGAAAGCTTTATCAAATAAAAATTAATAACTATATTTTACTTATAAATGTTATGAAAATTTTGGCCTCTAAGGAGGACAAAACAAAATTTCTAAATAAAGCCAAATTTTTAGCAGCAGAATTGTAAAACATTTAAAAATAATAACAAGCCGAGGCTGGTTTGGCTCAGTGGTAGAGCGTCGGTCTGCGGACTGAAAGGTCCCGGGTTCGATTCCGGTCAAGGGCATGTGCCTTGGTTGCGGGCACATCCCCAGTAGGGGGTGTGCAAGAGGCAGCTGGTCGATGTTGCTCTCTCATCGACGTTTCTGGTTCTCTGTCCCTCTCTCTTCCTCTCTGTGAAAAATCAATAACATCTATTAAAAAAAATAAAAAATAAAGAAATAAAAATAATAACAAGACCATAGCCGTCTGCATTCTTAATTAGGCTAGAGGTGGGTCAACATTTGCACCTTGTGAATCAAACATAAACATTTACTAAATTTACTTGCTTTGCTTTTTCATTAAATATACCTACTTAAATCACTTAAAATACTAGTTAACCTTATTGTAAAGTTACTTGTAATATAGCTAGCTATTCAGCTGTACTACCCAGTGTTTAAGCAGCTGCCCTGTAGGTTGCTTGGTGTAAAGAAAGACAAAAATTTTAAAATCAAACTCTGTGTAGTCTGAAAATTATTCTGGAAGGAAATAGAGGTTTTCTTCAAACAATTGAAGAACTTTAATTAAAAGTCAATATATTTGGCTTCTTAAACTGAAGCAAATAATTTGTGTTTTTGCCTCCTTCACAAAGTTTATAGAAAGTTTCTTAAAGACTAATTTGCAAAATTTTAATTAATGTCATTTACTATCCATAACCTAGGACAAGTCAAGTTAAAAAATAAGCTTTATTTCAGATTAATTTAAATTGGATAATTGAAATAAATGAATATTCAAGATAATTTAATTGTACTGGACAAAAAAAATTGCTCCTGAAGTATTAACTAAAAATTTTATTGGTGGTTCATCTCATAGTAAAGTTTCTTCAAATGCAATGAATCCAAAGCAGTCATATTTCTGTGCATAAAATTAAAATTAAAAGTTATCAAGACTATACATTGTAAACTTTTCAAAAGCCTTCTAATATTTAAATAAAAAGGGGGAGATAGTAGAATAATATCCTGTAAGAATAATTCCTTGTAAGTGAGAAGTCAGGGTCAGGATAAACTCTGGATTCCACTGTGGGGCAGGGCGGAGTTATCCTTCATTTTGTGTATCTGGACCCTAGCCCTCACCCAACCAATCAGGGTCAGCCAAAGCAGTGACATTATCACCGGGATAAAACACCAGGGCTTGGCAAAATTCGGCTTCTCTTCTGCCATGTGGTCGGCGTGAGTGGAAAAGAGCCCATGCTAGCATGGAAGAGGACATGAGGTTCCCACACATTTTAAGATGTCAACACAAATTATTTGCTTCAGGGGAGATATTGGACTTGGCTCCCTGGTGGTCCTTGGGGATCACAAAGTCTGGGCATAACATAAGGGGGCTCGTCCAGGATCCCCAAGACCACGAGGGACTCCAATCCAGAGAGCCTGACTGGCCGCAGTAAGTGTGTGTATGTGTCTGTGTCCTTGTGTGAGCGCTCTGGAGGGACGTGGAAACCCCTCATGTCGGTGGTGTCCGAACACGTCTGGCCGACGTGCCATTAAGACCATGGGCCGGAAGATTAGGAAGATGTTCTGACCTCCCAGGAGAGCCCCTCACAGGCAGGAGAGACTTGGAATCATCTCCTAGAGGGCCTCTCACATGCGGGAGAGGGATGGAAACCTCTCCCAGGATGAGGTGAGTGGTGTGAACCGATGCCTCACATGCAGGAAAGTGACAGGTCTGATTTTGGTGTTGGTGGGCTGCGTAGCGCCCTAGGATGGAGCCGGTGAAGTGGGGCCAGTGTGGCAGCGTGGGGCCCCCTGGCGGCGTTGGGTTGGAGCGGGGTCTTCCACGGGGCTCAGTCTGTGTGTTGGAGCGCGGCTGGGGAGGCTGCAGCAGCCTTGTTCGGGGGCTTGGGCTGGCGTGGCAGCATTGAGTCTGGGAGAACAGGACTCATGGGCAAATTTCTGTGTTCCTGTAAAGGCGGGAGAGAAGTGGACCTCTCCCAAGTCTAGTTTTAAGTTGAAATGTTGATGTTGGGCGCCCTCTTGTTGGTTGATGTGATTTTCTGGGTTGTGGAGGTTTGGAATGGCCAATGGCAGACTTGTTCTAGTGGGTGGCCAGCTTTCAATGTCGGAGGGCCACCGGTCAGCATGAGGCCATCGTTTGGTTTTGCTTCCAAAGAGTTGGAAAACTGTTCTCAGGAACCCTCTGTTTCTCTGTTCTTTGTATGTTTGTATAAGTAAAGGTTTCATTTTGCTCTTGTTTGTAAATTTGTTACTCTCTCCCCCCAGAGCAGGCAGGAGGTGGGGGAGGGGAGATATGTGGCAATTCAATGTGGAAGCTACTCCTCAAGAAAGTTTTTATGCATCTCGAATTTCTGTGCTCATGTAAAGCGAAAGGCCAATTCAAAACGAGTGCGCATAGTTTTGGGCTGTGCTTAATCTCTTTTCTGTGTACAGAATGAGCTTTAAAAATGGTGGAGATTAACTGGGAGATAAATTAAGGCTGGTTTCCCAAGGCATTGTAAGCAGCTTTTGAAATTTTCTGCCCTGAGGCAGGAACTAGATGGTAATGGTAACAAGTTTACATATGAATGGCTAGTAGTCTTCAGCTAAAAAATGTGTTCATTTGCATTTGAATGGCTACACCCATCTTTTCTTTTGTCCAATCCCTCCCCCAGTGATCTACATGGAATGGCCAGATCTGTCGCTGAAACTTCTCCCTAAGTAAGCAGGAAGAGACCTGTTGCCTATCTGTCTAAGAGACTAGAGACTAGACCCCGTGGCAGCAGGGTGGCCAGCTTGCCTCCGGGCAGTGGCCACCACAACATTGCTGGTGAAGGAGGCAGATAAGCAAACTCTGGGCGAGGAGCTAATCCTGATGGGCCAAGCTCCTGAACCAGCCCTGTGTCCAGATTCATAAAACTCTGGCCATCAACCCTGCCAGCCTGCTTCCAGATGATGATGGAGGAACCCATTCATGACTGCAGAGAGGTAATAGATGACAAGGTACTTTTCATGGGTGGGAGCAGATATGTTTAGGATGGGACCTGATATGCAGGGGCAGTGGTAGTTACCCTGGACCACACCACTTGGGCACAGTTCCTGAACTTTTTGCCTTAATCCAGGCCCTTTTGATGGAGACACTGTGCCATCCACAGAGAAAAGAGGGTTACCAACTGCAGCCGGAAGGAATTGGCTGAACAGAAGCAAGCCCCCGAAGGACCAGATGATTGGTGGACCCTCCAGATGACAAGACTGTTGGTCCCAGAGGCTCTAGGTCAGAGTTGCCCAGTGATACCAGGTTACCCACTTAAGCGTCACCAAGACTTCTGAGTTTCTGTGAGGCCGAGTTGCTAGAAGTACTGTCTATGCACAGGTAAATGTTAAGCAAGGTAAGAGGGTCCCCCTGGAATTTGGGTCCCAGGGAACTTCCCCAGAAGAGCATTGGTAGGTGGTTTTCAGAGATTAAACTGCCAGCATTAAGGTCTAGTTTTTGTAGACACTTCAAATTAAGTTGAAGTATACCCCACTAGGACAGAAACTGTCTCTATAGTAGTCAAGAGATTACTCCAGGAGATTATACCTAGATTCGGGCTGCCAGTATCAGATAATAGCCCAACCTTTGTAGCCAAGGTATCTGAAAGTATAGTTGTAGCTTTAGGACAGGCTAGAAGTCTGGGCATTGCAATAAACAAAACAAAAGAGCCTCTTCCATGCTAGCATGGAAGAGGCTCTTTTGTTTATTGCATCGGACTCAGCTCCCTGGTGGTCCTTGGGGATCACAAAGTCTGGGCGTAACAGTAAGTAAATTGCATCAAGAAATTTTTTACTTTGAAAAGTAATTTTCATTTGTAATGCTGATAGAAGAAACTCATGAAAACACACATGGTGTCAAAATAAGCCAAAGAAAAATAATTTGGGCAAAAATAAAAAGGATCACAAGTCTAATTTATAGAAAAGATTCCTTTATTAACCTTTGGTCAAGAATATGTTTGTATATTTCTAGGAAAGCCCATGTGAATTCCTGCTACAACAGATCCCAGAGAGGAACTGACAGGACTGCTCCACACACAAAGACAAGAGGAGAAACAGTCCATGTATGGAATATGGTGAAGATGCCTTGCCATGCTAGCAGTCAGCAGCTGTGTGTTGCTGCAGATTGCCCAGAAATAAACCAGAGAGCCAAATGCATTACCACCATTTGTCCACCATCCAGATTTCATTGCTGACATGTACACATAAGGAATTGTTTGACATTGAAACTGGGACTCAAAAAACTGTTGGACATTGAAATTGGGACTAAAAAAACTATTGGCCCAGAAAGAAACTTACTACAGACTGATTCATTTGCCTCAGCGTAATCTCATTTTTTGTTCTTATATATTTATTTCTAGTCTGCAGATGAAACATTTTTTAAAGAAAAGAAATGGGGGAGATGCTGGAAATTGATCATTGTCTCACTAATTAGAAAGGTGTGGACAAGGAACCCTGAAGGCTGGTAAACCTTGAAACTCTGAAAGGTCAGAGCCAACCACTCCCTATCTAATTGAGACAATGGTAGCCGAATCAACTTCCCCACCAAATAATCATGTAAATCCTTACTGATAAGATAATCTACCTGTTAGTGGTATTGCCAGCCTAAGGGCAATGGGAGTGTCCCAAACCCAAATAAAAGGGATGCCAAGGCCAAAGAAAAGATAATCCTCCCACTAGAGTTGGGATTCTGCCTGGCCCCCATTTCCCAAATTAATATTTTTCTAGTCTCCAGAACCTGAATAATGAATCTGAACGCTGAACCACACGAGACGTGAGGTTCCCACACATTTTAATAAAAATTAATATTTTTTCTTGAACATAAACTTATCAGACATTGAATAACTATAGAAATTAATAAGTTTAACACAAGTAAACCTATTTTTCTTGTTCTCTGAAAGTGAAATAATTTTCTGTTGTGCACACCAAACAAATCAGGACAAGAATAATGATGTGGCAATCGGCTGCTAAATTAATAACTGCTAGTATTAGAGGAGAAAGATGGTGTGCTTGTGGGTAAGGTGGGTAAGAGAAATGAATAGGAAATGATTATAGTAATTAGTCATTATCAAATAATATCATTCATTATTAATAACTAGAGGCCCAGTGCACAAAATTCGTGCATGGGGGGTTTGTCCCTCAGGCCGGCCTGCACCCTCTGTAATCTGGGACTCCTTGGGGAATGTGCAACTGCCAGTGGGATCAGACCTAAACATGCAGTCAGACATCCTTCTTTCAATCCAGACTGCTGGCTCCTAACCACTCACCTTACCTGCCTGATTGCCCCTAACAGCTTCTGTCTTCAATCCTGATTGCCCCCAACTGCCCTCCCCTGCTGTTCTGATCTTCCCCTACTGCCCTGCCCTGCAGATCTGGTCAACCCCAACTGCCCTCCTCTGCAGGTGTGATCTCACACCCAACTGCCCTCCCCTGCTGGCCTAGTGGTGGCCATCTATGGTGGCAATATTGTGATAACATCATGGCTGCCATCTTTTGATGATGTCATGTGATGCCATCTAAGCTTTTATTATAAGGATTATGTATAACAAGATATTATAAAAATTAAGTTACAATATTTTTATTAAAACATTTATTATATATCACTATATTGGCTAGGCCACAAAAAATATTTGTTGTGGGCCACATGCAGCCCACAGACCACAAGTTTGGTATGCTTGTATTACAGTAATAGGTACTTGTAATACACATGTCAAAATTTATAGAATGTACAGTATTAAGAGTAATTCAGGTATAATACATACAACACTCTGGTTGGGATACTGTGCACATGTATGGGAGAAAGAGTTTGGGAACTCTGTACTTTTCATTAGTTTCTACTCAGTTTTGCTGTATATCTAGAATTTTCCCCCTCCACCCTCAAAAGTGCTTATTAATTAACAAAAATTGGTGGGCATTTGGAATTGAGAAACCATTTGAAACACATTAGAAGTACCATGGTCCTTGAATCAGAGAAACATCATTTGAATCTTAACTCTACCATGCATTAGTCTAGTAACTGAAATTTAACTTCTCTGGTCTGGACCCCAGTTTTCACAGAGACAAATTAAGTGAGTAATGTTTACCTTTCAGGATGGAAATAAGGAGTAATTAAGAAAGCCTCAATTCCAGCAAGCAGGCCCCCTGAGCCCATCAATCCACAGGGCGCACTTAGGTGCTGCTGTGAGCTCCTGCTGGGTGTTAATTTGTACAAACAGGGATGCACTACCCTGGCAGTAGAAATTCTGAAATCACTCATCCTGGACACTTGCCCTTAGACACCTCAATTGCATGGCGTCAGTGCCAGGGCCCTTCAGAGTGCTTCAGTGAAGTGTGCTGGCAAACACACCACAGGTGACCCTGTGAGTTGCCACTGGGAGCATGTATACGCAACCACAGGCACAACAGCAAAAACAGCCTTGCTATCCCACAGCTGCAGAACTCTTGACCCTATAGTCACATGCTTTTCCAGTGCTCAGGCCTCCCAAGCCCACCACTCCATAGGCAGCCCTTGGACGCTACTGTGAGCCCCTGCTGGGTGTGCACTTATACAAACAGGGATGCACTGCTGGGCTGTAGAAACTCTGAATTCCCTCTTCTGGGATACCTGCCCATAGACACCATGATTGTGTGGCTTCAGTGCCAGAGCACTTCAGAGTGTGTTAGTATACCCTGCTGGCAAATGCACTGTAGGTGCCCTGTGAGCCACCAGTGGGGGCGCGTGTATCCAACCATAGGGGTTGCCCTCCCCACAACAACAGAACTCTGGACACCACAGTTATGCCTTTCCAGATCACAGGACTCCTGAGCCCCACCACCCCAACAGACAGATCCTGGGTGCCACTGTGAGTCCCCACTGGACACATGCAATTTCAACCAAGGGCGCATGACAGCAAAAATTGGAACTGGTTTTTGCTCCATGGCTGCTGACTTCTAGACACTGCAGTTGTGTTTTTTTAGCTCAGAGTCCTACATCAAGAGAACCTAAATAGCTCAAGTAGGGAGCTATGATAGACTACCAAGCCCATGAGACCTGAGAAATCACACCAGTAGCAACATCCCCAAAAGAACATGGGTAGCAAAGCAATAGGATATACCATTAAATGTTACAGCAAAACATGGGAAGACAAAAAAGCAATCCCTAAAGGAAATAGAAAAAGGAATCACCAGAAAGGGAGTTAAGTTAAATTGAGACTAGCAGCATATCAGAGAAAGAATTCAGAGTAATGGTTATAAGGATGCACAAACAGCTGGATGACAAATACACATAACTCAATGACAAATACAACTCAATGAGAATTATAAGGAGCTGAATGAGAATGTCACCAACATGAAAAGGAACCAAGAGGAGATGAAGAATGACATAGCTGCAATAAGACACAATGGAAGGCTTAAACAGTAGACTAGAAGAGGCTGAGGATCACATTGGTGACTTAGAAGATAAAGTAGAAAAAGACACACAAACACAGCAGCAACTGGAAAGGAAATTTAAAAAGCAAGAGGAGAGCCTAAGGAAGTTTTGGGACAACACAAAATTAAACAATATTTGCATAAAAGGGGTTCCAGAAGGAAAGGAAGAGAAGCAAGGAATAGAAAACCCGTTTGAAGAAATAATGACATAAAACTTCCCTGATATTGGCAAGATAAAAACTACGCAAGTCCAAGAAGCACATAGAGTCCAAAACAAGTTGAACTCCAAAAGACCATCACCAAGACACATCATAATTAAATTGGCAAACACCAACGACAAAGTAAAAATCTTAAACGCTGCCATAGAAAGACAGAAAGTTACTTATAAGGAAACCTCTATTAGAATATTAACTGATTTCTCAACAGAAACACAACAGGCTAGAAGGAAATGGAATGAAATATACAAAGTGATGCAAAGCAAGGGACAGGATCCAAGAATACTATACTCAGCAAGGCTATTATTCAAAATTGAACATGGAATTAGGAGCCACATAGGAAAAAAAGGGCTAAGAGAGTTTATTACTACCAAGCCAACAATGCAAGAAAAGCTAAAGGGACTGCTGTAAAAAGATGAAACAGAAAGGCAAGAAGAAACACAAATGTAAAGGAAAAAAATGATGAAAAAAGTACATATTAATAATAACATTAAACATAAATGGATTAAATGCTCCAAATAATAGACATAGGGTAGCTGGATGGATAGAGAACATGGCCTATATATTTTCTGTCTGCAAGAAACCCACCTCAGAACAAGGTTATTCACACAGACTGGGATTGAAGGGATGGAAACATTTTTTTTCAGGCAAATGGAAATGAGAAAAAAACTGGAGTTGCGATACTTATATCTGACAAAATAGACCTCAAAATAAAGGCTATAACAAAAGATAAGGAAGGCCACTACATAATACTAAAGAGAGCAATTCAATAAAAAGATGTAATGCTGGTAAACATATAATATATGCACCCAATATAGGAGCACCCAAATTCATAAAACAACTTCTGCAAGATATCAAGGTAGAGATCTATAGCAATAAAGTAATTGTAGGGAGTTCTAATACATCACTGACATCAGTGGATAAAGCCTCTAAAAGAATCATCAAGGAAACAGTAATCCTAAATGAGTCACTACATAAGGTTGACTTAATTCACATCTTCAGAATATTTCACCACAAAGCCACAGAATATACATTATTCTCCACTGCACATGGGATATTGTCAAAGATAGCCCATATATTAGGACTCAGGCAAAGTCTCTTCAAATTAAAGAGGATAGAAATTATAACAAGCATCCTCTTAGATCACAATGGCATAAAACTAAAAATGGACTACAATAAAAACAATGAAAAAAATCAAACACTTGGAGGCTAAATAGCATGCTATTAAACAATGATTGGGTTATGAAAGAGATAAAAATAGAAATAAAAAACATCCTGGAAACAAATGAAAATGAAAACAATCCAAAATCTATGGGACACAATGAAAGCAGTCCTGAGAGGGAGCCCATAGCTCTACAGGCCTAACTCAAACAAAACAAAACAAAACAAAACAAAAACCCAAGAAAAACTGGTAATAAACCATCTAAATTTGCAACTTGAAGAATTAGAAAGAGAGTAATAAGAAAATCCCAGAGTGAGCGGAAGGAAGGAAATAATAGAGATCAGAGCAGAAAAAAGAGACATAGAAACAGAAACAAAAACAAACAAACAAAGCAATAAAAAAGATTAATGATACTAAGAGCTGGTTCTTTGAAAGGATAAATAAGATTGATGAATCTGTAGCCAGGCTCACAAGAAACAAAAGAGAGAGGACCCAAATAAATAAAATGAGAAATGAGGGAGGTGAAGGAACAACTGACCCCACTGATATATAAAGTAACAACTGACCACACTGAAATACTACGAAGAACTCTATACCAACAAACCGGACAACCTTGACAAAATTGATACATTCCTAGAAAAATACAAACTTTCAAAACTCAAGCAGGAATAATAATAATAATAATAATAATAATAATAATGAAACCTCAATAGGCTGATAATTACGGATAAAATTGAAACAGTAATCAAAAAGCTTCCAGAAAACTGCAGGGACCGGTTTGGTTCTGTGGATAGAGCGTTGGCCTGCGGACTGAAAGGTCCCGGGTTAGATTCCGGTCAAGGGCATGTACCTTTGTTGCGGGCACATCCCCAGTGGGGGGTGTGCAAGAGGCAGCTGATCTATGATTCTTTCTCATCGATGTTTCTAACTCTCTGTCCCTCTAAATTCCTCTCTGTGTAAAATCAATAAAATATATTAAAAAAAAAAAAAAAAAAGCTTCCAGAAAACAAAAGCTCTAGACCAGATGGCTTCACATGGAGTTTTACCAGACAGTCAAAGAAGAAATAAAACCAATATTTCTCAGACTATTCAAAAAAATTTCAGTGGAAAGCACACTTCCAAGCTCTCTATGAATCCAGCATTACCCCAATCCCAAAACCATATAAAGACACCACAAAGAAAGAGAATTACAGAACAATATCCCTGATGAACATAGATTCTAAAATCCTCAATAAAATTCTAGCAAACTGGGTCCAGCATTACATTAAAATGATCATACACCATGATCAAGTGGGATTTATTCCATGGATGTAAGGATGGTACAATATCCACAAATCAATAAATGTGATACATCACATAAACAAATTGAGAGTCAAAAATCACATAATCTTATCAATTAATGCAGAAAAAGCATTTGACAAGTCCAAAACACTTTTCTGATAAAAATGCTCAGCAAAGTAGGAATAGAAGGATCATACCTCAACATAATAAAAACCTTATAGACAAACCTACAGCCAACATCATACTCAATGGGCAAAAACTAAAACCACTTTCTTAAGAGAAGGAACAACACAGGGATTCCCACTTTCACCACTCCTGTTCATCATAGTACTGGAAGTGCTAGCCAAAGTGATCATATAAGCAGAAGTAATAAAAGGCATTCAAATGAAAAAAGAAGTGAAAGTGTCATGATACTGTACATAGAAAACCCTAAAGACTCCCTCAAAAATTTATTACACTTAATAAATGCATTTGGCAATGTAGCAGAATACAAAATTAATGCCAATAAATCTTTGGCATTTTATACACCAGTAGTAAACTTACAGAAAGAGAAATTTAAAAAGCAATCCCATTTACCATCACACCAAAATAAATAAGATACCTAGGAATAAACTTAACTAAGGAGGTAAAAGACCTATATGAGGAAAACAACAGCACACTGAAAAAAGAGATAGAGGAAGACATAAACAGATGGAAGAACATACCGTGTTCATGGATTGGTTGAATCAACATCATTAAAATGTCCATACCACCCAAAACAATCTTTGGGTAGTATGGACATCTAGATTCAATGCACTCCCCATTAAAATACTAACAGCATATTTCATAGGTCTAGAAATAACTCTCCAAAAATTCATCTGGAATTAAAAACAAATGAAAAAACCCTGAATAGCTAGAGTGTTCCTGAGAAAGAACAACAAAGTAGGAGAGATCTCAACGCCAGATATCAAGCTGTATTACAAAGCCACTCTTTTCAAAACTGCCTGGTATTGCCTCAAGAATATAGATATATGAAATAGAATAGAGAACCCAGAAATTGTCCCAAACCAGTTTGCTCAATTAATATTTCACAAAGTAGGCAAGAACATACAATGGGTCAAGACAGTCTCTTCAATAAATGGTTCTGGGAGATTTGGTCAGCCATATGCAAAAAAATGAAACTAGACACCAACTTACACCATACACAATAATAAACTCAAAATGGATATAGGACTTAAACATAAGACAGAAAAACATAAAAATACTAGATGAATCCATAGGCAGAAAAATTTCAGATACATGATACATTACCTGAGATGGATACTCTTAGTGTACCCCTTTGTGGGTTGTGTGCATAGAGTTATTGTAGTTAAGCTTTGATTGTTGTTGGTATCACTGGGTGCAATTGACCTCTAGACCAATTGGCTTTGAGGACCAGCTGGGTCTACAATAGGAGAACTTCAGTGCTGGAAATACCCTTATGGGGCAGGACTTGCTTCAGTGAGACTTTGGTGTTCACTGAGTCTGCCCCTGAGTGTGTCTCTTATGGATCTGAAAAGTTGTAATCTCACTTTGACCACTGGGTACACTGGCTTTTGGATCTCCAAGGAGGTGCAAAGTCAACCATTACCTGAAGCCACCAGCAGGAGCTACGGAGAGATCTTCAGATTGTTCCTCTTTGTTTGGGGTTTGGAGGTGGCAGATGAGGCACAGCTTTGCAGCAATACAGGCTGCTGATGAGCTTAGGCCTTCTTTTGGAAGCTCTGGAGTTCTTTGACCCAGCTGCAGTTTGTTAGGTTAGGTTGCAAAAAGCCAGGCCATTCATATGCAAATTCATTTGCACACAGCTTGGGTGGGGTTGTAAATTTTGTGGGGCGTGGTCTCAGGGAATCATAGGTGGTGCAAACAGCAATGGTTGCCCATTGACCCTGCCTTGGATAGGTCCCTGGGTCTCTGTGACTGGCAGCCCTGTGCAGGAACAATTAATGCTGCCAGCACCTCTGAGAGAAAGCCACCCTCGTGTTCCGGCCTGATGCCAGACAGTCCATTTTCTCCCCGAATGGGTCTGGATCCCCAGAGTCTCGAATGATACTTGAATTCAGAGCAGTTGGGAGTTTGTATCTCCCTCCCAATTGAAAAAGTCCACAGGGTACCCAGTTGCCAGCCCATTTCTGCCCGAACCTCCTTATTTTTTTGCTCTTTCGCACCTCTGCACCTCCTACTGGTCTAGAATGACTTTTCTCTTTCCTTCTTGTTGTAGAACTTACACTCAGCCAGCCTTCTTGTGGTTATGGATGATATCCATTATTTCTTTTAGTTGTAGTTTTGATGTGGTTGTGTGAGACAGCAAGTTCAGGTGTTTATCTATGCTGCCCATCTTGGTTCCTCTCTGCCTGGCTTTTTCCAATTAGGTCCCTCCATGCTGTCTCAAAGGGTAAGAGATCCTTTTTTTTTTTTTTTTACAGCTACATAATATTCTTTGGTGTATATGTACTACAGCTTTTTTTATCCACTCATCTACTGATGGGCACTTCAGCTGTTTCCTGATGTTAACTATTGTAAATAACACTGCTATGAACATAGGGGTGCTTATATTATTTTTGATTGGTGTTTACAGTTTCTTAAGTTATATTCCTAGAAGTGGGATCACTAGGTCAAATGGCAGTTCCATTTTTATTTTTTTGAGGAAACATCGTATTGTTTTCCACAATGGTTGTACTAGTCTGCATTCCCAGTAGCAGTGAGTGTACTAGGGTTCCCTTTTCTCCACATCCTTGCCAGCGCTTGTTGATTTGTTTATGATAGCTATTCTGACATTTGGGAGGTTATACCAGGTTGTTTGTTTGTTTGTTTGTTTGTTTTATTGGAAGGGAGAGGGTAGAGGAAGAGAGAGGGGGAAAAACATGGATGTGAGAGAGACATCAACTGGTTGCCTCCTACACATGTCCCAAACAGGGAAGGGAGGGAACCACAAACCAGGTATATTCCTTTGACTGGAAATTGAACCCACCACCCTTTAGTGTGTGGTCCAATGCTGTAACCACTGAACTACCAGCTAGGGCTGGAACAGGTATTTTTTTTTATTTATTTTTATTCTCATCTGAGGACATTTTCACATTGATTTTTAGAGAGAGTGGAAGGGAGAGGGAAAGACAGAGAGAAATATCAATGTAAAAGAAACACATTGATTTGTTGCCTCCTGGCACACACCCTGACCAGACCTGGACTTGGGAGGAGTCTGAAAGTGAGGTACATGCTCTTGACTTCAATTGAGCCCAAGTCTCTTCCATTCACAGGCTGATGCTTTATCCACTGAGCAAAACTGGCTAGGTCTTGAACAGGTATTTTTAAAGGATGGAATGTGTTATCAAATTTTTGGAGATATAAAATGTGTTATCCAATTACACTGATATTTTCAATGATATAAAAGCAGCCTGTGTTTATTTTTCAATATATAAGTAATTTCTAACATAAAGGAAGACAGAACACATGCTCTAGATATCTTGGGTTGACTTTATTACATAATTTAAATTTTACTTGTAAACTTTCTTAACGGGAGTGGAATTAGATATAATTGAGCTAGAATAAATGCATGATAAAAAAACATTTTTGAGTAAATAAGTGGATTATTTTTACCTTTCTTTTAGTGACCACTGTAGCTATTGGCCTTCACAGTAAATTCTATAAAGATAAGATACTGAATTCTACAAATTAGCTGCTCATGAAACTTTTTATATTACTTTATTGCCATGTTTCACTGCATACTCTAGTTCCAGCTGCCTCTTTCTAGATGCCAATAAGACATTTTCACATACACACCTACTATTAGTTCAAATTCAGATATCTCACATTAAGCATCTCTCTCATCTGGATCTTCCTTCCATCTTTCCACCCCTCTTTACAGTGGGTTTCAGATCTTTTTCCCATACACTAAGGGATACATCATGAGTCATCGTTGACTATTCCCTCTCCACCATAGGGTGCTGTCTAATCTTCCTTTATAATGTCCCATTATTCATAGTTTCACCGCTATATCCCTCAACTGCCTTGCTGTCATAGACATTCACTTATTTCTCAGATTTTATTTATCTCCAGTTCAAGGCTCAGGACACACTTTTGCCAGATTAATCTATCTAAAAACATTGCTTTCATTGGGCCTTTCTTTGGCTTGAGAACTCATAGTAATTACAATGCTTGAAGTTTTAACCTAATTGGATTTGACTATTGTTCAGGGTCTTTTATCATTGGTTTAATATTATTTACAAAAATTATCTTTGAAATGTCCTCAGAATAAACTCTCTGCTATGACTAGGTTGATCTCTGGTACATCCTAGGCACCTCGAGATACCGTAGCACTACTGGGTAGTTGAATTTTAAGACTGATTACTTTTTTGGAAATAGAGATTTCTATGTCAGTTAATAATAGAAATAATTTTAGACATCCATTGGAGATGTAAAAATAACCTATTTTGATATATGGCCACCCCAAATCAAATTTTTATCATAAGCAATAGAAACACTGTATTAGACTGCATGATTTAATGAATTATTTTTTTTCTCAACTGTAAGTCAGTTCTTTTAAAATTTTGTTTCCTGTTAAATAAAAACATTACCATGTTTCATTCATGCTGCAGATCTAGATTTGCTGTAAACATCCAGGGCCCTCACACTGTCTCTTCCCTTGGACAATTGTGTGCTTTGCTGTGCCTCTCAAGGCACATCTTTTGCACTTCCTGCTGTTCAGGTTCCTGAATGCTTGCCATTCCTAAACATGGCAATAGACTTGTGCTACAAAAGTTTGTGTTGTCACCTTTCACATTCACTTTAAATTCTGGGGGGAAATGTAACTCTTTAATGATTCTTTGGAAGTGTACTTAAATATTAAACTCTGGACTCATGCACTTTATGATAGCTTCTAAAATTTATACAATGTAAATATTTATTTTTTTTCCTTTTTAATTTAATTTTGATATTTTTATCATTTATTTTTTCATTTTTTATTAAGGTATTATATGTGTACATATCTTACCATTGCACTCCCAACCCCACTCCCTTACATGCCCTCACCACCCAGAGCTTTGCATCCTTTGGTTATGTTTATATGCATGCATACAAGTCCTTTGGCTTAACTCTTCTCTCTCCCACCTCTTCCTAACCATCCTGCTGTAATTTGACATTTTGTTTGATGCTTTACTATCTATGCATCTATCTTTTTATTCAACAGTTTATAATGTTCTTTATTATCCATAAATGAGTGAGATCATGTGGAATTTTTATTTCATTGACTGGCTTATTTCACTTAGCATAATGTTCTCCAGTTCCATCCAGGTTGCTATAAATGGTAAGAGCTTGTTCTTTTTAATGGCAGCATAGTATTCCATTATGTAGATATACCATAGTTTTCTGATCCAGTCATCTGCTGACAGGCACATAGGCTGTTTACAAATCTTAGCTATTGTAAATTATGCTGCTATGAAATAGGGGTGCATATATTCTTTTTGATTGGTGTTTCCAGTTTCTTAGGATATATTCCTAGGAGTGGGGTTACTGGGTCAAATGGGAATTCCATTGTTAGTTTTTTGAAGAAACTTCATACTTTTCTCCACAGTGGCTGGACCAGTCTGCATTCCCACCAGCAGTGCACGAGGGCTCCTTTTTCTCCGCATCCTTGCCAGCACTTGTCATTTGTTGATTTTTTTCCTTTCTTTTATTTATTTTTAAAATTTTGTTTATTGATTACAATGTTAAATATGAGTCCTTATTCACCCAATCCCCCCTTCATGTCCTCACCCCCCTGTTGCCTGTGTCTATTTGTTAGGCTTATATGCATAGATACAAGTCCTTTGGTTGATCTCTTCTCCTTACTCCCACCCACCCTTACCTACTGATGATAGCCATTCTAACAGGTGAGCTTATAATGTGCCTGTTCTTGTGCCAGTACCTGGCTATTTTGAGAACAGTGGCTTTGTAATATAGCTTGAAATCTGGAATTGAGATCCCACCTACTTTGTTCTTCTTTCTCAGAATTGCTATGGCTATTCAGGGTCATTTCCCCACACATTTTCCCTCATTTATTTATTAAGGTATTATATGTGTACATATCTTACCATTGGCCCCCCACTCCACTCCCATACATGCCCTCACCACACAGTGTTTTGCATCCATTGGTTATGCTTATATGTATGCATACAAGTCCTTTAGTTAATTTCTTATCTCCTGCACCTCTCCCAAACCTTCCCACTGTAATTTGACAGTATGTTTAATGTTTAACTGTCTCTGTATCTATCTATGTGTTCATCAGTTTATAATGTTCTTTATTATCCACAAATGAGTGAAATCATGTGGTGTTTTTCTTTCATTGACTGGCTTATTTTACTTAGCATAATGTTCTCTAGTTCCATCCAGGTTGCTGCAAATGGTAAGAATTCCTTCTTTTTTATGGCACTATAGTATTCCATTATGTAGATGTACCATAGTTTTCTGATCCAGTCATCTGCTGACAGGCATATAGGCTGTTTCCAAATGTTAGCTATTGTAAATTATGTTGCTATGAAGATAGTGGTGCATATATGCTTTTTGATTGGTGTTTCTAGCTTCTTGGGATATATTCCTAGGAGTGGGATTACTGGGTCAAATGGGAGTTCCATTTTCAGTTTTTTTGTGGAAACTCCATACTGTTCTCCACAGTGGCTGGACCAGTCTGCATTCCCACCAGCAGTGCACAAGGGTTCCTTTATCTCCCCATTCTCCCCAACACTTGTTGTTTGTTGATTTGTTGATGTTGGCTATTCTGACAGATGTGAGATGGTACTGCATTGTCCTTTTGATTTGCATCTCTTGGATTATTAGTGATTTTGAGCATGTTTTCACGTGTCTCTTGGCCTTCATTCTCTTCTTTTGAAAATAGTCTATTTAGATCTGTTGCCCATTTTTTTTATTGGATCATTTACCTTACTTTTATTAAATTGTATAAGTTGTCTGTAGATGTTGGAGATTAAACCTTTATCAGTGATAACATTTGCAAACATGTTCTTTAATACAATAGTCTTTCTTGTTGTTTTGTTGATAGTTTTTTTTTGCTGTAAAAAAAAACACAACTTTTTATTTTGATGTATTCCCATTTGTTTATTTTCTCTTTAGCTTCCATTGTCCTAGAAGCAGTATCATTGAAGAAGTTCTTTCAGCATAAGTCTGAGATTTTGCTGCCTGTAGATGCCTCTAGTATTTTTATGGTTTCCAGTCTTATGTTTAAGTCCTGTATCCATTTTGAGTTTATTTTTGTGTATGGTGTAAGTTGGTGATCTAGTTTCATTTTTTTTTTTTTTGCAAGTGACTGTCCAATTTTCCCAACACCATTTATTGAAGAGACTGTCTTGTCTCCTTTGTATGTTCATTTCTCATTTGTCAAATATTAATTGAGCATAGTGGTTTGGGTTGATATCTGGATTCTCTATTCTTTACCATTGATCTTTATATGTCTATTTTTTTTCCAGTACCATGCTGTATTGAGAACAGTGGCTTTATAATACAGCTTGAAATATGATATTGAGATCCCTCCTACTTTATCCTTCTTTCTCAGGATTGCTGTGGCTACTCAGGGTCTTTTTTTTTTTCAGATGAATTTTTGGAGAGTTCTTGTGAGGTATCAGAAATATGTCATTGGTATTTTAATGGGGAGTACTTGAATCTATAAATTGCTTTGGGTAGTATGGATATTTTAATGATGTTGATTCTACTAATCCATGACTATGGTATGTTCTTACATCTGTTTACATCTTCCTCTACTTCTTTTTTCAGTGTCCTGTAGTTTTCTGCCTATAGGTCTTTTACCACCTTTGTTAAATTTATTCCTAGGTATCTTAATTTTTTTGGTTCAATGATAAATGGGAATGCTTTATTTGTCTCTGTTTCTATAAGTTCACTATTGGTGTATAGAAAGGCCATGGATTTCTTGGTGTTAATTTTTATCCTGCTACATTGCTGAATTCATTTATTAAGTCTATTAGTTTTTTGATGGAGTCTTTTGGGTTTTTTATGTACAATATCATGTCATCTGCAAATAAGGATAGCTTTACTGCTTTTTTTCCAATTTGGATGCCTTTTATTTCTTCTTCTTATCTAATTGCAATGGCTAATACTTCCAGTACTTTGTCAAACAGGAGTGGTGAGAGTGGGTATCCTTTTCTTGTTCCTGTTCGTAGGGGAAATGATTTTGGCCATTGAGTATGATGTTTGCTGTGCATTTATCATATATAGCTTTTATTATGTTGAGGTATGACCCTTCTATATCCACCTTGTTGAGAGTTTTTACGAGAAATGGGTGTTGGATTTTGTGAAATGCTTTTTCTGCATCAATTGATATGACTATGTGATTTTTATCTCTCAATTTGTTTGTGGTATATAACATTTATTGATTTGTGGATATTGTACCATCCTTGCATTTCTGGGATAAATACTACTTGGTCATGGTGTATGATCTTGCTAATGTACTGCTGGAGCCTATTTGCTAGTGTTTTGTTGATGATTTTGGCATCTGTGTTCATGAGGAATATTGGCCTGTAATTCTCTTTCATTGTGTTGTGTTTATCTGGTTTTGGTATTAGGGTTATTCTGGCTTCATAGAAGGAAGTTGGAAGTGTTCCTTCCTCTTAGATTTTTTGGAATAGTCTGAGTAGTTAGGTTTTATTTCTTCCTTGAATGTTTGGTAAAACTCTTCTGTGACGCTGTCTGGCCCTGGGATTTTGTTTGTCAGAAGCTTTTTGATGACTGATCCAATTTATTCCATAGTTATTGGCCTATTGAGCTGTTTAGATTCTTCCTGATTGAGTTTTGGAAGGTTGTATTTTCTTTAGAAATATTTCCATTTCCTTTCAGGTTGTTGTGTTTGTTTGGAATAAAGTTGTTCATAGTATTTTTTAACAATCCTTTGTATTTCAGTGGGGTCTGTTGTTATTTCACCTCTTTCATTTCTGATTTTGTTTATCTGGATCCTCTGTTTTTGCTTCTTGGTGAGCCTGGATAGATGTTCATCAATCTTATTAATCCTTTCAAAGAACCAGCTCTTCATTTTGTTGATTTTTTGTATTGTTTCTTTGGTCTCTATGTCATTTATCTCCTCTCTGATCTTTATTAATTTCTTCCTTCTGCTTTCACTGGGCTTTTCTTATTGCTCTCTTTCTAACTCTTTGAGTTGTAGTGTTAGGAAATTAATTACTATTGTTTTTTTTTGTTTTTGTTTTTGTTTTTGTTTTTTGCTATAGGTTTGTAGAGCTATAAACTTCCCACTCAAGACCGCTTTCTCTGTGTCCCATAGATTTTGGATTATTGTGTTTCATTGTCATTTGTTGCCATGATGTTTTCTATTTCTTCTTCAATCTCTCTGGTAACCCAGTCATTGTTTAATAGCATGCTGTTTACTCTCCATGTGTTTGATTTTTTTGGATTGTTTTTATTGTAGTTGATTTCCAGTTTTATACCATTGTCATCTAAGAAGATGCTTGATATGATCTCTATCTTCTTGAATATGAAGAGACTGTGCCTATGTCCCAACATATGGTATATCTTTGAAAATGATCCAAGTGCATTTGAGAAGAATGTATATTCTGTGGGTTTGGGGTGAAATGTTCTGAGGATGTCAATTAACTCCATCTTGTCTAGTGAGTCATTTAGGATTGATGTCTATTCTACCACCATTTTTTCCTCTCCCAATGTAAATAATTATTTAAATGAATGCCTATAAACATAATAAACTGTGTGCTTTTATGTGATATTATTGGAATATAATTTTTCTAATTAATGGAATATAATACTAGATTAATTGATATTTTAGCTACATTACATAATGGAATCTAGGATGTGGCCATTGACTCCCTCTTAAATTTTACTGACATTATCCTTGAAAATGATGTGTGTAAAACACTGGGAATAAGTCGTTTGATTACTTATTAAGAGTTTAATTCAGTAGACTGAAAATTCAGGATGCTTTCTTCTTGGATTGTTTTGCATTACAGAAAATATATTCTTTTAAATATGTATTATAAAAAAACTGCAAATGTTAGAAAGTTAGACAAAGAAGTAAAATTAAAAACATTTATTTTTCACCCTTATAAGTAATCTGCTTTCCTTTTAAGGACTGCCTTTCACTGAAAAGGATTATATAGTGTGTTTTCTCCAAACTGTCCTGTAAAATTTTATTTCTCTAGGAGTTCTTAAGCTAGAAGTCAAAACAATGTTGTTGTTTTTTTTTTTGGGGGGGGAGAGGGGTGGGAGCAAGTGCTTTGCTTGATCTTGCAAAGTCAATTTCATAGTCTGCTAGATTCTATTGGAGATGGCTGGCAATGAGATAATATTTATTTATATAGAAAATAAATTTACAACACATTACTGTTGGGGAATACACGAGACATGGTTGGAAAATTGTAAGGAGGATATTGTGATAAAAGGGAAGTGTGTGGAAGGCCACCTGCCCTGTTTATCAGAATTCCAACTTAGGGGAGACTTAAGGGAGTGTCATCGAAGGCATGGCCCCAAATTATTCTTTGACCTTTTCAAACAAGTCTGTACATATGCAGACCCATGTGTGTTTATTGGAATCCTTATGCTTAATCCCTGGATGCCCTTGTCTAGAGAATAATGTAAACATGTGTCTTCCTAAGATTACTCACCCTACTGATTGAATCTAAAGATAAAAATTCAAATAAAGGCCTAAGGAGGCAAGCAATAGATGCTTCTCTGGCTACTAAAGCTAGGGGCCTTAGCCCTCTCTTTCACAGTCAAACTGCATCTGAGTAATCTGCTCCTCAGTCATTCAGGGGCTTTTGGTCAGCCCCAATGAAAGAGCTAACCTGAAACACAGTCAGATAGGGCAGGGGTCCAGTGGAAAACAAAGGCAGGTGAAACATAGGCAGGGCCAGACATGGCAGTTAGACCCAGCCTAATGACAGAACCAAGCAAGCAGAAATAATAAAATATTTCTGTCCTCAAAACAGGAGGTATGGGAAACTAAAGAAGGAGCAGTAAACAAGATATATGAAGGCATAGAAACAAAAAAAAGTTCACCATAGGAACTAAGAAACATCATATAGAAACGGAAAGTTCAAGTCCATTGCTGGAATCAATCAGATGATGACACAAGTAGACATAGAGCCTGCTTGTAGCAAATATATACCCCTGGACTACAAGGCTTTAACGGGAAGCCCATTCTTGGGTCCCCTTCCCCTTGTGGGGAGTCTGAATCTGCTTATAATAAATTTTCCACATTTTTGCTTAATCTTCTGGTCCACATAGCTCATTCCTTGGCATTGCAAGTCATAACCTCAGGAAAACACCTTGGCTGGTGGTGCCATTGTGTGAGGACCAAGGAACACAATGAGATGCAGTAGAAACCTCGAAAAGGAAGAGGAAGGAAACAAAAATAACTGTGCAAGTAAGTTACTGGAGCCTGCTTGGGATTTCCAAGTTCAAGGGAATTGTTTTCCAGCTAAGGTTTCACATTGGGACTTGAAGAATTAGACCTGTAAAGGTGCCCTCCAACAGGCTGCAGAAATAGCAGTGTGGAGACCACTCCCATGTTTGTAAAAAAAAAAAATAGTACTTTAACATTAAAGCCACTGAAGGTCAGTGATATATCTGTTACAAAATTTGCCAACAAAATGCCTTTGGTAATAATAATTGGTTTTAAAATTTCAAAGTTATCTTGCCAAAATAAATAAAACTAAAACGAAGGGTATATAAAGCTCTTTCATTATATATGCCTAAACATAGTTTTCCAACTTAAAACTTTGGAGTTTGAGGGGTGAAAAGATGGTGGATGCCAAGACAGAGGTGAGGGAAAGGAAATGTATGAGTGAGGGTATGAAAGGAGAGTGTGTGATGTCTGTGTGCAAGGGACAGTTAAATCTCTCAGGAGCAGCAGGGGCTCTTGGACAAGGAGAGACTACTACTACTGTGGGCACCCCCTGGACTACAGGACATGGGCACAGAACCTACGCCATCTTGAAGGGGACATCAGCACCATGACCCAGTCAGGACTTTGACACTGCCTGTGACCCAATAGCCACTCCAGACAAAATCCTGCTACTCCACCATAGACCTGCAAACCCTGGGACCTCCACCTCAAAAGGTTCACTGTTCCCATGGCAGTAAGTGCAACTTTCCCCTCCCAAAAGACAGAACTCCAGACACCACATTTGCATGTCTCCAGCAGAGCAGACATCCAGGGCAAACTACTCCATAGGCAGTGCCTGGGAGCCACTGGGAGCCCCTGCTGATGTGATTCTGTACAGACAAGGGTGTGCTGCCCCGAAGTAAAAATTCTGAATTTCCACTGCCTGAATAAATGCCCATAGACACCCTAACTGTGTAACTTCAGTGCCAGGGCCCCTCAAAGTGATTCAGAGCTCTATGCCAGCAAACACACCACCACAGACATGCACATTTCCAAAGGGCAGGCACCCTGAGCCTATATATCCACATGGTCCTCTGGGGAGCTTCTTTGAGCCCCTGCTGGGTATGATTCTTTACAGACAAGGACAGGCTGCCCCACAATAGAAATTCTAAATTCCCTCTTCCCGAATAAATGCCCATACACCCCAGCTGCTTAATTTCATCACCAGGGATCCTCAAAGTGTGTCAGAGCTCTGCACAGGCAAATGCACTGCCAGCCACAGTCCGCGTACACATTTCCAATGGGCAGGTACCCTGAGCAAATCTATCCACAGGGTGCTTGTGGGAGCTGCTATGAGTCCTTGCTGGGTGTGATCTTGAACAAACAGGGATGCACTCCCCCTGGCAGTAGAAATTCTGAATTCACTCATCCTGGGTACCTGCCACAGATGCCTCAATTAGGCGGTTTCAAGTCCAGGCCCTTCAGAGAGCTTCAGTGACCCTCACTGGCAAGTGCACTGTGGGTGCCCCTGTGAGCCTACACGGGGAGTGTGTACATATTGACCAAAGGTGCAGCAGCAAAAGCTGAGTCTGCCCACGCCACAACTACAGAACTCTGAACACTACAAACACACCACAGAGCGCAGTACTCCTGAGACCCATCACCCCAACGGATGGTTCCTGGGTGCCACTGTGAGTCCACGCTGGGCATGCAAGATTCAATCAAGGTGTAAGACAGAAAAAATTGGTATACCCCTCTCCATGGCTGCTGACTGCTAGACACTTCAGATGTACCTTTCCAGCTCACAGGCCTACATCAAGAGAATCCAAATAGCTCAAGTAGGGAGCTAAACTAGATTACCAAGCCTAGGAGACCTGAGAAATCACACCAGTAGCACCATCCCCCAGAGAACCTGAGTTTCAAACCAATGGATTCTACAATTAAAACTTTACAACAAAACACGGGAAGACAAAAAAAGCAATCCCTAAAGGAAAGAAAAAGAGGAATCACTAGAAAGGAGTTATGTTAAATTGAGGCTAGTAGCATATCAAAGAAAGAATTGAGAGTAATGGTTATAAGTATGTTTAAATAGCTGGATGACAAATACACACAACTAAATGACAAATACACACATAAGAGAATTATAAGGAGCTGAATGAGAATGTCACCAACGTGAAAAGAAACCAAGAGGAGATGAAGAATGACATAGCTGCAATAAAGGACACAATGGAAGGTTTAAACAGTAGATTACAAGAGGCTTAGGACTGCATCAGCGAATTAGAGGACAAGGTAGGGAACAAAACAAAACAAAACACAGCAGCAACTGTAAAGAAGCAAGAGGAGACCCTAAGGGAGCTTTGGGACAACATAAATGAAACAACATTTGCATAAAAGGGGTACCAGAAGGAGAGAAGCAGTGAATAGAAAATTTGTTTGAAGAAATAATGACATAAAACTTCCCTGATAATGGCAAGAAAAAAAAAAACAAAAACTATGCAAGTCCAAGAAGTACATAGAATCTCAAACAAGTTGAACCCCAAAAGACCAATACCAAGATACATCATAATTAAATTGGCAAACACTAAGAACAAAGTAAGAATCTTAAAGGATGCCAGAGAGAGACAGAAAGTTAGTTACAGGGGAACTTCTATAAGACTATTAACTGATTTCTCAAAAGAAACACACCAGGCCAGAAGGGAATGGAATGAAACATACGAAGTGAGCAGAGCAAGGGAATGAATCCAAGAATACTATAACCAGCAAGGCTATCATTAAAAATTTAAGGTGAAATCAGGAGCTTCATAGACAAAAAAGGACTAAGGGAGTTTATTACCACCAAACTAGCAAGAAATTCTAAAGGGTCTGCTATAAAAAAAAAAAAAAAGAAAGAAAGAAAGAAAGGAAGAAAGGAAGAAAGAAATAGGAAGCAAAGAAGGAATTCAGGGGTATAGAATAAAAATGGCAACCAACAAGTACCTAGCAATAACATCTTTAAATGTAAATGTATTAAATGTCCCAATAAAAAGACATAGGGTAACAGATTGGATAAGAAAACATGATCCATATATCTGCTATATACTGGAAACCTATCTCAGAAAAAAGATGCACACAGACTAATGGTGCAGGGATGGAAAAATGTTTTGAAGGCAAATTAAATTGGAAAAAAAATGAAGGACATAACAAGAGATAAGTAAGGCCACTACATAATACTAAAGGGAGCAATCCAACAAGAAGAAATAACTCTGGTAAACATATACACACCCAAATACATAAAAAAAACAACAACAACTCCTGTGGGATATCAAAGGAGAGATAGAAAGTAATTCAATAATAAAGCGGACTTTAATACCCTACTATTGCCAATCCTTTAAACAACAACAACAACAAAATTAGCAAAGAATCATAGAATCATCAATCCTAAATGACTCACTAGACCATATGGAATTAATTGACATCTCCAGAACATTTCACCCCAAAGCCACAGAATATACATTCTTCTCAAGTACACATGGGTCATTTTTCAAAGATAGATCATATATTGGGTTACAGGCAAAGTCGCTTCAAAGTCAAGAAGACAGAAATCATATCAAGCATCTTCTCAGATCACAATGGCATAAAACTGGAAATCAACTACAATAAAAACAATCCATAAAAATGAAACACAGGAGACTAAATAACATGCTATTAAACAATGACTGGGTTACCAGAGAGATAAAAAACAAACAAACAAACAAAAGAAATAAAAGACACCATGGCAACAAATGATAATGAAAATACAACAATCCAAATCTGTGGGACACAGTGAAAGCAGTCTTGAGAGGGAAGTTCATAGCATTACAAGCCTACTGCAAAAAGAAGAAACAATGGTAATAAATTACCTAACTATACAACTCAAATAGTTAGAAAGAGAACAATGAGGAAAGCCCAGAGTAAGCATAAGGAAGGAAATAATAAATATCAGAATGGAGATAAACAACTTAGAAACAAACAAACAAAACAACACAAAACACAAACAAACAAAAAACACACCAAAGATCAACAAAACAAAAGAGCTGGTTCTTTGAAAGGATAAACAAAATTGATGAATCTCTAGCCAGGCTCACGAAGAAACAAAGAGAGGGGAACCAAATAAACAAAATAAGTAATGAAAGAGGTGAAATAACAATAGACCTCACCAAAATACTAAGGATTGTTACAAAATACTATTAACAACTCTATTGCAACAAACTGGACAACTTGGAGGAAATGGATATATTCCTAGAACAATATAACCTTCCAAAACTCGGTTAGGAAGAATCTAAACAGCTCCATAGGCCAATAACTATGAAAGAAATTGAAGCAGTCATCAAAAAGCTTCCTGCAAACAAAAACCCAAGGCCCAAACATTTAAAGAAAAACTAAAACCTATCCTCCTCAGACTATTACATAAAATTCAAGAGGAAGGAATACTTCCAAGCTCCTTATATGAAGCCAGCATCATCCTAATACCAAAACCAGATAAACACAACACAATGAAAGAGAATTACAGGCCAACACCCCTCATGAACATAGATGCCAAAATCATCAACAAAATTCTAGCAAATCAGCTACAGCAGTACATCAGAAAGATCATACACCACGATCAAATAGGATTTATCCCAGGAATGCAAAGATGGTACAATATCCACAAATCAATAAATGTGATACATAAACACATTGAGAGATTAAAAAATCATATAATCATATCATTTGATGCAGAAAAATCATTTCACAAAATCCAACACACTTTCTTGATAAAAACTCTCAACAAGGTGGGAAAAGAAGGATCATACCTCAACAAAATAAAAGCCATATATGACAAACCCACAGCCCACATCATACTCAGTGGGCAAAAATGAAAACAATTCCCTCTAAGAACATGAACAAGACAGGGATGCCCACTCTCACCATTCCTGTTTGACATAGTACTGGAAGTATTAGCCATTGCAATTTGATAAGAAGAAGAAATAAAAGGCATCCAAATTGGAAAAAAAGCAGTAAAGCTGTCCATATTTGCAGATGACATGATATTGTACATAAAATACCCAAAAGACTCCATCAAAAAACTAATAGACTTAATAAATGAATTTAGCAATGTAGCAGGATACAAAATTAACACCAAGAAATCTATGGCCTTTCTATACACCAATCGTGAACTTACAGAAACGGACTCTAAAAAATCAATTACATTTATTCTTGCACAAAAAAAATTAAGATACCTAGGAATAAACTTAACTAAGGAGGTAAAAGACCTCTAGGCAGAAAACTACAGGACATTGAAAAAATAGGTAGAGGAATATGTAAACAGATGTAAGAACATACCATAGTCATGGATTGGTAGAATTAACATCATTAAAATGTCCGTACTTCCCAAAGCAATTTATAGGTTCAATGAACTCCCCATTAAAATACCAATGGCATATTTCTGAGACCTGGAAAGAACTCTCCAAAAATTCATCTGGAAAAAACAAAACAAACAAACAAACAAACAAACAAAAAAAAACATGAGTAGTCACAGCAATCCTGAGAAAGAATAAAGTAGGAAGGATCTCAATACCAGATTTCAAACTGTATTACAAAGCCATTGTTCTCAAAACAGCCTGGCATTGGCACAAGAACAGACATATAGATCAATGGTATATCATAGAATAGAGAATCCGGATATCAACCCAAACCTCTATATTCAGTTAATATTTGACAAAGGAGGCATGAACATACAATGGTGTTAAGACAATCTCTTTAATAAATGGTGTTGGGAAAATTAGACAGATACATGCAAAAAAAAAAAAAAATGAAACTAGATCACCAACTTATACCATACACAAAAATAAACTCAAAATGGACACAAGACTTAAACATAAGACTGGAAACCATAAAAATACTAGAGGCATCCACAGGCAGCAAAATCTCAGACATATGCAAAAAGATCTTCACTGATACTGCTTCTAGCACAATGAAAGCTAAAGAGAAAATAAATAAATGGGACTACATCAAAATAAAAAGCTTTTTTACAGCAAAAGAAACTATCAACAAAACAACAAGAAAGCCTACTGTATGGCAGAACATATTTTCAAATGTTATCACTGATAAAGGTTTAATCTCCAACATCTACAGGCAGCTTATACAACTAAATAAAAGGAAGATAAACCATCTAATTAAAAAATGGGCAATGGACCTAAATAGAATCTTTTCAAAAGAAGAGAGAATGAAGGCCAAGAGACACGTGAAAACATGTCAAAATCACTAATCATCCAAGAGATGCAAATCAAAAGGACAATGTGATACCATCTCACACATGTCAGAATGGCTATCATCAACAAATCAACAAAGGATAAGTGTTGGCAAGGATGTGGAGAAAAGGAACCCTTATGCACTGCTGGTGGGAATGCAGACTGTTGCAACCACTGTGGAGAACAGTATGGATTTTCCTCAAAATACTGAAAATGAAACTCCCATTTGACCCAATAATCTCACTCCTAGGAATATATCCTAAGAAACTAGAAATACTAATAAAAAAGCATATATGCACACCTATGTTCATAGCCCCACAATTTACAATATCTAAGATTTGAAAACATCTAGGTGTCAATCAGCAGATGATTGGATCAAAAAGCTATGGTACATCTACACAATGTAATTCTATGCTGCCATAAAAAAGAAGGAATCCTTACCATTTATAATAACCTGGATGGAATTGGAGAACATCATGCTGAGTGAAATAAGCCAGTCAATGAAAGAAAAACACCACATGATCTCACTCATTTATGGATAATAAAGAACATTATAAACTGATGAACAAAAAGATAGATACGGAGACAGTAAAGCAACAAACATACTGTTAAATTATAGCTGGGAGGGTAGGGAGATATGGGGGAGATAAGAAATCAACTGAAGGTCTTATATGCATGCATATAAGCATAACCAATGGATGCAAATCTCTGGGGAGTTAGGGCATGTATGGGAGTGGGGGGGCAATTGTATTATATGTACACACATAATACCTAATAAAAAATGAAAAGAAAAAAACACATATAAATATCATTCTGAACTCTGTGTCATCCATTAGTTTACACTCCTCCATCTCTCCAAATGGTGACACGCTTCTGTGTCTCTGCATTCTGGTTGCCTCCCTGTGTTGATGGAGTGGCTCTTTGTGGTAGTTGACCTATAGGTGCCAGTAGCTCAGCTTCCCCAATCACCCGAGGTGGTTCCTCTTGGTACACCCCTTTGTGGGCCGAGTGCACAGTCTTTGTGTAGTTAAACCTTGATTGCTGTTTGTACACTGGGAGAAATTGACCTCCAGGACAATTGGCTGTGAGGACCCAATGTGTTTATAATGGAAGAATTGCTGGACTGAAGACAAGCTTATGGTTCAGGCCTGTTTCAGTGGGGCTTTGGTACTCACTGAGTCCACGTCCCGAATGTGTCACTTATGGATGCGAGGAGTTGAAGTCTCATGTCTCACACTGACCATTAGATACACTGGCTTTTGGATCTCTAATGGGGTGCAGATTAGCTACTGTCTGAGGCCACGCTGTAGGAGCTACAGTGAGAACCACAGTCCTCTCCTTCCTACTTGTAGCTTGGAGGCTTTGGAGTTGTCTGCACCAGGTTGTAAATTTGCTAGGTTAAACTGCAATAGAGAAGGCTATTCATATGCAAAAGCTGCTTCTTGGAGCTTGGGTGTGTTTGTAGATAGTGCAGGGCAGAGTATCAGGGCATCTCTAGGCTAAGGCATGGCAAACAGCAATGGCTTCCAGTCAGCCTTCTCTGCTTCTCTGACCACGTCCCCACTTCTCGTGTCCCAGCACAGCAAACAATTATTCTTTTTTTTTAAGGCCAATACTCAGCTTTTAGCACTTTATTTTTTATTTATTTATTTTTAAAATATATTTTTATTGATTTTTTTACAGAGAGGAAGGGAGAGAGATAGAGAGCTAGAAATGTCGATGAGAGAGAAACCGACCAGCTGCCTCTTGCACACCCCTTACCAGGGATGTGCCCACAACCAAGGTACATGCCCTTGACCGGAATCGAACTTGGGACCTTTCAGTCCGCAGACCAACGCTCTACCACTGAGCCAAACCGTTTTCGGCCAAATAATTATTCTTGTGTGCACCTTTGCAAGCAAGCCACTCTCACTTTTTGACCAGATGGAAGACAGTCCAGCTTCTTTCCAGAAACTGGATTTCAGAGAGATTGGGAGCTTGTCTCTTTTCAGGTTGAAGAAAGCAATGTGCTCCACCAGCCGGGATCCACTGCCAGCCCATATCGCGCTCATGCCCCTGTACCTCAGTTTTTCAGTGCTTGTGCCTTGAATGCTCCTTTCTCTTTCAGTCTATTTGTAGAGGTTCCACTCAGCCAGCTTTCCCATGGTTCTGGATGATAGATGTTTTGTCTTTTAGTTGTAGTTTTGAAATTGTTGTACACGGCAGCAGTTTAGGTGTGTTTACCTATGCTGCCCTCTTGGGTCTCCACCTATATGTTGTTTATATCCGCTCTGATCTTTATTATCTCCTCCCTTCTGCTTATACTAGACTTTTCTTGTTTCTCTCTTTCTAACTCTTTTAGTTGTAAGGTTAGGTAATTGATTGTCATTGTTTCTTGTTTTTTACAGTAGGCTTGTAGAGCTATAAACTTCCCTCTAAAGACTGCTTTCGCTGTGTCCCACAGATTTGGGATTGTTGTGTTTTCATTGTCATTTGTTGCCATGATATTTTCTATTTCTTCTTGATCTCTCTGGTAACCTAGTCATTGATTGATAGCATGCTATTTAGTTTCCATTTGTTTGATTTTTTTGGATTGTTTTTATTGTAGTTGATTTCCGGTTTTATGCCACTGTGATTTGAGAAGATACTTGGTATGATTTCTATCTTACTGAATTTGAAGATACTTTGCCTATGTCCCAACATATGGTATATCTTTGAAAATGACCCATGTGCACTTGAGAAGAATGTATATTCTGTGGGTTTGGGGTGAAATGTTCTGAAGATTTCAATTAATTCCATCTGGTCTTGTGAGTCATTTAGGATTGATGTTTCTTTGCTGATTTTTTGTTTAGAGGATTTGTCCAATGGTGATAGTGGAGTGTTAAAGTCTCCTACCATGATTGTATTGCTGTCGATCTCTCCCTTGATATCCTCCAGGAGTTTTTTGTATGTATTTAAGTGTTCCTGTATTGGGTGTGTATATGTTTACTAGAGTTATTTCTTCTTGTTGGATTGCTCCTGTTAGTATTATGACATGACCTTCCTTATCTCTTGTTATGTCCTTAACTTTGAGATCTAATTGGTCAGATATAAGTATTGTTACCCCAGCTTTTGTTCCATTTCCACTTGTCTGGAATACCTTTTCCTATCCTTTCACCCTCATTCTCTACATCTTTTTTTCTGAGGTGGTTTTCTTGTAGACAGGAGATATATGGGTCTTTTTTTTCTTATCCAATCTGTTACACTATGTCTTTTAATTGGGGCATTTAATCCATTTAAATTTAAAGTTATTATTGATAGGTACTTATTTGTCACCATTTTTATTCTTTACCCCTGTGTTCCTTCTTCACTTCCTATTTCTTTTTTTCACAGCAGACTCTTTAGCATTTCTTGCATTGCTGTTTTGGTGGTAATAAATCCCCTTAGTCCTATTTTGTCTGTGAAGCTCCTGATTTCATCTTCAATTTTGATTGATAGCCTTGCCAGGTACAGTATTCTTGGATTCAGACCCAACATTTGCATGAATTTATATATTTCATTCCATTATCTTGTGGACTGATGAGTTTCTGTTGAGAAATCAGTTGCTAGTCTGATGGGGAATCCTTAGTAGGTAACTTTCTGTCTCTCTCTGGCAGCTTTTATGATTCTTACTTTATTGTTGGTGTTTTTCAATTTAATTATAATGTACCTTGGCATCTGTCTTTTGGGGTTCATTTTGGTTGGGACTCTGTGAGCTTCTTAGATTTGTGTGGGTTTTTTCTTCACTATATTAAGAAAGTTTTCTGTCATCGTTTCTTCAAACAGGTTTTCTATTATTTCCTCAGTTTCTTTACCTTCTGGAACCCCTATTATGCAGATACTGTTTTGTTTTTTGTTGTTTCAAAGTTCTCTTAGGTTCTCCTCCTGCTTTTTAATATTTTTTTCTAGAAGCTGCTCTACTTGGGTATTTTTTCCATCTTGTGTTCTAGCTAACTGATGTGGTCCTCTGGTTCTTCTTGTCTAGTCTTGATGCTTTCTATTGAGTTCTTTACAGAAGCGATGTCATTTTTATTTCTTCTTGGTTCTTAATTTCCTCTTGGTTCTTGCTCAAATTGTCAAATTTGTGTTCCATTGTTTTCAGCCACCTTATTTCCATTTCTCTGAATTCTGTCTCTGACAGGTTGCTTGCCTCTATTTCATCTACTTTCTTTCCTGATGATGCCTGTTTTTCTTTCATATATGGCCAGTTTCTTTGTCTCCCCATGGTCTCTTTTCTTTGGATGCCTGGTTATGTAGTTCTCTCTCTTCTGCATTGATTTAAAGGCACAAAATACAACACAACCAGGTACAACACACAAGGTACTGAACTGAAATGTATTCATGATATTAATAATGCCCAATAAAGGTGACCACTAGAGAAAGGCAAATTAGGGGATAGGAGAGAAATAAGAAGAGGAAAAATGAAAAATAAAGGGGTGTCAAATGAAATTGGGGGAAAAAAGTAAGAGATAAAAGAAAGAGACTTAAAAAGAAAAGGTGAACAAACTATATATATATATATATATATATATATATATATATATGCAGAGAAAACTCCAATAGTACAGCCTCTATACCCAGGAAATGCTGGCAACAAATACCTGGAGATTAATACAAACTACAAGCACCAACTAATATGAAGTGAGGTGAGGGAAAACAGAAGGAAATAAACAAACAAACAAACAAAAACAAAACAAACAAACAAAAAGAAACAAAGAAAAAGAATAAGCAAAACAATCTCACAAAAAGGCATTAAAATCGATATAATCAACATTCAAACAAACAACAACAAAAGGACAGAGAGGAAAAGCAATTTTTTGGATATTTAAGATGGAGAAGAGTGAGGTGTGTATGGACTTGGATCTGGGAATTGGAAATTAGATATATAAGTACTGTGAAATTTTAACAGGGGGTAAACAGAAAGATTAGGGAAAATTTAAAGCAGGAAAAGGGTAAGAGTAACAGGACACCAAAAGGGGAAAAGTTAGGAAGAGAGTGATGGCATAAAGGTAGAGTTGAGAAAGAGTAAAACGATGCTAAAGGAAAGATGAAAATAAAATGTACAACACTTATCCAAAAGTAAAATAATGAGAAAATAAAATGACACTTAAAAAAAAGTAAAATAGTAACAGCACAAATTCTGATTGAAAAAAAAATGTAATAATTAAAAAGGTAAAAATCAAGTGAGGAAAAAAGAAAAAAAAATAATTTCCCAAGTAAAAGATGACAAAAATGAAAAAAAAAAAACAATAAAAAATAGAAAAATAAAATGTGCAGTAGTGAAGGTTATTCACTTCCTCTATTGTTCTGTTTGGCACACCTGTTTCCCAGTTTGGACAGTATTGCAGTTCCCCATGTTTCACTGCTCCTCGGTGTTGTAATCCAATCCTTATTTTTTAAGCAGGTGGTATCTTATTTTCTTGTATTCCTTTATTTTTGATTACACAAGTCAATTTATGATTCAGCCATTGGGTGGCAGTGTTTCTGGATTGACTTCTGGATCTATACGGCCTCTCTATACTGTTCTTAGATCCTCCTTTCCCATGTGGCACAAATACTGGTTTGTGGGAGTGGGCTGCCCTGGAGCTGGCTCTCCGATGGTCACTGCCTGCTCCAATCCCCAGGTTCCAGAAAAACAACTTCCCCATGCAATCTCCCAGGGTGTCCCCAACTGGGTGATCTTATGTATTTGGCTTAGTAATCACAAGCAATGATTTGAAGAGGAAAGAGCCCTTTTTTTTTTTTTTTTTTTTTTTTTTTTGTGAACAACAGGGCTGCATGTAAGTCTGCGCAGTCCCTTTCCCCCCATTGAGTCTTACAGCCATCAGACTTTTAAAATTTTTTAAGCTATCCCTTTGCATCACATAAAAAATGGGTTGCTTTTTAGATATCCCTTCTGTTAGCAGGTCTGTGGACCCCTCTGCATTCACGGATCATGCCAGCTCCAACAGCCACAGATTTTTTTAAGCACAGGTTTCCGAACCTAAAGGTCCTTCAGCTCATGCAGTGCACATGTTTCTCTCTCCTGCCAGGACCAAATACCTCACTTTATCCCAGGCAAAATATGAACTTTCTGTGCTGGAGTGTAGAGCTTCTCTGAATGTGTGTTTGAGCCAATTGGGGACCGGTGTTCTGAGATTTGCAGCTGTTTGGTGGTTGACGCAGTTGTAGATTTTCAGGCTTCCAATAATCTTCACTTTCCCCTTCAAGATGGGGTGGTCTAGCATCAGAGTCCACAGCTCTGGGAGGGGACCTAGCTGCAGAGGGGGCTGCTGTGTCCAGAAACCCTGTCCAGCAATCCCCACCTTCTCCTGGAGTATAGCTGTCCCTTATCTCGCCAATAAATATTTCCCGTGAGATTCTCAGCTGTTCTTTCTTTCTGCTCCAGGACAAGACTCAGGACCTATCTGTCTATTCTGTCACAATTTTTCTTCCTAGCTCATGATAACCTTTTAAATCCCTAGTTGCCTCTTACTGGAACATATTGCTTGTCTTAGCCCAACAGAGAAAGACAGTCTTCTCTGGAAAGTGTGCTCCTGTGGTCATTTTTTTATTCCAGGTGAATTTTTGGAGAGTTCTTTCTAAGTCTGGAAATATGTCATTGGTGTTTTAATGGGGCGTGTATTGAATCCCTGTCTTGTTCATGTTCTTAGGGGAAACAGTTTTAGTTTTTGCCTGTTGAGTATTATGTTGGCTGTGGTTTTGTCATATATGACTTTTATTATGGTGAGGTATGATTCTTCAATTCCCACCTTGCTGAAAGTTTTTATAAAAAATGGGTGTTGAATTTTGTCAAATGCTTTTTCTACATCAATTGATATGACTATGTGGTTTAATCCTATCAATTTGTTTATGTAATGTATCACATTTATTGATTTGCAGATATTGTACCATCCTTGCATTCCTGGGATAATTCCTACTTGGTCATGGAGTACGATCTTTCTGATGTCCTGCTGGAGCTGCTTTGCTAGAATTTTGTTGAGGATTTTGGCGTCTATGTTCATGAGAGGTGTTGGCCTGTAGTTCTTTTTCATTGTGTTGTCCTTATCTGGTTTTGGTATTAGAGTGATGCTGGCTTCGTAGAAGGAGCTTGGAAGTATTCCTTCCTCTTGAATTTTATGGAATAGTCTGAGGAGGATAGGTTTTAATTTTTCCTTCAATGTTTGATAAAACTCCCCTGTGAAGCCATTTGGCTTGGGCTTTTGTTTACAGGAAGCTTTTTGATGACTGCTTTAATTTCTTCCAAGGATATGGTTTTATTGAGGTGTTTATATTCTTCCTGATTGAGTTTTGCAAGGTTGTATTATTTTTAGGAATATTTCCATTTCTTCAGGTTGTCGTGTTTGTTGGAATAGTATTTAAAAAAAAAATCCTTTGTATTTCTTTGGGGTTTGTTATTTCACCTCTTTCATTTATGATTTTGTTTATTGGTGTCCTCTCTCATTTGGAGAAAACACTACAGAACAAATAGATAAACAAACAAAAAAATTCAAGCACCAAACACCCAGCAGAGAGGGTGGGGGCAGAATCTGAAGATTCTGTATAAGGGCTGAGCTTATACACATAAAATAAGGTTAAGAATTCGATGAACAGGGACCGGTTTGGCTCAGTGGATAAAGCGTCGGCCTGCGGACTAAAAGGTCCCGGGTTCGATTCCAGTCAAGGGCATGTACCTTGGTTGCTGGCACATCCCCAGTAGGGGTTGTGCAAGAGGCAGCTGATCGATGATTCTCTCTCATCGATGTTTATAACTCTCTATCCCTCTCTCTTCCTCTCTGTGAAAAATCAATAAAATATATTAAAAAAGAAAAAAGAATTCGATGAACAAGGAGAGAAACCAAGATGGCGGCATAGGTAAATGCCTAACTGCAGCCTCAGACAACAATTTCAAAAAACACAACTAAAATACAAATTGGACATTATCCAGAACTACAGGAAAGTTGACTGACTGGAAATTGTACAACTAGAAGGAAAGAGAAAATCAGAAGGAAAATCAGAGGACCTGTGAAAGCCTAAAGTACAGAGGCACGGTTTGCATGAGGAGAGGACGGAGCTGGAGAGGAGGGGGAGGCTGAGTGCCTGGCTGGCATTCCCTAGCGGGAAGGAGATAAAAGCTCCAGACTGTGCTGAACCCCAACTCTGACAGCACTGAACCCAAGTTCTGGACGAGACACTGGGGACCCAGGCTCATACGGAGGGAGTCTGGGCTGTAAGGTAGAAACTCAGGGGAGCGGCGAAAGGCAGTCCCGGAGGTGCGCACATTTCACGCAGAGGACAGACTGTTGACTCTGCTGCTAGATTGCCCTAGCGGGAAGGAGAACAAAGCTCCAGACTACTCTGAGCCCCACTTCCAACTGCACTGAACCCCAGTTCTGGGCTTATTGGGGAGAACCTAAACTGTTTGGTAGCGGCAAAACTTGAGGGCACCTTTCTCTCAGAGGTGGTTGCAGCGAGTACCGAAGAACCCTGAGGAACACTGAGACTCAGGAACCTCATAGGGTGGGGCTGACTAGAAGCCAAGGCTGTAGGCTCCACCCTGAAACTCTGCCCCATCCAAGCTCAGCACAGAGGCTTTTACAATTTTCCAAGTCTAGTCAAATAAGGTTGTCTCCTGGCATAGACACAGCTGATCCTCACAGCCAATTGGCCTGGAGGTCAGTTCCTCCCTGTGATACCAACAATAATCAAGATTTAACTACAACAAGGCTGTACACACAGTCCACAAAAGGGGGCACCAAGTGTGTCTACCTCAGGTAACTGGGAGACTGACCCACTGAACCATATAGGACACCTTAGCACACAAAGCCACCCTACCAACTCAGGGAAGCAATGAGAATGCTGAGATAAGGAAACAGATCACAAACTAAAGAAATGGAGGACAACAAGCAACTGGATATAGAGTTCAAAACCACGCTTATAAGGTTCTTCAATAATTTCCTAGAAAGGGCTGATAAAATAAATGAGACCTATAAGAATATGATAAGAGATGAACTAGAAATAAAAAGGGAACAACTAGAAATAAAGAATAGATTATCTTAAATAAAAAATATTATGCAGAGTCCTAAAAACAGAATGGAAGATCACAAGAATCAAGTCAAAGATTTGGAACATAAAGAGCCAGAAGCAAGAAGACAAGAGAATCCAGAAAGTTGAAGATAATGTAAGAAACCTCTGGGACAACTTCAAGTGAACCAACATCAGAATTATGGGATTCCCAGAAGAAGAGAGAGAATAAAATATCGAAAACACACTGGAAGAAATAGTGACAGAAAACTTCCCCCAGCTGGTGAAAGAATTAGACTTACAAGTCCAGGAAGCGCACAGTACCCCAAACAAAAGGAATCCAAAAAGGACCACACCAAGACAAATCATAATTAAAATTTCAAGAGCAAAAGACAAAGAGAGAATATTAAAAGCAGCAAGAAAAAAGCAGGTAGTTACCTATAAAGGAGCACCCATAAGATTGTCACCTGATTTCTCAACAGAAACCAAATGGGAATGGCAAGAAATATTCAAGGTGATGAATAGCAAGAACCTACAGCCAAAAATAATCTACCCAGCAAAGCTATCACTCAGAATCGAAGGCCAGATAAAGAGCTTCACTAATAAAAAAAAAAGCTAAAGTTCATCAGTGTCAAACCAGAATTATATGAAATGCTGAAGGGATTTTTTTAGGAAGAGGAAGAAAATAAAGATAAAAATTATGAACAACAAATACATAACTATCAAAAAGTGAATCTAAAATCCAAGGGAATTAAAAAATCTGATGAACAATATTAACTGGTGAATCTAATAGAATCAGAGGTATAGAAGGGGAGTGAACTGACAATTCTTGGGGAAAAGGGAAGTGGGAGGGGGTGCGGGAAGAGACTGAACATAAATGTGCATCTATGGATGAGGATAATGGGGGGTGGGGAAAGGGCAGAGGGTGGGGTGGCAACCTTATGGAGGGGAGCAAAGGAGGGGGGTAAAATGAGGAACATTTGTAATAATATGAACAATAAAGATTTATTTAAAAAAAAGAATTGGATGAACATGGGGAGGACCTTTTTTTTTTTTTTTTTAAGGGTCTGCATATTTTCAGCTTTTTTTTTTTTTTTTTCTAATATATTTTATTGATTTTTGTACAGAGAGGAAGGGAGAGAGATAGAGAGTTAGAAACATCGATGAGAGAGAGTCATCGATCAGCTGCCTCTTGCACACTCCCTACTGGGGATATGCCCGCAACCAAGGTACATGCCCTTGACCGGAATCGAACCCGGGGCCCTTCAGTCCCCAAGCCGACGCTCTATCCATTGAGCCAAACCGGTCCCGGCATGGGGAGGACCTTAATTCAGTATATACAAAGTAGAAAGGTAATGAGTGGATAAGAAGAAAGAGAACAAGAAGAAAATAATGATAAATTTATAAAAAATTAATTTTAAAATGGTATACAAATAACAAATAAAAATAAAATGTAGTGAATAATTCAAAAAGAAATAGAAAATAAAGCAACAAACAAAAAAATAAAAAAAGAGAGAGATAACAAAATAATAATAAAAAAGAAAAAAGAAAAAGTGAAGTGTGATTCCTTTGGCTGGCTTAAGATCCCAGTCTTCTATACTGTACTGTTTTTCAGTTTCCTGTTGCTAGGACTGAAGGTCCCTCTTTAGGCCAGTCACTGTGGACTCTCAGGGAATATTCATATTTTTAAAAATCATTTGTACCATTCAGGGTGTAATCTTGGTGTGACTGTATTGGTTACCTTGAGACTGGAGCTTGGGGCTATCTCTTCAGAACAAAATGGCTGCCCAGGTTCCGGGTTCAGGTATGATCCAGAGCCAGACTCACTGCCACTTCTGGACTCTTTTCTCTCCCCAGCCTCTCTCCAAACTCCACAAGTCCGCACCTTCTCCTGCACCTCAGCCATGGGTGAGTGTCCATATCTGAAAGGTCCTGTGAACTAGGTTCAGTGAAGAAAAGCACAGGCCACAGAGAGGGGAAAGACTGCGCCTCTTGTGCTCCTCTCCTGCCAGCACTCCGTGTTCTGGTCAGCCCTTCAAGCAGCCATCTCTGGGCTTAATCTTTCGTTTCTGTGGACCCATATCTAGAATCCCCTCCCACCAGAAGTTCTGCAGACCTCCTTTCCACAGTCAGATGTTGTGCCCCAGGGCCACAGCTCGGTACAATGCAATTTCCCTCTGACCTTCTGGGCTCAGAGGTCTGGCAGTTTTCTCTTGCCCAGATTCTTGATTTTACCTTTCTTCAGGGGTCCTCTGCCCTTCCCAGCTGCAAATTGTCTCACCAGCTGAATTTCCTCCACCAATTCAGGGTGGGTGTTATTTGTTTCAGCTGCTCATTTTATCGGCTCCATGACAAGGCTTGGGACAAGTCTACTATGCCATCATTTTGTCTTTGTATTTTAATGGGGATTGCATTGAATCTATAAATTGCTTTGGGTAGTATGGTCATTTTAATGATGTTGATTCTGCCAATACATGAACACAGTATGTACTTCCATTTGTTTTTGTCTTTCTCTATCTCTTTTTTCAATGTCCTGTAGTTTTATGTGTACAGATCTTTTACCTCCTTAGCTAAGTTTATTCCTAGGTATTATAATTTTTTGGTGCCAATATAAGGGTATATTTTTTCTTTTACCATGTTTCCCAGAAAATAAGACATCCTCCGAAAATAAGACCTACTTACAGGTTTCCTTCTGAGTGAAATATAAGCCATCCCCCCGAAAATAATCCCCCCCCCCTCCCTGGCTAAACATGAGATATTTGGTCCACTGATTTTGAAAGAAATGGAGTCACAAGAAATTCACCAGGAAATTCAGGTATTGGATTGTTATGATGATGTTCCAGAAGATGATGACATGATTGTCATTGAATAAATGAGTAAATTCTTGATACTGTAGGATTCACAGTTTGTCTGGTTTGTGTTGACAACTACCGTACTACCATACCTTATACAGGTAACAAATTTCCTTTATTTTCATTTAACAATAAATGTGTACCATTTTCTTCTTCATGGAAAAATAAGACATTCCCTGAAAATAAGACCTAGCGCATCTTTGGGAGCAAAAATTAATATAAGACACTGTCTTATATTTGGGGAAACAGGGTAGTTTCTGTGAGTTCATTATTGGCATATAAAAAATTATGGGGGTTAATGTTGTATTCTGCTATGTTACCAGATTCATTTATTAAGTCTAGTAGGTTTTGATGGAGTCTTTAGGGTTTTCTACATACAATATCATGTTGTCTATGAATAAGAATAGTTTTACTTATCTTTTCCAATTTGGATGCCTTTTATTTCTTCTTCTTGTCTGATCTATGGCCAGCACTTCCAGTACTATGTTGAACAGGAGTGGTGAAAGTGGGCATTCCTGTCTTGTTCCTGTTCTTAGGGGAAATGCTTTTAGTTTTTGCCCATTGTGACTGTAAGTTTTTCATATGAGGCTTTTATTAGGTTGAGGAATAATCCTTCTACATCCACTTTTCTGAGAGTTTTTATCAAGAAAGGGTGTTAGATTTAGTCAAATGCTTTTTCTGCATCATTTGATATGATTATGTAATTTTTGTCTCTCAAATGGTTTATGTGATGTATCACATTTATTGTTTTATGGATATTGTACCATCCTTTCATCCCCAGAATAAATTGCACTTGGTTATGGTGTATGATTTTTCCAATATAACACTGGATCTGATTTGCTAGAATTTTGTTGAGGATTTTAGCATCTATGTTCATCAAGGATATTAGCTTGTAATTCTCTTTCATTATGTTGTCTTTATCTGGTTTTGGGAATAGGGTAATGCTGGCTTCATAAAAAGAGCTTGGAAGTGTGCCTTCCTCTTGAATTTTTTGGAATAGTCTGAGGATGATAGGTTTTAGGTCTTATTTGAATATTTGGTAGAACTTCCCTATAAACCCATCTGGACCCAGTTTTTTGTTTGCTGAAAGATTTTTTTTTTTTATTACTGCTTCAATTTCTTCGGCACTCATTGGCCTATTCATTTTTTTTTTTTAATTCTTCCTGATTGAGTTAAGGAAGCTTGTATTTTTCTAAGAATATGACCATTTTGTCTTGGTTGTCAAGTTTATTGTAATAGAGTTATGCATAGTATTTTTTAATAATCTTTTGTATTTTTGTGGGGTCTGTTTAACTTCACCTCTTTCATTTCTGATTTTGCCAATTTGGGTCCTATCTCTGCTTCTTGGTGATCCTGGCTAGTGGTTCATCAATCTTGTTTATCCTTTCAAAGAACCAGCTCTTGGTGTATTGATCTTATGTATAGTTTTTTTTATTTTTATTTTGTTTTTTGTCTCTATGTCATTTATTTCTGCTCTGATCTTTATTATTTCCTTTCTTCTGCTTACTCTGGGCTATTCTTGTTCTCTGTCTAATTTTTTACCTTGTCAGGTTAGATAATTTATTACCATTTTTTTGAGATAGGCCTGTAGAACTATGAACTTCCTTCTCAAGACTACTTTCTCTGTGTCCCTCAGACTTTGGATTGTTGTGTTTTCATTGTTGCTTGTTACCAGGATGCTTTTTATTTCTTCTTTAGTCTCTTTGGTAACACAATAATTGTTTAATATCATGCTATTTAGTCTCCAAGTTTTTTATTTCTTTCATTGTTTGTATTGTAGTTAATTTATCATTATATCCCTGTGTGATCTGAGAAGATGCTTCATATGATTTCTATCCTCTTGAATTTGAACATACTTTGTCTGTGTCCAAATATGTAGTCTATCTTTGAAAATGTCCTGTGAGCATATGAGAAGAATGTATATTCTGAAGCTTTAAGGTGAAATGTTCTGAAGTTGTCAATTAATTTCATCTGATCTAGTGAGTCATTTAGAATTGATTTTTCTGCTGATTTTTTGTTTACAGGATGTCTCTAGTGGTGTTAGTGGGGGTATTAAAGTCCCCTACTATGACTGTATTGCTGTTTATCTCTCCCTTGATATTTTCCTGAAGTCTTTTTCATGTGTTTGCATGTTCCTGTATTGGGTGTATATATGTTTACCAGGTTTATACCTTCTTGTTGAATTGCCCCCTTTAGTTTTATAAAGTGGCCTTCCTTATCTCTTGCTGTGGCCCCTACTTTGAGGTCTAATTTGTCTGATATAAGTATTGCTACTCCACTTTTTTCCTCCCATTTTAATTTGCCTAAAATTTTTTTCTATCCCTTCACTATCAGTCTGTGTGATTCCTTTGTTCTGAGGTGGATCTCTTTCAGACAGCAAATATATGGTTCAGGTTTTCTTATCCACTCAGCTACCCTATGCCTTTTTACTGGAGAATTTAATTAATTTACCTTCAGGGTTATTATTGATAAGTACTTGTTCATAATTATTTTTATTCTTTATGCCTGTTTTCCCTTTTCCCTTCCCATCTCCTCTTTTTACAGCAGTTGCTTTAGCATTTCTTGCATTGCTGGCTTGGTGGTAACAATTTACCTTAGCCCCTTTTTGTCTGTGAGATTCCTGATTTCACCTTCATTTTTGAATGATAGCCTTGCTGGGTATAGTATTTTTGGATTCAGTCCTTTCCTTTGCATCTCTTTGTCTATTTCATTCCATTCCTTTCTGTTGTATTGTGTTTCTGATGAGAAATCAGTTAATTGTCTAATGGGAAACCCCTTATAGGTAACTTTCTGTCTCTCTTTCGCTGCCTTTAAGATTCTATTTTCTCATTGGTGTTTGCCAATTTATTTATTCATTCATTTTTAAAATAAATCTTTATTGCTCAGATTATTACAATTATTTCTCCCCCCCCACACACACTATATCTTCCTTCCACCCGGTTTCCACCTTACCCTCTGCCCTTATCCCCCCCACCAATTGTCCTCATCCATAAGTGTATGATTTTAGTCCAGTATCTTCTTGCATATCCACACCCTTTCCCCCCTGATAATTATCCATCCACTCCCTTTCTTTGCCCCTGATTCTATTATATTCACCAGTTTATTCTGTTCCTCAGAGTTTTAATTCACTTGATTTTTAGATTCACTTGTTGATATATATGTATTTGCTGATCAAAATTTTTATCTTTACCTTTTTCTTCTTCTTCCTCTTCTTAAAGAATACCTTTCAGCATTTCATATAATACTGGTTTGGTGGTGATGAACTCCTTTAGCTTTTTCTTATCTGTGAAGCTCTTTATCTGCCCTTCAATTCTGAATAACTTTGCTGGGTAGAGTAATCTTGGTTGTAGGTTCTTGCTAGTCATCACTTTGAATATTTCTTGCCACTCCCATCTGTTGGAAAATCAGCTGGTAGTCATATGGGTGCTATCTGTTTTATAGATAACTGTTTTTCTCTTGCTGCTTGTAAGATTCTCTTTGCCTTTTGCTCTTGGCATTTTAAGTATAATATGTCTTGGTTTGGTCCTCTTTGTATTTCTTTTGTTTGGGGTTCTGTGTGCTTCCTGGACTTGTAAGTCTATTTCTTTCACCAGGTGGGAGAAGTTTTCTGACATTATTTCTTCAAATAGGTTTTCAGTATCTTGCTCTCTTCTTCTGGCACCCCCATAATTCTGATGTTGGTACGTTTGAAGTTGTCCCAGAGGCTTCTTACACTATCTTCAACATTCTGGATTCTCTTCTCTTCTTGCTTCTCCAGAGAAGTGTCCTTTACCTCTTTGTATTCCAAATCTTTGACTTGATTCTTGTGTTCCTCTACTCTGCTGTTGGGTCTCTATATAATATTTTTTATTTCAGTCAGTGTATGTTTAATTTCTAGTTGGTCCTTTTTCATATCCTTGGGAGTCTCATTAAATTTATCAGTCTTTTCTAGGAAATTCTTGAAAAACCTTATAATCATGGTTTTGAACTCTATATCCAGTCTTTTGTTTTCCTCCATTTTTTTTGTTTGAGATCTCTTTCCTTGTCTTAGCATTTTCTCTGCTTCCCTGAGATTGTAGGGTGGCTTTGTGTGCTTGGTGTCCTATATGGTCTGGTGGATCAGCCTCCCCAGTTACCTGAGGTATACACTCTTGGTGCTCCCCTTTGTGCACTGCATATACAGCCTTGTTGTAGTTAAGTCTTGATTGTTGTTGGTATCACTGGGAGGAATTGACCTCCAGGCCTACTGGATGTGAGTATCAGCTATGTTTACACCAGGATACCTTCTGTATTGGAGACAGTCTTATAGGATCAGACTTGCAAATTTGCAAAAGCCCCTGAGCTCAGCTTGGATGGGGCGAGTCTCAGGGCTGAGCCACCTGTCTTGGCTTCCTGTTAATCCTGCCCTTGTGCTCACACCTCAGACCTCTGCCTTCCACGGATCCCGAGTTTCCGCCTCACAGTCCAGATTCCCCTTGCAAGAGCATGGGTGTTCCGGGGGGTCACCCTGAGCTAGGTTTCAGTGCTCAGTGCAGTCAGAACTGGGGATTCAGTGCAATTAGGAACTTTGGACTCCTTCCGCTATGGAGAGGCCTCAGCAACCTCCATGTTCAGACCTCTCTGTGTATACTCACTCACGTGCTGCAATTCCTGGCTCTCTCGCATCTCCCAGTCTGGTCAGACCTCTCTGCGTGCACTCATACGCTGCGGCTCAGTGCTTCCCTGGTCCCCCAGTCTGGTCAGACCTCTGCATGCACTCACTCGCTCACTGTGGCTCCAGATCTCCTGGTCTCCTAGTCTGGTTAGATCTCTCTGCATGCACTCACTCATGCACTATGGCTCCAGGCTCACCCGCGTCTCCCAGTCTTTGAGTCTCCAGGTGCCTTCTCTAAAGTCCAGATTCCACCTATATGAGCCTGGGTCCACGGGGTCTCGGCTGGGGCTGGTGTTCAGTGCAGTTGGAACTGGGGTTCAATGCAGTCTGGGCTTCTTTTCCCCTCCCACCAGCCCAGCACTTGGCTGCCCTTCCTCTCTGTGAGAGCGTCTCCCTACCTCAGGGCTTTGCGGTTCCCAATCCGATCCCTGAGCCTCTCTCCTTCTCTCTAGCTGTAGATTTCCTGCTCAGCCAGCTTTTTTGTGGTTTTGAATGATGTCTGTTCTGTCTTTTAGTTGTTATTTTGAAACTGTTGTGTGAGGCGGTAGTTTAGGTGCGTACCTAGGCTGCCATCTTGGTTCTTAGTGTTTGCCAATTTAATAATAATATGTCTTGGTGTCACTCTTTTTGGGTTCATCTTATTTGGGACTCTGTGAGATTCTTGGACTTGTGCGAGTTTTTCTTCTCAATATCAGGGAAGTTTTCTGTCATTATTTCTCCAAACAGGTTTCCTATTCTTTGCTCAATTCCCTATTCTTCTGGCATCCCTATTATGCAGATGTTGTTTCATTTTATGGTGCTCCCAAGCTCCCTTAGGCTCTCCTCTTGATTTTTAAGATTTTTTTTTCCTAGTTGATACACTGCTTGGGTGTTTTCTCCTACTTTGCCTCCTAGCTCACTGAGGTGGTCCTAAGGCTGTTCTTGTCTACAGTTGTTGTTCTTGTCTACTATTGTGTTTTTTATTGAAGCTATGCCATTCTTCATTTCTGCTTGGTTCTTCTTCATTTTTCACTTGATTCTTACAATTGTTTAATTTGTCTTCCATCCTTTCCAACTTTCTTATGACCATTGCTCTGAATTTTTTTCTGACAAATTGATTGCCTCCATTTCATTTACTTCCTTTTCTGGTGGTTCCTCCTTTTCTTTCCTATTGGGGCTGTTTCTTTGTCTCCACATTTTGGCTCCTCTCAGGGTGTCTGGTTATGTGGTTCACTCTCTACCATATTGACCAAAAGGCAAAAATAAACTTGACATACACAACATAGAGGGAACAAGAATGTATCATAACACCAATAACCCCAAATAAAGGTGGCTATCACAGAAAAGAGAATTATGGTTTAGAAAAGAGGGCAAAAATGATATTGAGAAAAATAAACAAGGTAAGAGAGAAAAGAAAAAGAAAAAAAAGAAGGGGAAAATATTTATATGGGGATAAAACTCCAGAAAACAAACAATTAATTAAAAACATGTAAGTAACAAGGAGAAAAAAAAAAAAAAAGAGGGAGCTGAATCTGAATAGGCAGACCTTATTTCCAGAAGATAAGGTAAAGGAATTGAATTAATAAGAGAATGCCCAAAATTCAGCATAGAAGAGGTAGAAAGAGAATGAGTGTATAAGAAGAAAAGTAAAAAACAAAATACTCAATTAATCCTATCTAATAGAAGGGTAATATGCAATTTAACCTTCACTTTCTCACAAAGATGATTGTGCCCATAGCCACAAGATACCAGCATCCAGTCCTCTCAGCCCTGCTGGATTTCCCCAGTCCCGGGTAGGGGGCAGCTGTTGAGAACTGGCAGCATGAGCTGACTGCCGAATGCTTGCTTCGTCTCCATGGTGACAAGGCAAGTATTCCACTCTGGCTGCAAAGGGCCTTTCGGTGGTGGGCCCAGAGTAGCCTATGGGTGGGGGAATGCTTGCGTCATCACCCTGGCAACAAGGCAAGTGTTCCATGATTGGTTGTGGATGGGCCTCTGGACTGTGGAAAGTCTCAGGGCAATGGGCACAGAGTGGTCAGGGCTCCCAGAGAGCTACTAGCACACGTATTTGTGTGCAGGACTACTGGTAATAATAATAATAATAATAATAATATAATTATAATTAAAATTTGTATCTTAAAAATATGTAAATATATATACTAAATATATATATACTAAATATATATATACTAAATATATATATATATATATATATATATATATATATATATATATATATAAATTCCCCATGTCTTTAATCTATCTATTTATCTATATATTAATCTATTTTTGAAAAAGGACAATAGAGTAGAAAGCAGATAAACCTGGTTTAGTAAGTGAAACTAATATATTAGTAGAAAAAGAGAACAAGCAAGGAGAGAAAAAACAAAAGTTTGTTTTAAAAAAACAAAACAATCAAATAAAAAGCAACAATGAGAAAGAAAAATAAATTGACTAGCGAAGAAAGAGAAAAGAGAAGGGTACATGGACTTCAAGCAGGGGATAGGAAATTACATATATGAGTAAGCTAACAGATACTACTATAATAGTAATGCTTTAATAAAGCAGATAAAGATCAGTTTTTAACAAGGAGTAAAAAGAAAGAAGAGAGAAAAGCTAAAGCAGGAATATGAGAAGAGAAACAGGATGAAAAAAGAAGACATAAAAAGGAAAGGGTTGGTATAAAAAAATGAGATAGAGTAAAATAATGATAAATAATAAAAATAAAAGTAGAACACTAATCCAAAAAAATAAAAAATGAAAGATTAAAAAATGATAATAAAAATAATAAATCAAAAAATAAAATAATGAAAAGAAATTTTTAGTTTTGTAACACATTGAGTACAGATACCAAGAATGCTCATTATTTCTGTTCTAAGGCTTGTGGCCAATCACAAGAATTCTTATCTTTCATTGTCATTTAGAGAGAAACAGTGTAACGGAAAACACATTTGCTGTAGTTAAAAATTACAAAAATAGCCGAAACCGGTTTGGCTCAATGGATAGAGCGTCAGCTTGGGGACTGAAAGGTCCCGGGTTCGATTCCGGTCAAGGGCATGTACCTTGGTTGCGGGCACATCCCCGGTAGGGGGTGTGCAAGAGGCAGCTGGTCGATGATTCTCTCTCATCGATGTTTCTGACTCTCTATCTCTCTCCCTTCCTCTCTGTAAAAAATCAATAAAATATATTTTAAAAAAAAAAAAATTACAAAAATTAGTGATTAGTCTCTTGTAATTAGTAATAAAAATAACTGTTTTTTATATCAATTTGATATTTTTAACTTGCTCAGTAACCATGGATAGTGACAAAGAACACGATAAAATTCTTGATATATTTTTGACAATTTATCAGATATTGCAAGTGAAAGTGATAAAAGCTTTGACAGTGGCAGTGGTATAATTATTCCTCCAAAAAGGCAAAAAAAAAAAAAAAAAAAAGTAATTTCAAGTGATTTAAAACCTGAAAATTTGAACAATTTCACACATGATTTAGAGCAGGGATCCTCAAACTTTTTAAAGTGGGGGCCAGATCACGGTCCCTCAGAGAGCTGGAGGGCCGGACTATATGAACTACTAATTCCTACTGTAACACCTCGGCTGCGCTCACTGCCCAAAAAACCTGGCGGGCCGGATCAGACTCCTCTGCGGGCCGCATGTGGCCCGCGGGCCGTAGTTTGCAGACCCCTGATAGAGTGTAAATTGTTTCTTAGTTGTTGAGATAATGATTGGTCAAAAGTAGACTTTCAACCTAATTTAGAAAAATTCGAATGTAATTCTGGGGTTACAGTTATACTGTCTGATTTTAAGAACATAATTGATGTCACCAACTTGATTTTTTTACAACAATCTGCTTAAACTATTTTGTCATTAATTAAACGTATATTACAACCAAAATTTGGGAAAGCACAAAACTTTGAAAGCAATAAAGTGGTCTCTATCAGATAAGAAAAAAATGTTAGGATTTACAGTGCTAATGGGATATACTAGAAAGAATACTTGAAAAGAATAATCTACAAATTTCCTTCTAGCTGTTACAATATTTCCTCAGACAGTGAGTTGAAATCATTTTGAACAAATCTGGAGTTATTAGAATTTTAATGACAATGCAAACATAACTAAATCTTTATCCAGGCTATTTAAAATTCAATCTGTACTTGACCACTTTACTATTAAATTTCAAACAATATATGAACCTATGCAAGAATTATCATTAGATGGAGCATGATTCCCTGGAGGGGACATCTTCTACTTCGAATTTACTGCCTATCTAAAATTATTAAATATGGTTTACTTGTAAGAATGGCATGTGAGAGCAAGGCTGGGTATATTTACAATATGGAAATTTACACAGGTGAAGGAAAAAAAATTGAATGATTCTATTCTGTCACTACTTTGGCTGTATCGAATTGGGGCATCACATATACCAAGACAACTATTACAGTAGTGTTTCAATTGCAGAAACTTTATATAAAAAAAAATATCCTACTAAAGTTTGCAAAGAATACAAACATGAGAGAAGGGAAACACGTTACATTTGCCAGCTTTGTTTAATTTCACTTCATATTACACAGTGTTTTGCAAAATATCGTATTTTTAAAAGATAATTATCCCAAACAAATTTACAAACTAATTCTCTGGATGTTTGGCAGCAATTTAAAAATGGGCATGAAACTATTTAATCCCTTTCAGAAGGAATGAAGGCACTGGGAAGGCACTTGAGCATTCTATATTGGCCCCTCTTGCCTTTTTTGCCAAGGGGAACTTTTTTCTCACAATACAACTGCCCTCAGCTGTTGCCTGAGCTTTCTGTTCATGCTGAGGTTGAAGCCTCATGATGGCTGGTATTTTGGATCTGTCTCTCGCCCAGTGGGGTGAGCTGGGCCCTCCCTGGAGAAGAAACCTGAGTTCTCTGAGATATGTGATCAGTGCTGGGGCCCTGCCAGCAGGTGAGGGGATCCCAAGGCAGGTGCTGGGTGTGGAAGCCACGGAGGCATAAGCTACCAAGGAGACAGAACTGAACCTCACATCACGCAGCTTGGCCCTGGAGGATGACTGGCTAGCCAGAAATGGGTAAGATTCCTCAGGGAAGGAACAACATAAGACAGGCACAGTTGCAGAGGGGCCATCAGGAGAGAACTTGGGGGTCAACAGAGAGGGGGCACAGACCCTCACCCCCCAACCTTGCAGGGGCCTAAACCCTCACCTCCCTCAGAGGGAGGTCTCCTGCCCCCATGGCTGCTTTGCTTCCCATGCCCAGCTCATATAAGGACACAGGTGACAGAGACTTGGCCTACCTCAGATTGGGACTCGGCCAACAGCAGCTGCCCTACATCTAAATCCAGCCTAGCACCAGGAATGCTCAGGGCCTACTCAAGAGAGCAAATAATCCTTTCCACTAATATTTACAGGGTAAACTAAGATTGTTTTTTTTTTTTAATATATTTTATTGATTTTACACAGAGAGGAATTGAGAGGGACAGAGAGTTAGAAACGTCGATGAGAGAGAAACACCGACCAGCTGCCTCCTTCACACCCCCCACTGGGGATGTGCCCGCAACCAAGGTACATGCCCTTGACCAGAATTGAACCCTGGACCTTTCAGTCCGCAGGCCGATGCTCTATCCACTGAGCCAAACTGGTCCCTCCTAAACGAAGATTGTTGATAGAGTATTAAATTTACAGTAAAATAGTAATCAAGTTTTCAGATTAATTTAAATAGGCTAATTGAAATAAGTGAATATTCAAGAAAATTTAATTGTACTGGACAAAAAGCTGTTACTAAAGTAGTAACTAAAATTTCTATTGGTAGTTCATCTCATGGTAAAATTCCTGAACATGCAATAAACCTAAAGCAATCATATTTTTGTGCAAAAAATTAAAATTCAAAGTAATCAAGACTGCATTATAAAATTTATAAAAGCCTCCATTAATCAAAAAAGGGGAGATAGTAGGATAATATCATGTAAGGAAAAATATCCTATAAGTAAATTACATCTAAAAAATTTTAACTTTACAAAATTAATTTTTATTTGTAATGCTAACAGCAAGACACCCATGAAAAACACACATGGTGTCAATGTTTTCATAATAAATGTGCAATTCTTGAGTAAGAATGGACCACAATCCAAGGTTGACTCCCAGGTCCCTGGGGGTGTATGACTCCCAGCCAGGTTAATAAACCCCTCCTGTCCCCGTCGCCGGCCTGATTCCTCTCAACTGCCCCCCCCCCCCCGCCTTGCCAGCTTGCTCACTCCCAGCTGCCCCCATTGGCAGCCTGCTTGATTCCAACTGTCCCCCCACCCCCTGGTGGCCTGATGGCCCCCAACTTCCCTCCACTGGCCTTTTCACCCCCAACTGTTCCCCCTGCCAGCCTGCTTGCCCCCAACTGTCCCCCCCCCCCTTGCTGGCCTGCTCTCCCCTAACTGCCTCTGCCTCAGCCCCACTACCATGATTCCCCCCCACCCACCAGAAGGACGACTGGAAGGTCTTCTGATCTAATTAGCTTAGTACCCATCTATAGATAGATGTCACCTGCCATTCTCTGGAGCATTATCTCAATTCATTGAGGTTCTGCTTCCCGGCATATGTTGACAGTTTGGTTCAAATTAACTTACAACAATTCTTTACAAGTTTCAGTGGTTTTTACATTAACATTACTTGGTATAGTCGTGGCAGGATTCCAAAGAAGCTCACCCATCCCTTGGACTTGGACTCGGTGGTAGGAACCAGCAAAGGACCTATTGAGTCCACTAGTTCTCTGCCCATTGGATGAACTTGATGAGTTGTCTCTTGATCCAGGACTTTCCATTTCTTTGGTAGAGGGTCTGACTTTATTTGAGCTGTGTTTTAAAATCCTCAAGTTGGATTCAGAGTTGATAGAACCCAGGCTAATGTGAGACTTGAGGGGGAAAAATGGGTGGTTGGTTTTGATTTTGGCTTTTCAGTTGGAATTGCTGAGAGCCTGAGCAAAAAACCTTCACTGATAAATGAGCTGAACTCATTCAGCTCCAAAGATAAAGGGGTGCATCCTCCATCAGTCAGATTCTGGGCTGTTCTTAGGTGACTAAGAATCTTCGTGGAGGTGTCAGAGGTGCAAGAGCCCCATACGGAGTCCCAACTCAACAGTAATTAACTAACCATAAGACTTGGTACATAACATGTCTAGAAAATTTGCTCAGACTACAGATATAAAAAAAATTACATGGGAAATTATGCCTCCAGAAGCTCCCAAACCTCAGCCCTCATCTAATACCCCTGATAGAAAGCTTTTACTTGCAAGTACTTCACAGAAATGGGAAGATTTAACTAGAAAGTATTAACTGAGAAATACCCAAAATGCAGTTGTTTTTCAGTACCCACATTAATATTTTGCATGCAGAAATTAGAAAAATGCCAGCTCTGAAATTAAACTAAATGACTGTATGGGAAGCATATCTTGATTTGGAAATTTGAAGCTTCTAAGGAAAAGCATAGAAACAAATTCTTCAAAAAATGGAAATTAATAAAAAATTTAAAGGCTGTCTCAAAACTATTCTGAAGTTAATAAATGCCTACACCCTATTTTCCTCCCTGTAGGAAGCATGCCTCTGATTTATCTCCATAGAAAAGTAACAGTAGATGTCCAGGCCATTACTGAATTTCCCCAGAGCAAAGAGGATATGGGGGTGAGGAAAGAGTGTATGAATGGTACACATTGCTGATGGCACATGTGATAGGAAAATTCCCCTAGACAAAGAGAGGTAGAGTCAACTAGAAAAGTACCCAGCCCATTTTTTAAAAAAATAGTGCATTAGGAGAATGCTGAGGTTCTAGAGAGGGGCAGTTCCCTAACCAGGTACAAACTACATTGCTTTGGTGGTTTTTAATACTCGACATTCTGTGGTGTAAAATTTAGTGTGTTGTGCATGCCTATATGAGTGCTAATGTTTTGGGTCTCTTTGTTTAATTTGTTTAAAGTGGAGGCAAGTTCTGCTTTGGGGAAGCCTAGTTATGTGTGGTGAGGTTGAAAGTGTGAGAGATTGCAGGAATGTCCCAGCAGCTGCCAAGAATTCTTCACCTTGGGGGCTCTTCTTGCTCTTCCTCTCAGGACTTCAGCCACCAGATAACAGCTAGTGGGATTTCTGTCTGTATATCTGCAATACAATTTTGGCTTTCTACTTTTTAGCAATGTTGGTTTACTCTTCCCTTGTTTATGAATATAGGGACAAAGATTACATGGGGAAGTAGGGATTAAAGGCAGGGGAAGAAAGCTATGCAGGTTGGGTTGGGCAACAGGGTTAATGTTTTCATAATAAATGTGCAATTCTTGAGTCAGAAAGGACCGAAATCCAAGGTTGACTCCCAGGTCCCTGGGGGCATATGACTCCCAGCCAGGTTAATACACTCTTTTTGAACAGAAAGGCCAATCGTGGTTAACACATTAATATTTCCCAAAACAACAACTAGTCCCCAATGTTCTATTTTCCCCCATAACAATGGGAGAAACAAATCTGAAGAAGTACCCTCTCATAGTGAAGGAGGGGGGCACTCCTGTTTTATAAAGGAAAATAAAATAATACTTTTACATTAAAGTCAATGAAATAAGTTACCCCTGTTATAAAATTGGTGATTTTGTTTATTTGGGTCATCTCTCTTTGCTTCTTGGTGAGCCTGGCTAGAGATTCATTAATCTTGTTTATCCTTTCAAAGAACCATCTCTTGTTTTCATTGATCTTTTGTATTCTTTTTCTGGTTGATCTCTTTCTAATTATTTTTTAAGGCTTTCATATATTTATTTTTTTCTCATTTCTTTATTAAGGTATTATGTGTGTATATATTTTTACCATTACTCTCCCACCCCATGCCCTCATCCCCCATCTTTTTGCGTCCATTGGGTATGCTTATATGCATGCATACAAGTCCTTCAGTTGATCTCTTATCTCCCCCACCTCTCCCTCACCTTCCTGCTGTAATTTGACAGTCTGTTTGATGCTTTACTGCCCCTGTATCTATCTTTGTGTTTATCATTTTATAATGTTCTTTATTATCCACAAATGAGTGAGATCATGTGGTATTTTTCTTTCATTGACTGGCTTATTTCAGTTAGCATAATGTTCTCCAGTTCCACCCAGGTTGCTGCAAATGGTAAGAATTCCTTCTTTTTTATGGCAGCATAGTATTCCATTGTGTAGATGTACCATAGTTTTCTGATCCAGTCATCTGCTGATGGGCACCTATGTTGTTTCCAAATAGTAAATTGTGCTGCTATGAACATAGGGGTGCATATATTCTTTCTGATTGGTGTTTCCAGTTTCTTAGGATATATTCCTAGGAGAGGGATTACTGGGTCAAATGGGAGTTCCATTTTCAGTTTTTTGTGGAAACTCCATACTGTTCTCCACAGTGGCTGCACCAGTCTGCATTTCCACCAGCAGTGCACGAGTGCTCCTTTTTTCCCCATCCTCACCAACACCTGTCATTTGTTGATTTGTTGATGATAGCCATCCTGACAGGTGTGAGATGGTACTGCATTGTCCTTTTGATTTGCATCTCTAGGATAATTAGTGACTTTCAGCATGTTTTCACGTGTCTCTTGGCCTTCCTTCTCTCTTTGTTTGAAAAGATTTTATTCAGGTCCGTTGTCATTTTTTTTATTGGATCATTCATCTTCCTTTTATTTAGTTATATAAGCTGTCTGTAGATGTTGGAGATTAAACCTTTATCAGTGATAACATTTGAAAATATATTCTGCCATACAGTGGGCTTTCTTGTTGTTTTGTTGATGGTTTCTTTTGCTGTAAAAAAGCCTTTTATTTTGATGTAGTCCCATTTGTTTATTTTCTCTTTAGCTTCCATTGCCCTAGGGGCAGTATCAATGAAGAAGTTCTTTTGGCATATGTCTGAGATTTTGCTGCCTGTGGATGCCTCTAGTATTTTTATGGTTTCCTGACTTATGTGTAAGTCTTGTGTCCATTTTGAGTTTATTTTTGTGTATGGTGTAAGTTGGTGATATAGTTTCTTTTTTTTTTTCATGTATCTGTCCAATTATGTCAACACCATTTATCGAAGAGACTGTCTCAACTCCATTATATGTTCCTGCCTCCTTTGTCAAATATTAATTGAGTATAGTGGTTTAGGTTGATATCTGGATTCTCTATTCTATTCCATTTATCTATATGTCTGTTATTGTGCCAGTACCAGGCTGTTTTGAGAACAGTGGCTTTGTATTACAGCTAGAAATCTGGTATTGAGATCCCTCCTACTTTATTCTTTTTTTTAAATCAGGATTGCTGTGTAGATTCGGAGTCTTTTTTTGTTCCAGATGAATGTTTGGAAAGTTCTTTCTATGTCTCAGAAATATGCCGCTGATATTTTAATGGGAGTACATTGAACCTATAAATTGCTTTGGGTAGTATGGACATTTTAATGATGTTGATTATACCAACCCATGAACATCTGTTTACATCTTCTTATATCTCTTTTTTCAGTATCCTGTAGTTTTATGCCTATAGGTCTTTTACCTCCTTAGTTAAGTTTATTCCTAGGTATCTTAATTTTTTTGGTGCAATGATAAATGTAATTGATTTTTAGAGTCTGTTTCTGTAAGTTCACTATGGTGTATAGAAAGGCCATAGATTTCTTGGTGTTAATTTTGTATCCTGCTACATTTCTGAATTCATTTATTAAGTCTATTAGTTTTTGGATGGAATCTTTTGGGGTTTTTATGTACAATATTATGTCATCTGCAAATAAGAAGTGTTTTACTTCTTCTTTTCTCATTTGGATACCTTTTATTTCTTCTTGTCTAATTGCAATGGCTAATACTTTCAGTACTATGTCAAACAGGAATCATGAGAGTAGGCATCCCTGTCTTGTTCCTGTTCTTAGGGGAAATGGTTTTAGTTTTTGCCCATTGAGTATGATGTTAGTTGTGGATTTATCATATATAGCTTTTATTATGTTGAAGTATTTTCCTTCAATTCCCACCGTGCTGAGAGTTTTTATCAAAAATGGGTGTTGCATTGTGTCAAATGCTTTTTCTACATCAATTGATATGACTATGTGGTTTTTATCTCTCAATTTGTTTATGTGATGTATCACATTTATTGATTTGTGGATATTGTATCATCCTTGCATTCCTGGGACAAATCCTACTTGGTAATGGTGTATGATCTTGCTGATGTACTGCTGGAGCCGATTTGTTAGAATTTTGTTGAGGATTTTGGCATCTATGTTCATGAGGGATATTGGCCTTTAATACTCTTTCATTGTGTTGTCTTTATCTGATTTTGGTATTAGGGTGATGCTGGCTTCATAGAAGGAGCTTGGAAGTGTTCCTTCCTCTTAAACTTTTTGGAATAGTCTAAGAAGGAAAGGTTTTATTTCTTCCTTGAATGCTTGGTAAAACTCTCCTGTGAAGCCATCTTGCCTCGGGCTTTTGTTTACTAGAAGCTTTTTGATGACTGCTTCAATTTCTTCCATAGTTACTGGCCTATTGAGCTGTTTATATTCTTCCTGATTGAATTTTGGAAGGTTGTATTATTTTTAGGAATAAGTCCATTTCATTCAGATTGTTGTGTTTCTTGGAATGGAGTTGGTCATAGTGTTTTTTAACAATTCTTTGTATTTCAGTGGGGTCTATTGTTATTTCACCTCTTTCATTTCTGATTTTGTTTGTCTGGGGCCTCTGTTTTTGCTTATTGGTCAGCTTGGATAGAGGTTCATCAATCTTATTTATCCTTTCAAAAACCAGCTCTTCGTTTTGTTGATCTTTTGTATTGTTTCTTTGGTCTCTATGTCATTTATCTCCTCTCTGATCTTTATTATTTCCTTCATTCTGCTTACACTGGGCTTTTATTGTTGCTCTCTTCATTACTTTTTGAGTTGTCATGTTAGGTAATTTATTACCATTGTTTCTTGTTTTTTTGCAGTAGGCTTATAGAGGTATGAACTTCCCTCTCAAGACTGCTTTCACTGTGCCCCATAGATTTTGGATTGTTGTGTTTTCATTATCATTTGTTGCCATGATGTTTTTTTATTCCTTAATCTCTCTGGTAACCCAGTCATTGCATGCTCTTTAGTCTCCATGTGTTTGATTTTTTTGCATTGTTTCTATTATAGTTGATTTTTAGTTTTATGCCACTGTGATTTGAGAATATGTTTGATATGGTTTCTATCTTCTTGAATTTTAAGAGACTTTGCCTATGTCCCAACACATGGTCTATCTTTGAAAATGACCCAGATGCACTTGAGAAGAATGTATATTCTGTGGATTTTGGGTGAAATGTTCTGAAGATGTCAATTAATTCTATTTGGTCTAGTGAGTCACTTAGGATTGATGCTTCTTTGCTGATTTTTTGTTTAGATATTGGAGTATCAAAGTCTCCTATTATGGATGTATTGCTGTCAATCTCTCCCTTGATATCCTCCAGAAGGATTTATTTATTTATTTATTTATTTATTTATTTATTTATTATGTGTTTGGATGCTTCTATATTGGGTGCATATATGTTTACCAGAGTTATTTCTTCTTGTGGGATTGCTCCCTTTAGTATTATGACATGGCCTTCCTTATCTCTTGTTATGTCCTTCACTTTGAGATCTAATTTGTCAGATATAAGTATTGCTTCTCCAGCTTTTTATCATTTCCATTCGCCTGGAAAGCCTTTTTCTATCCATTCACCCTTATTCTGTGTGCATCTTTTTTTCCGAGGTGTATTTCTTATAGACAGCAGAAATATGGGTCTTGTTTTTTTTTTTTTAATCCAATCCATTACTCTGCCTTTTGATTGGGGCATTTAATCCATTTACATTTAAAGTTATTATTGATAGATACTTATTTGTTGCCTTTTTTTTTTTTTATCCCTGTACTCTTTCTTCACTTCCTATTTTTCCTTTTTCTTTTTCTTTTCTTTCTTTCTTTTTTTTTCCTTTTTTCTTTTTTTTTTTTTACAGAAGACCCTTTAGCATTTCTTGCATGGCTGGTTTGGTGGTAACAAATTCCCTTAGTCCTTTTTTTTGTCTGTGAAGTTCCTGATTTCACCTTCAATTTTAATTGATAGCCTTACTGGATATAATACTCTTGGATTCAGACCATTTCTTTGCATGACTTTGTATATTTCATTCCATTCACTTCTGGCCTGATGAGTTTCTGTTGAGAAATCAGTTGTAGTCTGATGTCTTTCCTTTGTATGTAACTTTATGTTTCTCTCTGGCTGCTTTTAAGATTGTAACTTTGGTGGTGGTGTTTGCCAATTTAATTATAATGTGCCTTGGTGTTGGTCTTTTGGGGTTCATTTTGCTTGGGACTCTGTGAGCTTCTTGATGTTGTGTGGGTTTTTTTCTTTCCTATATCAGGGAAGTTTTCTGTGATTATTTCTTCAAATAGGTTTTCTATTTTTTTGCCCAGTTTCCTCTCCTTATGGAAACCCTATTATGTGGATGTTGTCCCAAAGTTCTCTTCAGATCTCCTCCTGCATTTTAATTTTTTTTCTCAAAGCTGCTCTACGTGGGTATTTTTTCCTACCTTGTATTCTAGCTCAATGATGTAATCCTCTGGTTCTTCTAGTCTACTTTTGATGGTTTCTATTGAGTTCCTTACAGCAGTGATATCATTTTTCATTTCTTCTTGGTTCTTCATTTCCTCTTGGTTCTTACTCATGTTGTCCAATTTTTCTTCCATTCTTTTCAGCCACCTTCTCACCATTTCTCTGAATTCTTTCTTTGACAGCTTGATTGCCTCCATTTTGTTTACTTTCTTTTCTGATGATGCTTGCTTTTTTTTTTCTTTTCTTTTTTTTTTCAGTATGCAGGCAGTTTCTTTGTCTCCCCATGGTGTCTCTTCTTCAGGTGTCTGGTTATGTAGTTCTCTCTCTCCGATAACATAAAGAGATTTTATAATTCATTTTCTGTCAAGAACTACAGTTGGCTTGGTGCACTCATTACATTGAGTTTCATTAACTTTTCTATTTCTGCCATAGTCAATGAGTTGGCACTGAAAGATGCTAGACATGGAGCTCTGAGACTAGTCTTGTGGCATGAGGGGAGAGAGGCCAGGAGCACCCAGTTACTCTGGCCCAGATGGAGTAAATCTTGTTTGGAATCAAAGCTTGCGCTGGGCGTGCATGGATGTCACTCTGGGGCAGGCTGAGCCAGTGTAATCCAACACCAATATGTTAAGTTTTTAACATATGCATTAGGAAAGCCTACTTTACTATATAATGGACTTTCAGCTTTATTGGACATCCTTTTCCCGAATTGATCGGTTACATGGAGGTTTTACTGTATTTTACTCTAAACATAGAACTTTAATGGCTATGTGTTTATTATTATTACTTTTTAAATATACTTTGTTGATTTTTCACAGAGAGGAAGGGAGAGGGATAGATAGTTAGAAACATCGATGAGAGAGAAACATCGACTCAGCTGCCTCCTGCATACCCCCCACTGGGGATGTGCCCACAACCCATGCACCTGCCCCAGACCGGAATCAAGCCCGGGACCCCCCAGTCTGCAAGCCGACACTCTATCCACTGATAAACACAGTCTTGGCTGTGTTTATTATTTTGATGTGAGTCTAAAACCTATAACTACTGGTAAATATATTTCAGCCATTTGTATGTAGGACTAGCAGACTCACACTGAGGAGTAGGATCAGTTTACAATGGAAGCTGTCTTTCCCTTCACAAGCTAGCAAAGTGAAAGTGCTATCTATTCAGTGCACATCCCTTTCCTCCTGCCTCTCAGACTTTAACTCCAGGCACTTGCATGATATGATATTGAACAGCTGCTCCTTTCTCATTCCTAAAGGTTTCTTTTAGCTCTGGCACTTAGTCTGTATTTGTCCAAACAAAGGGACTTGCTGCTATGAGTGGTCAAGTCTAGAGTTTCATAGTCTTCATAATTAGGGCACAAGTAAGACAAACCTGTTACCCCTATAGCTCTTGGGATGAGATTTCTCTCTTCTAAATGTACTTTCGACAGAGCTAACAATTTAGATTAAATTAGTTCAGAACACAGGAAGGCAATTTTCATTTGTAAGGGGATTAGGCTTTTTTATTTTTAGATTAGACCAAAAATTTAAAAATAAAAATAAATTGAAATGGGATTTCACTTTTAAATAGCTTTAACTAATACAAATAATGATATGAAATGAAAGCATATTGAGTGATGCTGAATAGTATCTGATAATAACATTTTAATAACTATAGATAATAAGGTGTGCGTTTTTTTTTAGTTTTTCACATAAGGTAATACTATAATATTTTTGTTTTATTTTTATTTGTTATTGTTTAAAGAATTACATATGTCTCCTTCCCCCCCCCCCCCAATTGACTTCCTCTGCCATTCCCACCTCCCAGAACAAGCCCCCACCACCCCAGGGGCCATGTCCATTGGCCATGTCCATTGGTTATGCTAATATGAATGCATACAAGTCCTTTGGTTGATCTCCTATAACCCCCCCCCCCCCATCTTCTCTCAGAGTTTGGACCATCTGTTCAGTGTTTCTTTGTCTCTGGATCTATTTTTGTTCATTAGTTTATGTTGTTCATTATATCCCACATATGAGTGAGATCATATGATATTTATCTTTCTCTGGCTGGCTTATTTCACTTGGCATAATGCTCTCCAAGTCCATCCATGCTGTTGCAAATGGTAAAAGTTCCTTCTTTTATATAGCAGCATAATATTCCATTGTGTAGATGTACCACAGTTTTTTAATCCACTCATCTGCTGATGGACACTTAGGCTGTTACCAAATCTTAGCTATTATAAGTTGTGCTGCTATGAAAAAAAAGATAAAGGAAGAAATAAACAAATGGAAGAACATACCATGTTCATACACTGGTAGAATCAAAATAATTAAAATGTCCATACTACCCAAAGCAACTTATAAATTTAATGCAATCCCCATTAAAATACCAACAGCATATTTCACAGACCTAGAACAAACTCTCCAAAAATTCACCTGGAATAAAAATAGACTCAAATAGCCACAGCAGTCCTGAGAAAGAAGAACAAAATGGAGGGATCACAATACCAGATATCAAGCTATGCTACAAAGCCATGGTTCTCAAAACTGTCCTATACTGGCACAAGAACAGACAGACATATAGATCAATGGAATGGAACAGAGAACCCAGAGATTGGCACAAGTCATTATGCTCAATTAATATTTGACAAAGGAAGTAAATGTACACAATGGAGTCAAGAGAGTCTCTTTAATAAATGGTGATGGGAAATCCAGTTTCATTCTTTTGCAAGTATCTGTCCAATTTTCCCAACACCATTTATTGAAGAGACTGTCTTGATTCCATTGTATGTTCATGCCTCCTTTGTCAAATATTAACTGAGCATAGTGATTTGGGTTGATATCTGGGTTATCAATTCTATTCCATTTATCTATATGTCTGTTCTTGTGCCAGTACCAGGCTGTTTTGAGAACAGTGGCTTTGTAATACAGTTTGAAAACTGGTATTGAGATCCCTCCTACTTTACTCTTCTTTCTCAGGATTGCTGTGGCTATTCAGGGTCTTTTTTTGTTCCCAAATGAACTTTTGAAGAGTTTTTTCTAGGTCAGTGAAATATGCCGTTGGTATTTTAATTGGGAGTGCATTGAACCTATAGATTGCTTTGGGAAGTATGGACATTTTGATGATGTTGATTCTACCAATCCATGAACATGGTATGTTCTTCCATCTGTTTACATCTTCCTCTATTTCTTTTTTCAGTGTCTTGTAGTTTTCCATGTATAGGTCTTTTGCCTCCTTAGTTAAATTTATTCCAAGGTATCTTAATTTTTATGGTGCGATGGTAAATGGGATTGCCTTTTTAGTCTCTGTTTCTGCAAGTTCACTATTGGTGTATAGAAATGTCATAGATTTCTTGGCGTTAATTTTGTATCCTGCTACATTGCCATATTCATTTATTAAGTCAATTAGTTTTTTAATGGAGTCTTTTGGGTTTTTTATGTACAATATCATGTCATCTGCAAATAAGGATAACTTTACTTATTCTTTTCCAATTTGGATGCCTTTTATACCCTCTTCTTCTCTAATTGCAATGGCTAGTACTTCCAGTATTATGTCAAACAGGAGTGGGGAGAGTGGGCATCCCTGTCTTGTTCCTGTTCTTAGAGGGAAAGGTTTTAGTTTTTCCCCATTGAGTATGATGTTGGCTGTGGGTTTATCATATATAGTTTTTATTATGTTGAGGTATGATCCTTGTACTCCCACCTTGCTGAGAGTTTTTATCAGGAAAGGGTGTTGGATTTTATCAAATGCTTTTTCTGCATCAATTGATATGACTATATGGTTTTTATCTTTCAGTTTGTTTATGTGATGTATCACGTTTATTGATTTGCAGATATTGTACCATCCTTGCATTCCTGGAATAAATCCTACTTGGTCGTGGTGTCTGATCTTTGTGATGCTCTGCTGGAGCCAATTTGCTAGAATTTTGTTGAGGATTTTGGCATCTATGTTTATGAGGAATATTGGCCTGTAATTCTCTTTCATTGAGTTGTCTTTATCTGGTTTTGGTATTAGGGTGATGCTGACTTCATAGAAAGAGTTTGGAAGTGTTCCTTCCTCTTGGATTTTTTGGAATAGTCTGAGGAGGACAGGTTTTAGTTCTTCCTTGAATGTTTGGTAAAACTCTCCTGTGAAGCCATCTGGCCCTGGGCTTTTGTTTGCTGGAAGCTTTTTGATGACTGTTTCAATTTCTCCCCAAGTTACTGTTCTATTGAGATTTATGGATTCTTCCTGATTGAGTTTTGGAAGATTGTATTTCTCTAGGAATATGTCCATTTCCTCCAGGTTGTTCAGTTTGTTGGAATAGAGTTGTTCGTAGTATTTTGTAATAATCCTTTGTATTTCGGTGGGACCTGTTGTTATTTCACCTATTTTGTTTCTGATTTTGTTTATTTGGGTCCTCTCTCTTTGTTTCTTGGTTAGCCTGGCTAGAGGTTCATCTATCTTGTTTATTCTTTCAAAGAACCAGCTCTTGGTTTTGTTGATCTTATGTATTGTTTCTTTGGTTTCTATGTCATTTATCTCTGCTCTAATTTTTGTTATTTCCTTCCTTCTGCTTACACTGGGCTTTTTTTGTTGCTTTTTTTCTAACTCTTTGAGTTGTAGAGTTAGATCATTTGTTACCATTTTTTCTATTTTTTTTGCAATAGGCTTGTAGGGATATGAACTTCCCTCTCAAAACTGCTTTTGCTGTGTCCCATAGATTTTGGATTGTCGTGTTTTCATTGTCATTGGTTTCCAGGATGTTTTAAATTTCTTCCTTCATTTCTCTGGTAACCCAGTCTTTGTTTAATAGCATGCTGTTTAGTCTCCATGTGTTTGATTTCTTTGGATTTTTTAAATTGTAGTTAATTTTCAGTTTTATGCCATTATGATCTGAGAAGATGCTTGATATGATTTCTATCTTCTTGAATTTGAAGAGACTTTGCCTATGTCCCAAAATGTGGTCTATCTTTGAGAATGCCCCATGTGCACTTGAAAAGAATGTATTATATTCTGTGGCTTTGGGGTGGAGTGTTCTGAAGATGTCAATTAATTCCATCTGGTCTAGTGAGTCATTTAGGATTGATATTTCTTTGCCGATTTTTTGTTTAGATGATTTGTCAAAGGGTGACAGTGGGGTATTAAAATCTCCTACTATGATTGTATTGCTATTAATCTCTCCCTTAATGTCCTCCAGCAGTTTTTTTTTTTTTATGTATTTTGGTGCTCCTGTATTGGGTGCATATATATTTACCAGGGTTATTTCTTCTCGTTGGATTGCTCCCTTTAGTATTATGGGAGCAATTATCTCTTGTTATGTCCTTCACTCTGAGATCTAATTTGTCAGATATAAGTATTGCTACCACAGCTTTTTTTCCATTTCAATTTGCCTTGAAAACCTTTTTCCATCCCTTCACCCTCAGTCTGTGTGCATCTTTTTTTCTGAGGTGGGTTTCTGGTAGACAACAGTTGTAGGGGTCTTGTTTTCTTATCCAATCTGTTACCCTATGTGTTTTGATTGGAGCATTTAAACCATTTATATTTAAAGTTATTAATGATAGGTACTCATTTGATGCCATTTTTATTCTATACCCCTGTGTTCCTTCTTTGCTTCCTATTTCTTTATTTTTACAGTAGACCCTTTAGCATTTCTTACATTGATGGTTTGGTGGAGATAAATTCCTTCAGTCTTTTTTTGTCTGTGAAACTCCTGATTTCCCCTTCAATTTTGAGTGATAGCCTTGCTGGGTACAGTATTCTTGGATTCAGACCCTTCCTTTGCATGATTTTGTATATTTCATCCCATTCCCTTCTGGCCTGATCAGTTTCTGCTGAGAAATCAGTTGTTAGTCTGGCGGTTCCTTTATATGTAACTTTCTGTCTCTCTCTGGCTGCTTTTAAGATTCTTACTTTGTCGTTGGTGTTTGTCAATTTAATTATAATGTCCCTTGGTGTCGGTCTTTTGGGATTCATTTTGCTTGGGACTCTGCGAGCATCTTGGATTTGTGTGGTTTTTTCTTCTCTATCTCAGGAAAGTTTTCTGTCATTATTTCTTGAAATACGTTTTCCATGTCTTCCTCAGTTTCCTTTCCTTTTGGAACCCCTATTATTTGAATATTGTTTTATTTTGCATTGTCCCAAAGATCCCGTAGGCTCTCCTCCTGCTTTTTAATTTTTTTTTCTAGAAGCTGCTCTAATTGGGTATTTATTTCCATCTTGTCTTCTAGCTCACTGATGCCTCCTCTGCTTCTTCTAGTCTGCTCTTGATGCTTTCTATTGAGTTCTTCATAGTAGCGATGTCATTTTTCATTTCTTCTTGAGTCATCTTCATTTCCTCTTGGTTTTTCTTCATTTCCTCTTGGGTCTTACTCATATTGTCAAATTTGTCTTCCATTCTTTTTAGCCATCTTTTGATCATTACTCTGAATTCTTGCTCTCGTAGGTTGCTTGCCTCTAACTTGTTTACTTCCTTTTCTGGTGATGCCTGCTTTTCTTTCATTTGTGGGTTGTTTCTTTGTCTCCCCATTGTCTTTCTTTTCAGGATGTCCCTCTCCTGGGTTGATTTCTCTCTCCTGCGTTGATTTAAAGGCACAAAATACAACACAACCAGGTACAACACACAGGGCACTGAACAGAAATGTATTTGCAATATTAATAACCTCCAATAAAGGTAACCACTAGGGAAACGCAAATTAGGGAATAGGAGAGAAAGAGGAAGAGTAAAAAGAGGAGAGGGAGGGAGCAAAAGAAAAAGATAGGAAAAAGAGTGTCAAAATGAATTTGGGAAACAGGGGGAAGAAAAGAGAGAGAGAGAGAGAGAGAGAGAGAGAGAGAGAGAGAGAGAGAGAGAGAGAGAGAGAGAAAGAGAGAGAAAGAGAGAGTAATAGATAAAAGGGGAATAAACTATATATATGGGGAGAGAATTTCAATTGAAAAACCACTAACCCTAATAAATGCTGTCAGCAGTACCTGGAGAATAATACAATCTACAACATCCCCTAATTTCCAGCACAGGAAGGGAAAACAGAAGTAATAAAATAACAATGAACAAAAACCAATCAAAGAAGAAAATACCGAGCAACAGCAACAACAAAAGAATAAGCAAAATACTCTCACTAAAAAGCATAAAAATACAATATAATCATCATTCCCCCAAACAGCATCAAAAGAACAGTGAGGAAAACAATTTTTTTTTTTTAGTTAATACAGCTCAGAGAGGGGTGTGTATGCACTTGGCACAGGGGATTGGAAATTCGATATATGCGTAGGGTAGAAATTTTAGCAGGGGGGATACAGAAAGAGTAAAGAAATCTAAAGCATGAAAGGGTTAAGATAAACAGGATAGCAAAAGAAGGAAGGGTAGAAAGAGAATGATGGTGTAAAGGTCATGTTGAGATAGGGTTAAACAATGTTAAAGGAGAAATGAAAATAAAATGAAGAACACCAATTTCAATGTAAAATAAAGAGAAAATAAAATGGCACTTAAAAAAATTAAAATAGCAGTAGTAAAAATGCTTATTGAACCTTAAAATGTAATAATTAAAAAGTTAAAATCTAGTGAGGAAAAAAAGGAAAAAATTGTTTCTTAAGTAAAAGATGCAAAAAATGAAAATTAAAAAAATAAATAAATAAAAAATAAATTTAGCAAAAAAAGTGTGCAGTTGTGAAGGCCATTCACTTCTGTTATTCTATTTGACATGCCTGTTTCTCAGTCCAGACCGTATTGCAGTTCCCTGTGTTCTGCTGCACCTCAGTGGGGATTTCTTAGTTTCTTGGTTTTTGATCAAATAAAACTAATAATAAACACAGTCAGTTTGTACTCCAGACCCCAGGTGGCAGGTGGCAGTGTATGTGGATTTATGTCCGTTTTTTTTTTTTTTTTTTTTTGCCTTGGAGCTGAATCCTGGATGATTTCTCCCTGCTCTGCTTCTCAGTTTCCAGAAAAGCAGTTTCCCCCTGCTGTCTCTTAGGGTCAGCCAATCTGGGTGATCTCTCCTTTGTAATCAGAAGCAAAGTGTTGCAGGGGAACCAGCCCAGGTGCGCGATGGGCGAGTCTGCGCGCACTTACAAACAGACTGCTTTCCAACTCCTATGTTCTCCCTCCGTGTCAGATCAGAATGGGTTGCTCCCTAGAGAACCCCACTAGTAGCAAACTTGGGGACCCCTGTCCACTCTCTCGAATCACGCCAGACCCAACAGTGGGGGGCTTCTGTGGACACAGATTTCTGGGGTCCCAGCGCGCGCTTTTTTCTCTGTGGCCCCAGCGGCCGCTGCTTCTGGGGCAGCCGCAGTTGCTGTTTTCGCTTTCACTGTTGGGACACAGACACTCCACGTTATCCCCTGCAAAATCCAACCTTTCTGTGGAATCTGCGTGTTTGCGCAGGTCGGGGCCCCACAGTTGTGGTCCTTTCAGGTCTCAGGTAAGATCCCCCTTTGCAGCACTGATATGGTTGTGGGAGGCAGCCCATACAAGTGTTTACCTGGCCACCATCTTCCAGGAAGTCGAAAACTATCTTTTTCCTCTACCCTTTTAAATTCTTGACTGGGAACCCCTCTTGTCTGTCCTCAACTCTCTGAAAACTTCTCTTCCTTCCATCTGTCGCCTCCACTAGGCCTGGTTTTGAGAGGGGGTGGCAAGTGGGAAGAGCAGAGGGAAAGGGCGGTGTGGGTTGAAGAGGAGGTCCCACACGCAGCCTAGGCAGTGCAGCCTCATCCTCTTTATATTTTTCTTTCCTCCTACTTTTGGCCAACTACTTCTCTACAGGTTTACCTGAGATTTGGCTTATATCAAGTGGATTTTCTTAAAGCTTGAGCTTTACCATAGGAAGCCTATTTTTTTGAGGGTTGAAGAGATGCCTGGAAAATTATTTAACCCGTGTCACTACCGAATTTAAGGACCTCCATGTAGGGGAATGGATGAATGCCCCAACAGAGATCTGTGCACAAAGGGAGATCTCATCCTAAAGCTACAAGCCTGCCAGAACAAGGCAGGCCTGGCAAAGAGGCCTTTGGCATTGATTGAAAGGAAGTAGCATAAGGAGTGTAGGATGGTGATTGTTATCTAACCACTGAGAGCACCTATAGGTCCTTGGGAGGGAGAGCAATGTGTAACTAACACCCCAAAGAACTATTTTACCAAAATAACATTTTTGGACCTAAAATATTGCTTTTTGTAACATTCCAATAGTGTCTAAAGTTAACGGGAGAGCAGAACTGCCTCCTCCCATCTTGCAGTAATGAGCACAGAGTTTGACCTCTTGCAGACCCATACATCCCAGATGCACCTGAGCAGGGTGTGAAGTCTGGGGAACTCTGGTGAATAGCACCAGGTGGGAGCAGATAGCCCAGGTGTTTGAAGCTGTTATTCATATCAAAATAGGTATCACAACCCATGTTATGGTAAAAATGTCTCTTATTGTCCAGAATATTTTTATATAAAACTTTAATATTTCTATTAATAAACAGAATTGATTTTTAAAAAAATGAAAACTTAAGAAAAATCACTTACCTCTACAAAGCTATTGTTATTAAATGTTGATACTTTAATTTAACATTGGCATCTGTGATCAGACACCTAAAAACAAGAATTAAAATAGTTTACTAGGAAGTTTCAGCCAAGAGTATTTTCCACATATATAAAATAAAATTTCAATGCTATGATTATAAAACTGCCCTAAATTGGAAATACTAAAATGCTTTTTTGCCCTAAGGACAGAGCACTGTATTGTCCTCCATTAAGATATCACAACCATGAGCAGGACACTAAATAGTCCTAAAAAGATTAAAATTTAAACTGCTTTCATTCAACAAATAGACCTTGAATACTTCCCATAGCCACGCACATTGCTAGGTTCTGAGGATACCTCAGCATTTATAAATCTTAATTGCTCCTTTCCTACCAAAGGAAATGCATGTGCATGAATAGGCTTATCACTGTAGTGTCCCTGAAACTGCTAACCTGAAATGATTTTCCAATATAAAACTTGAAAAGCAAAGGAAAGAGATGTGACAAAACTGGTCAACAAGTTTAGCTTGATATACCCAAAGGGCAGTAGTGCTGAGAAAATGTTACCAGAACTTGACCTTTAATGGGGATGTCACATTGTAAGTAGAAAAAAGTCTCAATTATCTTTTAGTTATTTTAATGTAGAAAAAGTTTATCATGCAAATCATAATCTAGAATGCTTCACTTGTTTATATTTGTATAAGAGTATAAACACTTAAGAAAACCCAACAAAAAATAAAATTTAGAAAATGGCATAGTTACCTTCCTCCATTATCTTGGTAGTTAAATATTTGTTCCAGCATATAAAACTTATGTCCATGTTCTAAGCTAGTGAAATATTGCAACAAAAGTAATACATAGACTTTTGAAAGATGTTATCAGAAAAGTATGTTAGTGACTTAATAAGTCTCTATTGGAACACATTTCTCATACTGGCTAAAATGTCCATTTTGACAAGATTATATTGGATCCTAAAATGAACTTCTAGTGGTGAATCTAGACATACAAATACATTGAACACAAAACCTAAATTAATGATAAGTGTTTCTACAATAATTATAATTTTTAATAAAGAAAGATAAGTTTGTCTTAAATTTAAGAACACGTCATATACCAACAAGATGCTCAATATCCTTAGCCACAGGGAAATATAAATCAAAACCACAATGAGATACCACTTCCTATCTACTAGGACAGCTATTATAAAACAACAACACAGATAACAAGTGTTGACAAGCATGTACAGAAATTAGAACCCTCATACACTGCAGTGGGAGTGTAAAATAGTGTAGGAACTTTGGAAAACACTCAAGCCATTTCTCAAATTGAACAGAGTTGCCATATGATCCAGAAATTCCAGTATACATCCATAAGAAATGAAAACATGTCCACACAAAAACTTCTATCATGTCATCTGCAAATAAGGACAGTTTAATTTCTTCTTTTCCAATTTGGATACCTTTTATTTCTTCTTCTTGTAGGTTGATCTCAATGGCTAGTACTTCCAGTACTATGTCGAACAGGAGTGGTGAGAGTGGGCATCCTTGTCTTGTTCCTATTCTTAGTGGAAATGGTTTTAGTTTTTGCCCATTGAGTATGATGTTGGCTGTGGGTTTGTCATATATGGCTTTTATTATGTTGAGGTATGATCCTTCTATTCCCACCTTGATGAGGGCTTTTATCAACAAAGAGTGTTGAATTTTGTCAAATGCTTTTTCTGCATCAATTGATATAATCATATGGTTTTATCTCTCAGTTTGTTTATATGGTATATCACATTTATTGATTTGCAGATATTGTACCATCCTTCCATCATCGGGATAAATCCCACTTGGTCATAGTGTATGATCTTTTTAATGTATTGCTGGAATCAATCTGCTAAAATTTTGTTGAGGATTTTTGATGTCTATGTTCATGAAGGATATTGGCCTGTAATTATCTTTCTTTGTATAGTCTTTATCTGGTTTTGGGATTAGGGTAATGCTGGCTTCATAGGAAGAACTTGGAAGTTTGCCTTCCTCTTGAATATTTTGGAATAGTCTGAGGAAGATAGGTTTTATTTCATGTTTGAATGTTTTATAAAACTCCCCTTTGAAGCATTTAGTCCAGAGCTTTTGTCTATTGGAAGATTTTTGATTACTGCTTCAATTTCCTCCATAGCTATTGGCCTATTCAGATTTTTTTTTTAATTTCTCCTGGCTGAGTTTTGGAAGGTCCTATGTGTTTAGGAATATGTCCATTTCTTCTAAGTTGATAATTTTGTTGGAGTAGTGTTGCTCATAGTATTATTTATTGATTGATTAATTCATTGATTTTATGATTATTCATATTTCTGAGGTGTCTGTTGTTATTTCACCTCTTTTGTTTCTGATTTTGTTTATTTGGGTCCTCTCTCTTTGCCTCTTTTTTTTTTTTTTTTTGAAAGGTATATATTTTTTTTCAGTTTTTTTTAATTAAATTATTATCTGTATACATATTTTAACATTGCCCCCCCCCCCCTATACATACCCTCCCTCCCCAGAGTTTTGTGTCCATTGGTTGTACTTATATTCTCTTTGCCTCTTGATGAGTCTGGTTAGGGGTTCATCAATCTTGTTTATTCTTTCAGAGAATCAGCTCTTTGTTTCATTGATCTTTTGCTTTTTTTTTTTCCTTGTCTATTGTCATTTATTTCCACTCTGATTTTTATTATTTCTTTTCTTATGATCACACTGGGCTTTTCTTGTTGCTCTCTTTCTAATTCTTCAAGTTGCAGAGTTAGATAGTTTATTTCCAGTTTTTCTTGTGGGTTTTTTTTTTTTTTTTTTGAGTAGGCATGTAACACTATGAACTTCCCTCTCAGGAATACTTTCTCTGTGTCCCAAAGATTTTGTTTCTTTTCATTTTCATTGTCATTTGTTTTCCAGATGTGTTTTATTTCTTCTTTGATCTCTTTGGTAACCCACTCATTGTTTAATTGTTTGGATTTTTGTGATTGTTTTCACTGTAATTGATTTCTAATTTTATGCCATTGTGATCTGAGAAGGTGCTTGATATTATTTCAGTCCTATTGAATTTGGAGAGACTTTGCCTGTGTCCAAATATGTGGTCTCTCTTGAAAATGTCCCATTTGTGCTTGAGAAGAATGTATACTCTGTAGTTTTGGGATGGGATGTTCTAAAGATGTCAATTAAATCTATCTAGTTATTTCAGATTGATGTTTCTTTGCCAATATTTTGACTAGAGGATTTATCCAGTGTTGTTAATGGAGTATTAAAATACCCAACTATGATTATGTCCCTGACATCTTCCAGAAGTTATTATTTTTTTTATGTATTTGGCTGTTCCTGCATTGGGTGCATAAATGTTTACCTGAGTTATATCTTATTGTAGCAATTTCTTTAGACTTATGATGTGGCCTTTCTTGTCTCTCATTATGGTCTTTAAGGTCTATTTGGTCAGATATAAGTATTGCTAACCAGCTTTTTTTTTTTTTTTCATTTCCTTTTGCCTGATAGATAATTTTCCATCCCTTCACTGTCAGTCTGTGCGAGTCCCTCGTTCTCAGGTGGGTATCCTGCAAACAGCATATATATGGGTCATGTTTTCTTACCCATTCACTCACTAGATATCTTTTGATTGGAGCATTTAATCCATTTATGTTTAATGTTATTATTGATAAGTACTTGTTTGTAGCCATTTCTGTACTTTATGCCTGTGTTCCTTCTTTCCTTTATATTTCTTCTTTTCACAGCATTTCCTTTAGCATTTCTTCTATTGTTGGCTTGGTAGTGATAAACTCCCTTAGTCTTTTTTGTGTGTGTGTGTGTGTGTGTATGCAAAGCTCCTGATTTCCCTTTCAATTTTGATTGATAGTTTCCTGGATAGAGTATTCTTGGATTCAGTCCTTTGCTTTGCATCACTTTGTCTACCACCTTCCACTCCCTTCTAGCTTGATGTGTTTCTGTTGAAAAATCATTTGATAATCTGATAGGGGATCCTTTGTAGGTAACTCTCAGCCTTTAAGATTGTCTCTTTGTCTTTAACATTTGCCATGTAATTATGATATGTCTTGGTGTGGGTCTTCTGGGATTCATCTTGCTTGGGATTCTCTGTACTTGTGTAACATTTTCTACCCCATATCTGGGAAGATTTCCATAATTATTCTTCAAATACATTTTCTAATCTTTGCAGCTCTTCTTGTCCTTTTGGCATCCCTATTATACATATGTTACTTTGTTTCATGTTGTCCCAAACCTCCCTTAGGCTCTCCTCCTGCTTTTTATTTTTTTTCTCCAGTTGTTGTTCAGATTGAGCTTGTTTCTCTATCTTACCTTCTAACTCACTAATTCAGACCTCTGCTTCTTCTAGTCTACTGTTAAAATCTTCCATGATGTTTTTGATTTTAGCTATATCACTTTCTTTCTGTTTTTTTTTTTAATTTTTATATTTTTATTGATTTTTTTTATAGAGAGGAAGGGAAGGAGATAGAGAGATAGAAACATCGATGAGAGAGAAACATCGATCAACTTCCTCCTGCACACCCCCCACTGGGGGTGTGCCTTCGACCAAGGTACATGCCCTTGACCAGAATTGAACCCAAGACCTTTCAGTCCGCAGACCAACACTCTATCCACTGAGCCAAATCTTCCTGATTTTTGCATAGGTTGATTTTATCATCCATCTGGTGTATGAACTGTACAACCATTACTCTGAATTCTTTTTTCTGTCATGTTGCATGCTTCTGTTTTACTAATTTCCTTTCTTGGTGACTCCTTGTTTTCTTTCCTCTGGGGATTGTGTCGTTGCCTCCCCATTCTAACTATCATCAGAAGGTTCAAACATAGAGTTGCGTGGGCCTGTGCTGTGTGCAGTGGGAGTTTGCTATCATCTGAGTGTTACTGAATAGCTCTGTCACCAGCACATGTGGCTGCCATGGGTTGGTGGGAGCCATGCTCGCCCAGGATCAGAGTCATAGCACTCAGTGTGGCCTCGTGTGTGTGCCAAGAATCAGGGACCCTGCCTGCACCGTGCTGAAATAGAGACCCCACTGGTGTGTGTGAATATCATAGTCCCCTAGCATGTGCCAGTAGTCAGAGTTCCCCTGTGCCCCACACCAAGAGTCTAGTATCAGTCTCTGTTGCTTGGTACGGCTTTGCACCAAGAATCAGGGTCTCTGTGTGTGCATGAACCAAGAATTGGAGTAACTGGCTCTTAGTGTGAATGCACTGGGAATCAGGGAACCCAGGTGCACGTGATGAGAAACAGAGTCAAATCACTGTTGCTCAATGCTGTCTTTTACTTGGAGTATCAGGGTCCCAGTCTACTTGGGGAACTGGGTTGCTCAGTAGCACTGTGTCTGCATGAGGTCCATTTCTGAGCTGCAGAAAATAGACTTTTGTGTTTGCTTGCCCAGAATCATAGTCAGGTGGCACTGCCACCCTGGTTGAGCGTGGGTTTTGGTTGCCTGATTGCATTGTGGGAAACAGATTCCCAGTGTCTGCATGCTCCCAGGCTCAAATTCCTGCCCCGACCCGCGGGGCACAGCAACGTGGGGAGAGGGAGGACCTGTGGAGGATGAAAAGAAGGGACAGGGACACGGAGAAATGGAGGCAAGACAAAGTTCTGATCAAGCCTCAAACTTTATTTTTAGAATGGCAGTATATATACAGCAGAAACAAAGCGGGGCAGGGTTGCCTGTGCAGCGGGGTCTTTGACAGTGTATAATTGGTTTAGGCACTGAGTGACAAGGTGGTAAGGTATCTGGCAACACAGGATTGGCTAACTGCCAGGGCGGTGTAACATTCCAAGGTGTTACATTCCAAGGCTGGGCTAGCTATGGGGGAGGATCAGGAAGGGGATGTTGCAGAGATCTTCCGGAGCAAGATGTACTAAGTGGCAGGTTAATCTTTAGCTTCTGGCCAAACCCGCAGGGCACCGCATAACTTCTGCTAGAAGGAACTTAATTCTAAGATGGAGTTGTATTTTCTTAAGATGGAGTTGCTTGTCTCAACTCTGATGGCTCCCAACAAATTCCTGTAGCATCACTGAGGCCCTCTGTAAGAGGCAGGTTTAGCAGTTCCTATGGCACTGCTTTGAACCTGCAGGAGGGGGATGGGTTCTGTGACTCACAGAAATATGCAGCTGGGATGTCTGGATTCTTGGTTCTGTGGGTCTGCAGCTATGGCTGCAGGTCTCTGTCCCCAATGGCTGCAGGATCCTGGTTTGTGCCTGAGACCAGACTGGGTGGTGCTGAGGCGAGGATTCTAGTCTCAAGCAGTTCTTTTTTTCAAGGTGGCATGATCTCTGTGCCCACGCTGGCTGCCCCCAGAATGTCTGGGTGGCAGCGGGGCTCTACCATGTAATACAGCCTAGTTTGGAAGCCCCTTGGAAGACCTGTAGGACCTAACTGTCCCTAGGTCACATATACACACACACACACACACACACACACACACACTCACACCACATACTCCTCTATTGCTCCCTTACTTTCTCACAGTGTCTCCCTCCCTCCATTCCTGCCAGTTGCCATTTTCAGAATCATAAATTATTTTTAAATGAATAAGTAATATAGGCTCATAATTAAAAACAATTATTTAAAGTGTGAGTTTATATTGAAAAATAAGTCTCCCTTATCTCCATCTTTGTCCTCCCCTCTATTTATAGAAATAATCATATTTCCAATATCTTACATCATCTTCTAGAGATATTCTAATGCATACAGGTAAGAGTACCACACACTCTGTTTTTTAGTTTTAAAAAATTGCCATTATATAATAGATTTAATGGATATTCAGACTATTTTTTGCCTATTATGCTACTGCATTAACTTATGTGCATGTTTGTGACTATCTAATTGTATATTAGGAAAGTTTGTTATAAATGAAATATAATAAGTATATGTTTAAAATTTAATACATTCTTCTCAAACTTTGTTCAAAGAGGTTGCAAAAATTGATAATGTTCAAGACAGCTTGGCTCTTATACCCATGTCTACATAGTATATATCTAACTCCTTAATCTCTGCCAATGGAGCAGGTTAAAATGAATCAACTTCATTAGTTCTGATTTTAATTTCTTTAATTATGAGTGAAGTTTAAAAATTTGAAAAGAGATTTTAAGATTACATTTTTTTTTTCTGTGCACACTCTTTACCTATTTTGCCCATTTTAAAAATGGTTTTTCTCTATTGGTTAATCCTCAGTCGAGGAAGGGAGAGAGAAAGAAATAGAGAAACATTGATGTGAGAGAAACACATTGATTGGTTGCCTCCCACATGTGCCCTGCTGACAGGGCTGGGGATAGAACCTGCAACTCATGTACATGCCCTTGACCACTGGGAATCAAAACCACAACTCTTCAGTGTGCAGGTCAACACTCTAACCACTGATCTATAACAAAAGTAATGGTCCTCAAGAAAAAAGAACTGAAAGAACAATACTCACTCTTAAAGGTTTCACTTATCTCCACCATTTTACAAACAGAACTAAGAACATTTAAAATTGTCTTTCTCCATCAGAAGTTGTCCATATAATCTTTCAATTTTAAGCTATATTATGTATAAAAACTGAGGAAATAATCAGAATATCATTTCCTTTTTCTGTAAATTTCAATAAGTTGAAAGGAAGGTAGGGTTGGACTTAGGTTGCATGTGTTCAATGTACCTTGGAGAAGAAAGATTCAGAGGTGCTCAGTTGGTGATGCAGAGTAGACTACCCTAACCATCTTCACCTTTTCCTTTACCTAGTTAACAAATTTTATTCTTAAAAAATACGAATTATTTATTTTATAAAAATCAGATAATGTAGCCCAACCTATTAGTAGAGCTGGATATTGATTTGATTTAAAATAACATCATTATAAAGTTGCCACCGAGCAGGGGAGATCTATTAACTAAAAAAAGAGATCCAAAGTGTCAGATAACTACTCCCCAGGATAGTTAACTCCAAAGTGTTATACAAACCAAGGTATCAGAGCATTTAGTAACAAAACCTGTCTTCATGTGGCATTGTGTAAAGCTAAAGTAGCTTTCTAGAAGGATAAAGGTATTGTAGATATACATTAACAAAGCACAGGTATCAATGCTTGAAGAGAGAAGTCGAAATAGAAACATAGGAATACAAATAAAGAAATCACCCATCTATATATATAAAAGTCTAAGCAACCAAATGACTAAACAACTGAATGACCAAAAGACTGAATGATTGGCTGCTGTGATGCACTAACCACTAGGGGACATCTGTTCAATGTACCACTGGCATGATCCTGACAGCACCGCCAGCCTAAAAGTCAGCCTCAAACACCATGGCTGCTTCTCCTTCCTAGATGCTCCACAGCTGCTAGGTGGCTCCCAACAACTGGTGAGAATGTCAGTGGGATGGATCTGGATCCTGGGCCAGCAACGGTGTCCCCCCACTTGTCCAGAGAGCCAATCGTATCCTGACTCCCCACCCTCCTCAGGATGGGCACCAGACACAGGGATCATGACTGATGAGTGCCATCATGGTGGCACAAGGCTCTCCTGGTCAGGACTGACTGGGCACAAGCTTGTGGCAGGAGCAGCAGGGCCTGGATATTGAGGAGTGGCAGGCAGGAGCTGTAGGCAGCATTACCTAGTTTCGGCCCAATACCCACAGGCCAAGCAGTGAGACCACACCCATTCATAAATTTATGCACAGGGCCTTTAGTCTAATTAATAAAGGTCCCATGAAGAATCGCAGGTGACATTTTGTTCCAAAACTGAAGAGGTTAAAATTATCCTTCTTCAGTAGTCTAAAAGCTATGAGAAAATAAGTCCTAGTTTTCATCATTATTATATTTTTCAAAATGCTTGGTAGTTTCCATAACTCTAACTTTCTTTCAATTCATGCTGTTCTGTATGCTTTCTTGTCCTGCCACTTAGCCAATCTTTCTTTGAAAGAGTTACTTGTTTATATTTACTGCCTCCACTAATATTCCCACCTTCAAGTAAATGCACTATGTTTTACATCTTATCACACTATTATCACACTACTAAAAATAACATCCCAAATCATCAGTAAACTTGGTGTGAATTACAATTTTCAATTATTTTCACTAAAGCTTTGAGTACTGTTTGCTATTCTCTTGGGAGTATAGTGTCTTCCTTTGACTTCTGTATTGTGACATTTTCCAAACCACCAACAGCATTGGTGGTGTAGTGCTGAGTGTAGCCCCCTTTCTAAACTACCACCCCTATAGGGCTTAGTTCAAATGTCAATTTCTGTGTGAAGTCTTCCCCAATCCAAAAAGAGGATAGGTGTCTCTCCAACCTGTCTCTACAGTATCATTCCCTATTAAAGTTCTTATCATTCATTTTAAAAAATATATGTTTTTATTGATTTTAGAGAAGGGGAAGAGATGAAGGAGAGAGAGTAACATCAATCACCTGCCTCCTGAAGAACCTCTGGTGGGGATTGAGCCTATAACCTGGACATGAGCCATAATGGAGAATGGAACTTGTGACCTCTAAGGTGCATAGGTCAACACTCAAGCAACTGAGCCATACTGGCAAAGGCTTACCATTCTTTCTAAAATGGCATTTTACTTATCTGCTCAGCTAACCTGTATATTTTCTGACACAGGCATTTATACCTTTATTCTCCAACTAGAAGCTCGGGAGACAAATTTATGCCCGGGAGGTGGGGGGGGGGGGGGCACAGTGTGTCCCACAGCCCAGCCTACACTCTCTTATAATCTGGGACCCCTCGGGGGATGTCTGACTCCAGTTTAGGCCCAATCCCGCATCGGGCCTAAACTGTCATTCTGACACTCCTTTTGTAATCTAGAACTGCTGGTTCCTAACCGCTCACCTGCCTGCCTACCTGATTACTCCTAATCCCTCTGCCTGCCTAATCACCCCTAACCACTCACCTACCTGCCTGATCGCCCCTGACCACTCTCCTGCCTGCCTGATCACTCCTAACTGCTCACATTCCTGCTTGATGATTCTGCCTTGGCCCTCACACCTGAGACCTAGGCTTCCCTCCTCTGGCCAGCTGCAGGCAACCTGAACCCAGGCTTCCCTTCCTTTGGCCGGCTGCTGGCACCCAGGACCCAGGCAGCACTGCCTGGGCTGGCCTGGGCTCTGGCTTTGTAAGGAAGGACATCTGGAAGATGTCTGTTCTATCTGGTCTAATTAGCATATTACCCTTTTATTAGTATAGATATGTTCCTAACACTTAGAATAGTGCCTTTCGTGTTGAATGAAGGAATAAATAGTAGGTTGCTATCATTAGTCACAAGTGCAAGCACATTTTACACTGCAAATATCCAGTCATGATTTTCAGCTCTAATTCGTTGAGACTGTTAGATAATATTAAAGGCACTGAGAAAGTTATAAGGGAATAGTTCTACACAGGTAGCTTCAGTACTCAAATTAGTAAGTATGTATAATTTATTTAAGCAACCTTACACTGAGGGACATTCAATTGTTCCATATATAAACAATCCTAGATTAACATCTTGGTCCATCTGTTTGAAGAAAATATATCTAAACTTGCATTTTTTTTAATTGATAAGGCTGAACAAGGTTTTCTGTGAAGGTCTTCCTATCATTTTATGAGTTCAGTATGTAAATAGGAGTAAGCCTCTGTCTCATGGATTGCTTTCATACCTCAGTTTCTAACTTATCTTCCAAACTTGTTTAATGATGTTTAATTGACACTTCTAATCTTCATGTAAGCAAATTATCTTGCAATCCATTGTGATTTCTGGATTTCATAATCAAACTTTAAAAGTTCTCTATACCCTAAGATTATAAAAATTCATCATTTAGGCTTTTCCTTTAAACTATTTCTATCAACATTGTTGATTCACATGAAAGTTATTTTTGTATAATAAGATGTAAAGCAGGAATTCCATTTCATTTTCATCCAAATGGCTATCCATTTTACTGAAAGGTGTTTCTTCTACTTATAGGTCTCAACTTAAACCTCACTTTCTCAAATAAGTCTTCTTCAACAGTTCCTCCAATCCCCTTTCTCCCCCCACCGCCCAGCCAATTGGGTAAGGTTCTCTAGTGTTACATCATCTTGGTACTCTGTACTCCTGCCAACACCACATTACTAACTCTATAATCATTTTTTATTTTATGTTTTCTATGCTAGAATGCAAACCCATGAGAACTATTTTATTATTTCTGTAGCACTGGTGTCTAGAAGAATCCTCTATGCAAATCGACCAAACAATGGAACAACTGGTCACTATATTGCATGCTGACTACCAGGGAGCAGATGCTCAATGCAGGAGCTGTCCCCTAGTGGTCAGTGTGCTTCCACAAGGGGAGTGCCACTCAGCCAGAAGAAGCCTTGAGCCAGGCTCATGGCTGGTGAACACAGTGATAAGGAGCAGGCCTAACCTGTCAGTCGGACATCCCCTGAGGGCTCCTGGATTGTGAAAGGGTGCAGGCCATACTGAAGAACTCCCCTGACCCAAGTGCACAAATTTTGTACACGAGGCCTCTAGTTTTATTATAAGCATTCAATTTATTTCTAAAAAGTTAAGGTAGTAATCTCTTAAAGATAAATGTTAGTGATAACTCTGAATTCCTTTGCTTTAGGCATTTTTCTTATAGCATATATTGGAGTTTATAGCTTTTTGACCCATTCTAGAAGCTACCAAAAACTTTCAAATACTGTCCAGGTAAACAGAATGGGGAGTTTAAAAATCCACTCAGTCAAGCTGATGTGTCTCAGTGGTAGAGTGTGGACCCTTAAACCAGAAGGTCATGGTTTGATTCCTGGTCAGGACATATTCCTGGTTGTAGGCTCCATCCCCAGTAGGGGGCATGCAGGAAGCAGACAATACATGATTCTCTCTCACCATTGATATTTCTATTCTTCTCTCCCTCTCCCTTCCTCTCTTTGAAATCAATTTAAAAACCATATTTAAAAATCCACTCATGTTGTTTGGTAGAGTAGGCCTAGAAATATTTTTTCTTTATTAGATTAAGTTCCATTTTACAAAAAAAATGTAACATTTAAACATTTATTTTGTTTTGCTTTTATTTTTATTTATTACATTATCTGTCCAGCAATGATTCTGCTATGGTTATATGGAAGATATTTAAATCTAATTTACTTTTTAATAACATAACAAAATCAATATTTAAGTCTATTTCTTAATTTGTCAACTTTAAATAATACATTGATTGTCCTTATATTAACTGACCCTACATATAACCCTCAACTTTGGATGAAAAATCCTGGGCCTTTTCCCAGTTGATCATAATTTTATATAATTCTTTTTACTAATTACATTATTTTTACACTATAGAGCTTTTTTCCAATATTAATAACACTTTTTTGTTTCCTAAACTTTATTATCCTGATTACTTAGACATAAAAAAATGTTTACATGTATCCAAATGCTCCCTGTGGCCAGCTCCCCCTTCCCATGTTCTCTCATCAATGTTTTCTGTATTGATAACATCCATTTTCTTCTTGTACCTATTGTTAATGATATCTGTGGTTAAAATAATTTTATTTTATAATTCAAATTCTTTTTCAACAGGCACATATATAGATTTCTTTCTTAATTCTTAAAGGTTTTACTACTTCTATAAGGTTTATCATAGCATTTAACTTTGCTTTTTGAAATGCATTCAGGTCTTAATTACTTCAAGATCTTTCAGTTATTTAAGACTGTCCTGCTTGATTTGTACCCAACCCAGTCTTTGTGAACTTGTCCTTTGTGTCTACCACATACTAATTCTTTCTTTGTCCTTTTCCTCTTACATGTCTCTGTTTTTCGTAATATCTGCTCTATTTTTTGCTGTTGCCAATGTGATTTTAGGTTCCCTGAGATTATTACTTCTCCCTTCATTTTTAAATTTTTATTTATTTTTAGCTCTATGAGATTTACTTTTCATCATATTCTATTATTCTATCAGTTAGTATTTCACCCCTCATCTCTTAGAAGCTCAGTTTAATTTCCTTAAAAGAATGAAGAACCATCCTCACTCCAATTATGACTGCTTTACTAAGGACTGCTATGCTCAAGAACATAAGTGAACTCTTAGCTTTCCATATATGTTCACTATTTGAAAGTTCCTTCAGTTTGCTGGCTTCTGTGTGCATATTTGCTGTAAAAAACAGGCCAAATGAAGAGACCAATTCAATATGAAGCCCCACAGTTCAGGTGCCCTGTGCAAGGAGTGGGCACACATTCTCTGACTGGTAATTTGTGGCCACAGCTACCCTGGAACATTGCTTTCCTCATTTTCTCAAACCTTGCCCATCCTTTTGAAAAAACCATATTGATGAAAATAAATACAGAATGGCATTGTATCTTTTCCTTCCATCCAGCCCTTCTTCAGTGGCATTTCCTCATCCATCTCTCAGATGGCCTAGATTCCTCCACAGAGATTATAAATCTTATTCTTTCTGTAGGGTTCATTGTTCAGTTAGCATGTTTACAGAAATATAGTTAAACAAACTACACTTAACTAGACAACTTTCCAAAATATCTAGAGGTTAATTTTTCTTTTTTGACTGCTAGACAAATATATATCAAATAATGTAAATTAAATTTCAAGGCAAGGGACAGTTACAGCCTAAACACTATGTCTGGTTGTGGGGAGGGAGATTGGTGGACTGGGTACATCACAAGCTGGTATTCCTTTTTGAATTCTGAATAGTTGTAGAATCATTGTTTGCATGAAAATCAATATTTAATTTTGCCATAGGAATTTATCTTAAAAGCCACTAGGGTGTCATACTTACTAAAAAGACCACTGTGGAAGTACTTATTTTTATAACTGAATGGCTAGTGACTGCTAAAGGACACAAGGTTTCCTTTTTCAGTATTAAAGTGTTCTGGAATTAGACAGTGGTGATGGTTGCATAACCTTGTGAATATTCCAAAAAACCACTTAATTGCACCTTCAACTAGTGAATTTTATTGCATTTGAATTATATCTTAATAATAAAAGCTCAACAAGAAGATAACAAACAACCCAATTTAAAAGTCAATGTAATATTTAAACAAAAACATTTTACTAATATATATAAATGGCAAGGAAGATAATATGAAAATATGCTCAACATTATAGTCATTAGGGAAATGAAAATTAAAACCACAATGAGCTGCCATTATATATCTTTTAGAATGTCTCAAATTAAAAAGATTGCACACGCACACACACACACACACGTGTGCGTGCGCGCATGCACACGCACACACGCACACACACACACACAACTGAATCAAATGTTGGTTAGAATGTGAAACCACTGAAACTCTCGTACACTATTAGTGGAAATTTAAAATAATATAATCACTTTGGAAGAGTTTGTCAATTTCATAAAAAGTTAAATTTATTTACTATATGACTCTGCGAATCCACAACTAGATATTTATCCAAGAGAAATGAAAGCATATATACATTCATACACATATATAAATGAATGTTGCTAGCAGCTTTACTAATAGCCAAAACTGCAGATAACCCAAATGTTCATCAATGATCAATGGGATGGACAAACTGAGCAAAGCAAAAAAAAATAAAAAATAAATAAAGAGGGAATTAAGTATGTACATGCAACAGCATGGATAAATTGTAAAATAATCATGCTGAGTGAATGATGCCAGAAAAATAATATATACTGTAAAATCACATTTATATAAAATTTAAAAATGCAAAATAAACTATAGTAACAGAAAGCAAGTTGCCTTGATTGCAAGCAGGGAGGGAGGGATTACCCAAGGACACCACGAGGAAACTGGGAGCTTTGACTGCATTGCTCATGATCTTGATTGTGGTGATGGTTTCACATGTGAAAACATTATGCAGTTTATTGTATACATCAAGTATATCTTAAGAAAGCCTAGAATAGAAATTACAATCTTAAAAAAAAAAGCACAGTATGTGTAAATTTGGGTGATGCAGCTAAAGCAGTGAGTGCTTCAAGAGAAACTTTGAAACTTTCTTACCTTAGAAAAGGGATAAAATCAATGACCTTTGATTCCAGAAGCTAGAAAGTGAAGAGCAAACACAAAGTTAGTATACTGAAGGAAATAATAAAGAACAGAATGAAACAGAAAAAGTATATTTCACACAAGCCAGTTCTCCATGGAACTGCCCAAGTATAAACTGCAAAATGCTACACTATGTACCTCCATGGAAGTCAGCGGCTATGGTTCTAATCATCCTTTAGACCCCTTGATCTTGGGAAGTCTGTCAGTTACCAAATCATTATTGTCTATTATAAATTGTTCTTTGTGGTCCAAAATAACAGCCCCTAGAAAAACTAAAAAGTTGTCTTATTTAGTAGCGAGGATTCACCACCATCATATTCTCTTCTGTTTAATGAACAATCAGTACCTGTGAGCATGAACGAATAAGGCATGGATTCTGAACATTAGCTGTTATATTGGAATTCAGCAAGTCTAGAAGATGCCACAGCTGGAGGGTTGAATTTGGAGTCTTTATTTCAAAAGCTGTCTGCTGCGAAGGGCTTATGCCCCTCCAAAGCTCATGACCCCGAATTGAGATTAAGGATAAGTTTATAAAGGCAAAAAGAGGAAAAAAAAACACTGGGATGGGTGCAGTGAGACCATATCTCAAGGCCTGCCCTGGCTCCAGTCCTGACAACTCTGTCTTGGGGTTATATTGTTCATGGTTTACAGCCTTTCCAAAATGGGAGTAGTGCTTAAGTAAATAGGTCTTGCAAAACTGGACAATTAAAAGGGAGCAGTAACTAGACTATAGGCCGATAAGAATATACATTAGATTATCAGCATAGGCTCAGATTGCCAGCAACCTCCTGCCCCCTTCAGAAAATGTCTTATTTTCCCATTATTTAAGCAAGCATGATTGCAGAAGCTAGAAATAGCACGGTTACTTATCTGGTTTAGTTACATTCTGGAATTAACATAACAAAGGACCATCTGTACTCATAGGAAAACTTTAAAAGGCACTTCTTACAAAATTTATGGGAACAAGATGGAGTGCCTATGGTTCAGATGGAGGATAGGGGACAGGATGGAGTCGGTCCTTTCAAGGCACATTTTTCATAGCCATCCACACTTTCCCTAACAATGGACCTTCACCAAGGCTTCTGATAATGTCTTCAGAACCAGCCACCATAAAGCAGGGAGGTTCTCTCTGTACTGACCCACAACCCCCTGAATTCCAAGTTTCCCAAGTCTTCCCACAACAGAGCCCTTTGGAAATAGTGTGACAGTTATCAGTCAGGCTTCTCTGAGACCCACTATAGCAGTTTTCTGACCCATAGCTACAGGCTTTCTGGTTATTGAAGGCCACATTACTTTCTGGTTATTGAAGGCCACAGCTGTGGGGGTGCATGGAGAAGGGAGGGGCTTTCAGACAAAATGTGCTTGTTCTCAATGCCCTCAAACTCACCCAGGACCATATCTAAGGCAGAAGCTATCTCTGGGGTTTGCACTTTGTAAATCTACATCATTCAGGGATGCAACCCTTCCCTCCCAGTCCATTGGCAGGATGTGGGCAGCCTTCACCTGGCCTGGCAGTTCCATGCATGCTCATACTGGTAGAAAGTGTCGATAAGATTTGTGTTTCTAACCTGAGAGAGAAAGAGAAGGGGGGAGGGGGGAGAAACAGGGAGGGAGAGAGGAAATGGTATAGGCTGAAAGCTCTAGAAAATTGGGACAAATAGTCATTCTTATAGTCAGAAGCGTCAAAAGTGGGAGAGATCAGTTTATATTTGGGTTAAATAGGACAGGATATAGCACTACACAGCCTTGAAGTGAAAATTAACCAGTCTGAGCAAAAATAATTTCTGACCTAGGAGTAGATATTCTTATATTCTCAGTCTTTATTCAGGAACCTTCAGATAAAATAAAATGCCTCCAATATATATATATATATATATATATATATATATATATATATATATTTTAAACTAAAAAATATTTTCTAAGGTCAGTCTCATTGTGCAATTACAAAATCCAAATGAATATAGAAAAATACAAATTTTGTTGGAGGACATGTCTGCATGCCATGGGATCCAGGTCCGGGATGTCACCTTTTCCAAAGTAATCACAGTGGCTTCAGAGACCAGAGGGCTGGCCACCAAGCAGATGGCAATGCAGGACATGAATCACTGTCACTGTGCGCTATTAGCTTACTGTCAGTATCTGCGGGAAATAAGAGGCATGAAAGTTTTGACACCCCACATTCTTTAAAAAGAATTGCAATGCCAAGAAGAGGAGGCAAGTGAATGGATCTGGAATAAGTCCAGCAAAAACAAAATAGCTCCACTAATGGGCTGGAATTTACCACCCAGATGCTGACCCAGAGTCACAGAGATACCCAGACAATCTAGAGAGTTCTGTGTGGGTGCCTAAAGCCAAGACTGCCAGCAGGGTCCTGCCTGAGCAAGGATAGGAGGACACACACACACACACACACACACACACACACACACACACTTCCTACCTTTGGTCCATCCAGGCCTATTGTGCCCTTGAAGATATGACACCTGAGAAAAGACAGTAGCAGAAGCTACACCTGTGTCTTTACATCACAGCAGCCTTGGGGTCAGCAGTGCTGTTACCCTGTCCAACAGATAAAAAACAAAACAAAAACAAAAAAACTGAGGCTCCATGTGTAGCAATTTTCTAGAGGTTCCAGCACGTGGCTGGACATGTTGTGCTCCTTATCCAGGAATCAGAGGGCCTCAGAGGGGAGGTCCCAGCTCTCTATCAATATGACTGAATCAAGGAACCCCATGTCCCAGAGTCCAGCCCTGTCATAGCACTAGTCTCTCTCATGGAAATAGTATCTTCTCTTGTCTGCCTCGCTTAACCTGCACCTCTGTTGTGGACTTGTCCTCCACCCAAACATTATTCTTCTCTACCTCCTCATAAGGACCTCATTATCTATAAATTAGGGACCATCTGGGCTTATGCAATGTGGATGGATGACAAATTCATTCCTTCATGCCACCCTTTCAGAAAGAACCATGAAGGGCCTAGGACTAGGGCTGGCATTGTCCCATGGCACAGGACAACAAGGCTCCAACTGCATACGGTGTCAATTCCAGGGGATGGCAGGAGGAAGAGGGGATAATTGTGTGTCCTAGTGTCAAAGGATGTGGACAAGAAGAATGAAGTTTCCTCCTGCCTATTCCACTATCATCTCAATACTCCAGCTGAGCCAAATTATGTAAATTTATTGAAACCCTTCATCTGTAAAATGGACCAATGCTCACCCAACACATTGCTATTGCTGTCTCTTCTCAATAAAGAAGTTGTGCATATGTGAAAGAGATTGTACAGGTCAAAGAAGGTGTTTGTGCAGGTCAGAGAAGGAGATTGTGCAGATCAAAGAGGTAGATGGTTGTACAAGTTAGAGAGGAAGTTAGTGCAGGTCAGAGAGGGAATTTATATGGGTCAGAGAGGAAGTTTGTACAGGTCAGAGAGGGAGGTTGTTCAGATCAGACAGGGAGGTTTTACAGGTCAGAGAGGGAGTTTGCACAGGACAGAGGAGGTTGTGCAGATCAGAGAGGTAGGTGGTTGTGCAGGTCCCAGAAGAGGTTGTTCAGGTCAGAGAAGGAGGTTGTAAAGGTCATAGAGATAGGTTGTGCAGACTATACACAGGGCTTTTATAATCACAACCTGGTATACAGGTATGATGGGACAGGAATAGACAGAGAAGAAATGAAAAGCTTGTATAGGTGTTGAGGAGACAAGAAACAAAATGCTTGAGTCATGCCGGAGATGGGGGTGAGTGAGAATTACAGTATTATTTCCCTAGAAATATAACTCTTAATTTTGTTGCAGTACCAGCTTTGGACAGGAAATCGGTGGCTATTGCTATCAATCTCTAGGAGGAAATCAGGGCCCAATTCCTTGCTTCTGTTGATGAAGTGATTTATTTGAAACAAAAGTTGACTTGTGGATGATGACAGCTTCTTCTCAGATCCGAGCTCTACATGGCAGTAGACACAGGAATAGTTGACACAGGGACACAGGAATAGTTGAGGGCACCTGGCCTTGCTCAGCCATGTCCAAAGAAACAAAAACCTCAAGCCATGAAGGCAGGGCATCCTCTCCATTTTTCCTAGGCCAACAGCCCTCAGGCCTGGACCACATAGTCCTATTCAAATGCTTTTCAGGGAGCAACTCCTGCCAACACCATAGAGGCTGGCAGCTACTCTTTGTGGGGCTTTGGAGCATTCGCTGAAATGTCAGCCATCAAAACACACACTTTGGGGCCTGATATCTGCCACTGTACCTGACATTCCCACTTCCTGTCCACACTCACACAGTGCAAGACTCACAGAACAAACGCATTCTGCAAAAACAGTTTTATTTGATTTTTCTCAACTGAGCCACACTCAGTTTGTTTCTAAGTTCTCATAATTTCACTTTCAGAAGGAAAATTTCATTTCTGAACCAAAAATTATCAAGGGGATCACTTTGTAAGTTGTACACCTAAAACTAATATTGAATGTTGACTCAAAAAACAATTAAAAGGTATTAAGAATAAAATAAATAAAATCAGATCATGCCATTCTTATGCCTTAAAGATTTAATGGTTTTAAAAGCATTTTTAACCCACCTGAGGGCCCTTTATCCACTTGTTTGCCCTCCCCTGCACTTCAGCCATCCTTGAGCACTTTGCTCTGGGAGCAAAAGGATGGGAGGGTGCTGCCCATGCAACTAATGAACATTCATTTGTTCAAACATCTGAAAAGAACTGCAATCCTATTAGAAAGAAAATGGAGGGAGGCATCTGCTAGGATTATTCACTCATAATCAAACAATTTATTTTTCATGACATGGTGATAGAATTGCTATGCTTTTGTTCCCATGCCACAACTCAAGGGACCCATTAATCACTTACAGCAGGAAACAGCTCCCTAGCCTCTGAGAATCCACAGACCCTCCCTGGAGCACTGAAGGTCACACAGCTAATCTCAGAGTACATATCCTGGACACCTTAGTCCTAGAATGTGGCCTTTTTAGATTTTTTAATTCAATGCTTATAATGAAAGCCTGTTTTTTTTTTTTTTTTTTTTTTTTTTTTTTTTTTTGTACACTGCTTAAAGATGTGTAAGCATATAGTAGGTGGAGTTAGACTTAGTATTTTTTAAGACATTTGCTGAGTAGCCTCATACCCAGCACTGACACCGAGTTTGAACCTGTATCAATCTATTGAACATATATTCCACTTGAGTACAACCAGAAGCTCTTTCAGTGACTCAGAAGGTGGAGGTGGATCCTAGAGTATCTTGGGACCTTTAATAATCTGCCCTTGGGCCAAGTACTGGTAAAAGTCAGCATTGGTATTGTGCTTGGATCTGCACGACCAGTCACAGGAAGCATCTGATATTGGCCAGTACCAGAGTCCTTCCTAAGAGGCCCCAGAATTAAGCACCCAATGATCAGCTTCCGGCAACATCAGAGCAGGAATCAATTAGCTTCACAAGTGGCATATCCAAAGGGAGATCTCAATTGTACTCTGTGTGATCAGCATATACAAAGTGCCTCATACACCATGGTCAGGGTTGATTCTCTCAGTCATGCAGCTCAAGAGTCAACCACACTTACAAGCAGATCAATATAAATTAAGAGTGAATTATAATAGGAGGGACTATATAACCCATACAAGGGACATTCCTGAAGCATTCCACTCAGGCAATCAAGGAAAAGAGGCCAGTGGGTCCTATAGGACACTTGCTACATAAGGCCATCCTACCAAGACTGGGAGACATAGCAAATCTACATAATACATAGAAACAAGCACAAAAAATGTATCCAAAATGGGGCACAACAAAACATGGCCTAAATAAAAGAACAGGAGATAACTTCAGAAAAAAAGCTAAGTTAAGTGGAGGCAAGCAATCTGCCAGATAGAGTTCAAAATTGTATTTATAAGGATGTTTAAAGAACTTAGGGGAAGAATGGAGAAAATAAATGATAACTTTAAAAAAGAGATAATAAGCATGAAAAATGACATAGAAACATAAAAAAGAACCAGTCAGAAATGAAGAATATAATATCTGAAATGAAGAATGCTATAGAGAGAACTAAAAAGTCAGTTGGATGAAACAGAAGATCAAATCAATGATTTGGAATACAAGATAGCAGAAAAAACCCAATCAGATCAGCAAAAAGAAAAAAAGAATTTTAAAAAATAAGAATAGTTTAAGGGACCTTTAGGACAGCACAAAGCATAACAACATCCATATCATAGGGGTACCAGAAGGAGCAAGGGATTGACAACCTATTTGAAGAAATAATGACTGAAAACTTGCCTTACCTGGTAAAGGAGATAGACACACAAATATATAAAGTGCAGACAGACCCGAACAAGATTAACCAAAGAATCCCAAACAAAGAAGCATCATAATTAAAATGGCAAAGATTGACACAGGCTTGAAGATGGCGACCGAACAGTCGGACTTGTTCTGACTCTGGTCCAAGAACAGATAGAAGCAGTGTCTGAGTCGCTCAGGGAATGTTGATTGGCAGCTAAGGGGCAGCGGAATTCTCAAGGAAGGTAAGGAAAGGTCCGCTGGACAGGATTTCCTGACCAAGAGGCCAGCACTGCCGCGGCCGTGGCGAGCTCTCCCGGCGAGCTCTCCCGGAGGGAAGGCTGCGCCATCTTACCAGGAAAGGAGGAGCTTCTCTGAGGCCTGGAAAACCCACAGCGGAGAAGTCCATCAAGCAGTTGAGACGCCTGAATCGGCGCAAACACGTGGATTCAAGGAAGTTCTTCAGTCACCCATGGAAAGGTCAGAGTTTGCAGGGACAGCCTGAAGAATCGGGTTCCCTCGGCGCAGGCAGCTAAGGTAGCCGGGGAGCTCCAGCCCCTGCCCCACTGTAGCCAGGAGCGCGCACTACCGCCCTCCGAGCTGCACTCAAAGAAGGCTGCAGCGACACCTAGTGCTGGGTTTGACATAATCCTCCCCAGAAGCGGGACTTTTTTAAAACGCCAGGGGTCACGGGACAGAATGTTAAGAATCGTGGCTGTTTCACCAAGGGCGGAACATCTAGACACCTTGGCGCCTGATCCCCTTCACCCCCTTGTTTCTGAATACTAGGGAAGGACTGCCCAGTTGGGCATATCCGGGGAAATTGCAGGGGGAAATTGCCTTCCTGGAAACAAGGGATCTGAACCAGAAGAGATAGTCTGGGAGCCAGCTGGCACCCTGCCAGCTAGAGCCATAGAGAAAGAAGGCCAGAGCAACCAAAAAGACTGGGAGGTCAAACCGGTAACACTGACACCTAAAAGCTGAATTACAAACTGCCTTTTTTTTTTTTTCCTATTTTCTTTCCTTTATCTTTTAATTAATCAAAAATAAATGGACACAAATAACTAAGATATAGCCTACTTAAAATTAAGGATTACCTTACAAATCTGAGGTGCAGTGGAATGCTGGGAACTGCAAGACTGTCTGGGCCGAGAATCAGGAGTGCCAAATATATTAACAGAGGAAGTGAATGACAACTACTGGACATTTTTATGCTAATTTTACTATTCTTTATTTTATTTTCATTTTTTACACCTTTTATTTAATTTTCATTTTTTATATCTTTTACTTAAGAAACGATTTTTTTTTCTTTTTTTCCTTACTTGATTTTACCTTTTTAATTATTACATTTTTCAATCTCTATCACACTAATACTACTGCTATTTTGCAATTTTTTTTTATTTTTTTTTTCCCTCTCCAGTACCATTTTATTTTTTCTTTATTTTACATTGGGAGTAACCTTCATTCTATTTTAATCTCTACTATAGCATCATTCAACCCTATCTCAACTCGACCTTTACACCATCAGTCTCTTACAAAACTTTACCCTTTTAGTCTACGGTTTATCCTATCCCTTTCTGGCTTTAGTTTTTCCTCTATTCTTTCTGTATACCCCCTGCTAAAGCTCTCACTATACTTATAGACCTAATTTCCAACTCCTGATCCAAGTGTATAAATACCAATCTCTGCACTATATTAACTAGTTAAAAAAAAAACCAAAAAACTGTTCTCCCCTCTATCCTTTTCGCATTGTTTGAGTGAAGGTTGATTATTGTGAATTTTTATGCTTGTTAGTGAAATTGTTATGCTTATTACTGTGTTGTTATTGTTGCTTTGTATTTTTTTTTAAATCCTCTGTTTTTGTTTGTTTCTTGTACTTCTGTATATCATAGCCTTACTTAATAATACGGGATATTGTAGTTGGCATTAATCTCCAAGTATTGTTACTGGCATTGGCTGGGTTCAGTGGTTGTTCTATGGCAATTTTCTCCACATATATATAGTTTGTTTCCCATTTCTCTTTTAGTTTGCTTCTTCTCTCTCTCTCTCTCTCTCTCTCTCTCTCTCTCTCTCTCTCTCTCTCCTTTCTTTTTTTCTCTGTTTTCCAACTTCATTTTGTCATTACTTTTTTTCCTCTTTTTCTATCTCTTTATCCCTCTTTTTTTATTTTATTTACTTAATTTTTTTTAATTTTAATTTTTTTAAATTTTTCTTTATTTTATTTTTACCTATCCTCTTTCTCTCCTATCCCCTAAGTTGCCTTTCTCTAGTGGTCACCTTTATTAGAGGTTATTAATATTGTAAATACATTCCTGTTAAGTGCCTCTTGTGTTGTGCCTGGTAGTGTTGTATTTTGTACCTTTAAATCAACGCAGGAGAAGTAACACCACATAACCAGACATCCTGAGAAAAGAGGCCATGGGGAAACAAAAACATAGTCGGCACATGAAAGAAAAGCAGGCATCACCAGAAAAGGAAGTAAACGAGTCAGAGGTAAGCAGCCTACCAGAACAAGAATTCAGAATAATGATCATAGGATGGCTAGAAAGAATGGAAGAGAAATTTGACAATAACCAAGAAGAAATGAGGAAGAACCATGAGGAATTGAAGAAGAACCAAGAAGAAAAGAAAAATGACATCGCTACCATGAAGAACTCAACAGAAAGCATCAAGAGTAGACTAGATGAAGCAGAGGACCGCATCAGTGAGCTAGAAGATAAGATGGAAAAAAATACCCAAGTAGAGCAGCTTCTAGAAAAAAAAGATTAAAAAGCAGGAGGAGAGCCTACGGGAGCTTTGGGACAATACAAAACAAAATAATATTCGAATAATAGGGGTTGCAGAAGGAAAGGAAACTGAGGTAGACATGGAAAAAGTATTTCAAGAAATAATGACAGAAAACTTTCCTGAAATAGAGAAGAAAAAACCCACACAAATCCAAGATGCTCGCAGAGTCCCAAGCAAAATGAATCCCAGAAGACAGACTCCAAGGCACATTATAATCAAATTGGCAAACACCAACGACAAAGTAAGAATCTTAAAAGCAGCCAAAGAGAGAGAGAAAGTTACATACAAAGGAACCCCCATCAGACTAACAACTGATTTCTCAACAGAAACTTATCAGGCCAGAAGGGAATGGGATGAAATATACAAAGTCATGCAAAGGAAGGGTCTGAATCAAAGAATACTGTACCCAGCAAGGCTATCAATCAAAATTGAAGGGGAAATCAGGAGCTTCACAGACAAAAAAAGACTGAAGGAATTTAACTCCACCAAACCTGCAATGCAAGAAATGCTAAAGGGTCTACTGTAAAAATAAAGAAATAGGAATTGAAGAAGGAACACGGGTAGAGAATAAAAATGGCGTCAAATGAGTACCTATCAATAATAACCTTAAATGTAAATGGATTAAATGCTCCAATCAAAAGACATAGGGTAACAGATTGGATAAGAAAACAAGACCCATACATCTGTTGTCTACAAGAAAACCACCTCAGAAAAAAAGATGCACACAGACAGGGTGAAGGGATGGAAAAAAGTTTTCCAGGCAAATGAAAATGAAAAAAAAGCTGGGGTAGCAATACTTATATCTGACAAATTAGATCTCAGAGTGAAAGACATAATAAGAGATAATGAAGGCCACTTCATAATACTGAAGGCAACAATCCAACAAGAAGAAATAACCCTGGTAAATATATATGCACCCTATACAGGAGCAACCAAATACATTAAAAAAAAAAAACTGCTGGAGGACATTAAGAGAGAGATTAATAGAAATACAATCATAGCAGGAGATTTTAATACCCCACTGTCACCCTTGGACAAATCATCTAAACAAAAAATCAGCAAAGAAATATCAATCCTAAATGACTCACTAGACCAGATGGAATTAATTGACATCTTCAGAACACTCCACCCCAAAGCAACAGAATATACATTCTTCTCAAGTGCACATGGGACATTCTCAAAGATAGACCACATTTTGGGACATAGGCAAAGTCTCTTCAAATTCAAGAAGATAGAAATCATATCAAGTATCTTCTCAGACCATAATGGCATAAAACTGGAAATTAACTACAATAAAAATAATCCAAAGAAATCAAACACATGGAGACTAAACAGCATGCTATTAAACGAGGACTGGGTTACCAGAGAAATGAAGGAAGAAATTAAAAACATCCTGGAAACAAATGACAATGAAAACACAACAATCCAAAATCTATGGGACACAGCAAAAACAGTTTTGAGAGGGAAGTTCATATCCTTACAAGCCTATTGCAAAAAATTAGAAAAAAGGGTAACAGATGATCTAACTCTACAACTCAAAGAGTTAGAAAAGGGCAACAAGCAAAGCCCAGTGTAAGCGGAAGGAAGGAAATGACAAAAATCAGAGCACAGATAAACGACATAGACACCAAAAAAACAATACATAAGATCAACAAAACCAAGAGCTGGTTCTTTGAAAGAATAAACAAGATAGATGAACCTCTAGCCAGGCTAACCAAGAAACAAAGAGAGAGTACCCAAATAAACAAAATCAGAAATGAAAGAGGTGAAATAACAACAGACCCCGCCAAAATACAACGGATTGTTAAAAAATACTACGAACAACTCTATTCCAACAAACTGAACAACCTGGAGGAAATGGACATATTCCTAGAAAAATACAAACTTCCAAAACTCGATCAGGAAGAATCTAAAAATCTCAATAGACCAGTGACTTGGGAAGAAATTGAAACGGTCATCAGAAAGCTTCCAGCAAACAAAAGCCCAGGGCCAGATGGCTTCACAGGAGAGTTTTACCAAACATTCAAGGAAGAACTAAAACCTATCCTCCTCAGACTATTCCAAAAAATCCAAGAGGAAGGAACACTTCCAAACTCCTTCTATGAAGCCAGCATCACCCTAATACCAAAACCAGATAAAGACAACTCAATGAAAGAGAATTACAGGCCAATATTCCTCATAAACATAGATGCCAAAATCCTCAACAAAATTCTAGCAAATTGGCTCCAGCAGAGCATCACAAAGATCAGACACCACGACCAAGTAGGATTTATTCCAGGAATGCAAGGATGGTACAATATCTGCATATCAATAAATGTGATACATCACATAAACAAATTGAAAGATAAAAACAATATAGTCATATCAATTGATGCAGAAAAAGCATTTGATAAAATCCAACACCCTTTCCTGATAAAAACTCTCAGCAAGGTGGGAGTACAAGGATCATACCTTAAAATAATAAAAGCTATATATGATAAACCCACAGCCAACATTATACTCAATGGGCAAAAATTAAAACCATTCCCTCTAAGAACAGGAACAAGACAGGGATGTCCACTCTCGCCACTCCTGTTTGACAGAGTACTGGAAGTACTAGCCATTGCAATTAGACAAGAGGAGGAAATAAAAGGCATCCAAATTGGAAAAGAAGAAGTAAAGTTATCCTTATTTGCAGATGACATGATATTGTACATAAAATACCCAAAAGACTCCATTAAAAAACTAATTGACTTAATAAACGAATTTGGCAATGTAGCAGGATACAAAATTAACGCCAAGAAATCTATGACATTTCTATACACCAATAGTGAACTTGCAGAAACAGAGACTAAAAGGGCAATCCCATTTACCATCGCACCATAAAAATTAAGATACCTTGGAATAAACTTAACTAAGGAGGCAAAAGACCTATACATGGAAAACTACACGACACTGAAAAAAGGAATAGAGGAAGATGTAAACAGATGGAAGAACATACCATGTTCATAGATTGGTAGAATCAACATCACCAAAATGTCCATACTTCCTAAAGCAATCTATAGGTTCAATGCACTCCCCATTAAAATACCAAAGGCATATTTCACTGACCTAGAAAGAACTCTCCAAAAGTTCATTTGGAACAATAAAAGATCCCAAATTGCCACAGCAATCCTGAGAAAGAAGGGTAAAGTAGGAGGGATCTCAATACCAGACTTCAAACTGTATTACAAAGCCACTGTTCTCAAAACTGGCACAAGAACAGACATATAGATCAACGGAATAGAATCGAGAACCCAGATATCAACCCAAATCAATATGCTCAATTAATATTTGACAAAGGAGGCACGAATATACAATGGAGTCAAGACAGTTTCTTCAATAAATGGTGTTGGGAAAATTGGGAAGACACATGCAAAAGAATGAAACTAGATCACCAACTTACACCATACACAAAAATAAACTCAAAATGGATACAGGACTTAAACATCAGATGGGAAACCATAAAAATACTAGAAGCATCCACAGACAGCAAAATCTCAGACGTATGCCAAAAGAACTTCTTCACTGATACTGCCCCTAGGGCAATGGAAGCTAAAGAGAAAATAAACAAATGGGACTACATAAAATAAAAAGCTTTTTTACAGCAAAAGAAACCATCACCAAAAAACAAGAAAGCCCACTGTGTGGGAGAACATATTTGCAAATAGAATATTTTCAAAAGAAGACAGAAGGAAGGCCAAAAGTCACATGAAATCATGCTCAAAGTCACTAATTATACGAGAGATGCAAATCAAAACAACAATGCGGTACCATCTCACACCTGTCAGAATGGCCAACATCAACAAATCAACAAACGACAAGTGTTGGCGAGGTTGGGGAGAAAAAGGAACCCTCGTGCACTGCTGGTGGGAATGCAGACTGGTGCAACCACTGTGGAGATCAGTGTGGAGTTTCCTCAAAAAACTGAAAATGGAACTCCCATTTGACCCAGTAATCCCACTCCTAGGAATATATCCCAAGGAACTAGAAACACCAATCAGAAAGGATATATGCACCCCTATGTTCATAGCAGCACAATCTATTTACAATAGCCAGAATTTGGAAACAGCCTAGGTGCCCATCAGCAGATGATAGGATCCAAAAACTATGGTACATCTACACAATGGAATACTATGCTGCCATAAAAAAGAAGGAATTCTCATCATTTGCAGCAACCTGGATGGAATTGGAGAACATCATGCTGAGTGAAATAAGCCAATCAATGAAAGAGAAAACCACATGACCCCACTCATTTGTGGATAATAAAGATCATTATAAACGATGAACCAAAATATAGATATAGAGACAGTAAAGCAACAAGCAGATTGTCAAATTACAGCGGGGAGGGGAGGAGGTTCTGGGGGAGATAACAGATCAACCGCAGGACTTGTATACATGCATATAAGTACAACCAATGGACATAAAACTCTGGGGAGGGAGGGGATGTGTGAGAGGGAGGGAGGGGGGCAAAAAAAATCAATAAAATATGTAAAAATAAATAAATAAATAAATAAATGATTAAAAAAAATAAATAAAATGGCAAAGATTAAAGACAAAGAGATAATCTGAAAAGCAGCAAGAGAAAGACAGTTAGTTACCTACAAAGGCACTCCCCTACTTATTTCAGCTGGTTTCTCAAAATAAATATTTCAGTCCACCTCAGAATGAAAGATACACAGACTAAAAGTAAAAAAAAAAAAAAAAAAAAAAAAAAAAAAAAAAAAAATTGCAAAAGATATTTCATGCAAATGAAATTAAAAAGAAACAAACAAAAAATACCTGGGATAGCAATACTTAAATCTGAAAAAATAAACTTTAAAACAAAGATTATAGTAAGAGACAGTGATGCTACATAATGATAAAAGAAAAAATCCAACAAGAAGATATAACCCTTGTAAACATTTATGCACACAACATAAAGCTCTACAGATTCTTCTTCTTTTTTCTTCTTCCTTTCCTTTCTAGCTGTCATGTGAAATGCATCTTTTATGAAAGAAAATAAAAAAGTTAGGATTCCAATCCTGCCCCTCGCAGCCAGGAGGGAAAGGATACAGCCTGGCCCCCTCCTCAGGAACAAATCCATGAGAGTCAGTGCTTCCCCAGCAGACTACCTCCATTTTTCTTTCATGTGCATTCCCTCAGACAAATCAGTGCTGTGCAGGACCATGTTTATGACACAGCATACCCATGTGCAGTATCACCATAGTAAACACAGACTGACACAAAGGGACAGTACAAGAAAGACTGAGTAGTTACTGACTTTTACTATGTGCCTGTTTAGTAGTAAAAGATCAAGAGTTATACAGGAAAAAAAAACTATAAACATAATTTATAATCAAAGCTCAAGATCTGTGGAGAGGCATCTACTTATTGGTTTGTCACATTCCTTTGAGAATAAAGATGTTTAGGTATGCTTTATAAATAAAGTCCATACCTTGAAGACCTGCTCCTAGCTGACAGGAAGACTGCTATTTCCAGATAGGCATTGCAGAAGCTCATGAAGCAGTATAGGTGGTGGAGAGTAGGCTGGCGGTTGAGCACTTGTGAGAGCTCTTTTTAGGTCACCTGGACAGGGAGGGTTTAGGTCAGAGTGCTTGTGTAAGTTGATAGGAACCAAATTAAGGCAAGTTAGATTCTCTCAGATAGAGACCTGTATGACTTAGGCTAGGTGCAAAACAGTCCTTTCTATTGTTAAAAAAGGACTTCTACTTGATAAACTCCATTTTAAAGCTCATTTATTAAAATTAAAAAATATCTAATAATTTAAATTTTACTGATTTATACTAAGCAATACTTTCCAGACCCTAATCTGCATGCCTACTTTGAATGGATAGAGGAAAGACAATATTTTAAGATGAGACAGTATGCATAATAATTATAACTAAACCCAGAGAAAGGCTAACAAATGATCTTTCCTCCTTTGGGCCACCACAACCCATTTCATTTTCCTTTAGAGCAATGCATCTTTTATTTTAAATTATGTGTTTATAGATGGTTAAAGGTGGATGACAGCTGCTAGATTCATTAGTTACAGACAAGGGCATATGAAGCCAAGCTCAAGTGACAGCTGTGCTGACACTACATCCTTCTGCCAGAGGAACATGTCCTGAGGGTGGGCGTGGCTCACCAGCCTGCCACTGTGCATACACAGGATCTTGTTCATGGATGGTACTGTGTGAGGCAGCTGAAATGAGCTCAATTGAATCTTATTTAAGTGAGGTGAACTCTAAATTGGAAAATAGAAACAGGACTAAAATCTTGTGAAAACACATCCATTAATTTAAAGGCCCATTTTTATGTAAGAAACAAAATTTGGATGGATCCTTTATTAGGTGAAATTTAAACAAAAAATGTATATAAAAAACATTTATTTAATTCTTACAATGTACCATGCCTTGTTCCAAGTGCTTTACACATTTTAACTTCTTTTTTCTTTATATTAGTCTTAAGAGTTAGGTCCTATTATCCTCAATTCACAGATCCAGATGGTAAATAATGGGAGGTATGTGACTAACTGTGGGCAAACTCAGTCTGCCTGGCTCTAGGCTGCCCTCTTCAGGGGGTGCACTACACAAGAAGTTCTGGGCAATTTCTCTCCCTCCCTTTAAAAGTATTACTGATTCCTAATAATCTGAACAATAAAGATTTAAAAAAAGAAAAAAATATATAACTGAAGTACATGGCTTCACTTGGTGTTTTCTGCAGCTTGGTCACAAGCACAGTAAAAGGCTCTAAGAAAGCAGCAGGTTTTCTGCAGCTTGGTCACAAGCACAGTAAAAGGCTCCAAGAAAGACATGTCCTCATGTCTATCAGTACAGGGGCCACTGGAGCCAAATGTGACAAACATGACAACCGATGTGGGTCTGGTATCTGGCCCTGTGAGAATCCTGAGGCAGAGTCAACATGGGGAAACTCATGTGGTTTTGCTAACACAGCTGCCAGCGTCCAGAGGCTACTGTGGTAGCCAGGATGTGAGCGAGGAAGTTAAGACATCAGGGATGGTGACTTTCTTTTTGCATCTTGCAGAGCTTGTAATTCATTGTGAGGAAAATGATGGAACTTCAAGAGTTAGATCGATGTCCTTGAATAACTTCTCTCATCCAAGCTTTGAACAAAGTACAGAAATGGTTAAGCTGTTGTTTGGACTTGCCAGAGAACAGAGAAGTGACTGGAATAAGTTCCATAAAAGGAAAAGTACTCATTTCCAAAGCCTCTACTAAAATGATTGCTTACTCAAATTTCAGATTTTCCCTGAAAGATACAAAACTAGCCAGAGGCTCTTAGTTCAGAATGAGCTTGTTTTATCTTAATGGCATATGTGGATTCAACAGTAGACAATTGGGGAGAATTTATACCTCACATGTAACCCAAATATAGTATTTAGTGGGAAAGTGGGAAATAGACTAAGAATAAGGTATAGATGACTTAAAAAAAACTTCAAAATGTTTATGATTATCATGAAATATCTACTTTCAATATTCTTATTTTAGCTCTTTTGAATTCCTACGGTGTTGTGATTTGGTCAATGTAGAAAAAGGGGTTGTTCATTAATGTATAGTTAATCCTCAGTCAAAGCTCTATCTTGGGACAGACTGCTAGTCAGCTGCCTAGTGCTTTCACAGAGATTCAATAAAGAGAACATATTTTCCATTATTAAAAGGCAATTCCATCTTTAAAAAGCTGGATAACTATATACAGTTTAAATAAACCATAAAATAATATTGGAACCAGATGAGATTCTAAGGTTAAAGCAGATATTGGGACATATTCAACAGTTTGATAACAAAAGCTCAAATGCTGAGATTTATAGCCTAAGAGGCTTTTGTTTAAATCAGAAATAAATTAAATGGAAAGACTTTAGCAGAAATGTGTAGTTTACAACAGTATGTGGGGCCCATATATATATTTAAATTTAAATTTAAATATAAAAATTATATATATTTAAATTTAAATTTAAATATATAAATTTAAATATATATTTAAAATTTTAAATTAAATATATATATATATTTAATTTAAATTTTTGTTTAAAGTGTTACACGAGTCTCATTTCCCCCCCATTGACCTCTCCCCAGCTACTCCCACTCTCCAGCACATACTCTCACTCCCCCTACTATCTGTGTCCCTTGGTTGTGCTCATATGCTTGCATACAAGTCCTTTGGTTGATCTCTTACCCGCTGCCTTCCCTCATAGGTTGGACACTCTATTAGATGCTTCTATGTCTCTGGTTCTATTTTTGTTCATCAGTTTATGTTGTTCATTATAATCCACAAATGAGTGAGATCATTTGATATTTATCTTTCTCTGACTGGTTTATTTCACTTAGCATAATGCTCTCCAGTTCCATTTATGCTGTTGCAAATGGTAAGAATTCATTCTTCTTTATATAAGCATAGTATTCCATCATGTAGATGTACAAGAGTTTTCTAATCCACTCATCTGCTAATGGACACTTAGGCTGTTTCCAAGTCTTAGCTATTGTAAATTGGGATTCTATAAATGTAGGGGTGAATATATTCTTTCTGATTGGTGTTTCTGTTTTCTTGGGATATATTCCTAGAAGTGGGATTACTGTGTCAAATGGAAGATCCATTTTTAATTCTTTGAGGAAACTCCATACTGTTCTCCACATTGGCTGCACCAGCAGTGCAAGAGGGTTCCTTTTTCTCTGCATCCTCACCAGCATTTGTTGTTTGTTGATTTGTTGATAACCATTCTGACAGGTGTGAGATGGTACCTCATTAATAGCAGCAGCAATTTTGGGAAAGAAGAACAAAGTTCCCCCAAATACCAGATACCAAGCTATATTGCAAAGTCACTATTCTCAAAACTGCCTGGTACTGGCAATAAGAACAGACATATAGACCAGTGGAACAGAACAGAAAACCCAGAAATCGACCCAAGACATTATGCTTAATTAATGTTGGACAAAGGAGGCAAGAGTATACAGTGGAGTCAAGACAGTCTCTTCAGTAAACGGTGTTGGAAAAATTGAACAGATACATGCAAAATAAAAATGAAACTAGACCACCTACTTACACCATACACAAAAATAAACTCAAGATGGATACAGGACTTAAACATAAAACAGAAAACCATAAAAAATCTTAGAAGAATCAATAGGCAGCAAAATAGCAGACATATGTCGTAGCAATATCTTTACTGATACAACTCCCAGGGCAGTGGAAACTAAAGAGAAAATAAACAAATGGGACCACATCAAAATAAAAAGCTTCTGTATAGCAAAGGAAAACATCAACAAAACAACAAGAAAGCCCACTGCATGGGAGAACTTATTTACCAATGTTATCTCTGATAAGGGTTTAATCTCCAAAATTTATAGGGAACTCATACAATGTAAAAAATAAACAATTCAATCTAAAAATGGGAAAATGACTTAAATATATACTTTTTGAAAAAGGACATACAGAAGGCCAAGAGACATGTGAAAAATTGCTTGCTCAAAGTCACTAATCATCAGAGAGATGCAAGTCAAAATGACATTGGGTCCCAGATAGCTACCATACATTTTCAAGATCAAAATTGAATTTCAAATGCGTGTCAGGTATGGTGGTATACAGTATAAGTAATAAATAGTTCTGGCCCTGGCCTGTGTGGCTCAGTTGGTTGGGCATCATCCCATCGTCCCAACTTAAAGGTTGCTGATTTGATTCCAGGTCAGGGCACATGCCAGGGCTGTGGGTCAATCCCTGATAGTGGGCATGTAGGAAGCAGCCAATTGATGTTTCCCTTTTATGTCCATGTTTCTCCCTTTCCCTTCCTCTCTCTCTAAAAGTCAATAAAATATTTAAATAAATAGAAATTCTGAATGCAAGACATTTGCAAGTTAGATTAATTTAAGGAAATATTACCAGTCTTTTGGAATTGTGAACTCTGGATTGGTTAGAATTAGATTCAGCAGAAAACCCCCAAAAGGCGATAGTTTATTTCTCCTTTCTACCAACCTAGTCAGTAACTAGAATTTTGCCTTCATGATGCTCAAGGATATAGGCTTCTAATTTATTTTCCTTTCTTCAGCAATTGACTTCTACGTCATATAGTCCAAGCTGGCTGTTTGAGCAACAAGCTGTGAAGCTGATTGAAGAAGGGTGGAGATTAGCTCTTCCTATTTAGTAATGTGGCTACCTGTTGAGGCCTTTCTGAAATGAAAGTTAGATAATGAGTCTTTATTCTGACATTTCTATTCTCTGCCTTAAAGTCAAGGAAAGAATGGATATTGAAAGAGTTGATAATGATCATCCTATGTGACAGATACCTTTAAGAGTCTTTAAAATATTTTTGTATTGATCTTAAAAAGGAAGGCAGAGGGAGAGAGAAATAGAAACATTAATGATGAGAGAGAATCATTGATCATCTGCCTCCTGCATGCTCTACATGGATTGAGCCCACAACCCTGGTATGTGCCCTGACTAGGAATTGAACTGTGACCATCTGGTTCAGAGGTTGAACTCAACCACTGAGCTACACAGGCTGGACTAAGAATCTTTTTAAAACCTAAGAACCCTTTGGAAAACTTCACATATGCACACATGCATTTTTTATACAATTTTAGGTTTGTTTTTTTCCCCAGACTTTCCCTCCTTTAGAGTCTGACCAAATTCCCCAGAAATATGAAAATATGTAAATGACACTTTTCAGCAGTACTGCCAGATAGGATACTCTGAAGCAGATCTCAGATGCAGGTAGAAGTGTTGCAGGGTTTTTTGTTTTTGTTTTGTTTTGTTTTTTTGGGGGGGAGTAACACTTGCATAAATAAAAGGGAAGGAAATAGGTTTGGGCAGGTGGAAGGCATATGATAATTATGTAGAGTTGAGGAATTTGAGATTTTTAAGCAAAGATTGCCTGTTAGAGGAGTCTCCAACTGCAGTTTTCTCCTGGCTACAGTGAGGCTTGATGGTAATGCTTAAGGGGATCCCAAAGCAGACACAAGCTGGAGGCTATCTACTAATCACAGTCTTGGCAGCTGGGCAGTGAGTTATTTCTTGAAGGGAACTCAATGCAGCGCCTTGATGGCCTTGATGTCTGCCACCAAGACTGTCACAACCAATTGCCATTCAGAGGCTTAAATTACTGTAGCATTATCAAAGCCTGCTGTGAATGTTCATGTTACTATTGTAAAACTGTATCCCTGTGCTTACACTGAAATTCTTGAACATCTTCCCTATTTGTTTATCTTGCATGTTAAGTTGATTATAATGCCATTTAACAATGTCTCCTGACTCAATCATTTTGGCCATTTGTAAGGAAAGGCTCAAGAAAGGAGCAGGACAGCATTGCCAGGATAAATAAATAAATGAGGAGCTCCAATGCCTGAGCCATCAGTGGCTGATGTGTCAGTCCCACCATCACCTATTAACCTGAGAGGAGAGAATACTGGTTAACAATTTGAAGTGCGCACACTTCCCATTACCTGAAAGCAAGTTGAAGAGTCATAAGCTTTAGGTACAATTTAAGGAGAAATAATGCAGATTTTTCAGGGATAATGGTAACAAAATAATTTGATTATTTACAGTGATAAAAATAAAAAGGGAGCTCAGTTAGTGTTATAGAAGTTCAGAGAACAAGTTCTTGATTACTTATATAACTTACGAGAGGCATGGAAGTGAGGTGTCCCTCAGTCAAGCCTGCATGATATTCAATCTGGGATGCCTCTCACAATCTAGGACTGCTTGTTCCCAATTGCTTGCCTGGATGATTGCCCTTAATCACTTCTGTTTGCCAGCCTGGTCACCCCCTAACCACTCCCCTGCCAGCCTGATCAATGCCTAACTGCTCTGTGGCCACCCCAATTGTCCTCCCCTGTGGACCTAGTCACCCCCAACTGTCCTACCCTGTTGTACTAGTCATCCCCAACTGCCCTCCCCTGCTGGCCCAGTCACCTCTAATTGCCCTACCTTGCCAGCCTGGTCACCCATAACTGCCATCCCATGCTGGCCTGGTCACCTCCAACTGCCTTCCCCTACAGGATTTGTCCCTCCCAACTTCCATCCCCTTTAAATTTTGTCCCCCTCAGCTGTGCTCCCTTGAAGGCCTGGTCCCCCTCAACTGCTTTACCCTTCAGGCCTTATTCCCCCTAACTGCCCTCCACTGCAGGCCTGGTCTCCTCAAACTGTCCTCCCCTTCAGGTCTTGTCCACCCCAACTGCCCTACCCTGCTGGCCTGGTTGTGCCGAACTGTCCTCCCTTGCCAGGCTGGTCACCCCTAAATGCTCTCCCCTGCTGGCCCAGTCACCCTTAAATGCCCTCGCTTGCCAGCCTGTTCACCCATAACTGCCCTCCCCTGCTGGCCTGGTTGCCCACAACTACCCTCCCCTGCAGGCCTGGTCACCCTAACTGCCCTCCCCTACAGGATTTGTCCCTCCCAACTTCCCTCCCCTTCAAACTTTGTATCCCCAACTGCCCTCCCTTGCAGGCCTGGTTCCCCCAACTGCCTTCCCCTTCAGGCCTTATTCCCCCCAACTGCCCTCCACTGCAAGCCTGGTCTCCCCAAACAGTCGTCACCTTCAGGCCTCGTCCCTCCCAACTGCCCACCCCTGCAGGCTTGGTCACCCCCAATTGCTCTCCCCTGATAGCCCAGTCACCATTAACTGCCCTCCCTTGCAAGCCTGGTCACTCCTAAGTGCCCTCCCTGCAGGCCTTGTTTCTCCCAACTGCCCTTCCCATCAAGCCTGGTCCCCCACAACTGCCCTCCCTTGCATGCCTGGTACCCCCAAACTGCCCTCCCCTTCAGGTCTTATCCCTCCCAACTGCCCTCACCTTCAGGCCTTGTCCCTCCCAACTGCCCTCTCCTGTAGACTTGGTCACCCACAACTGCCCTATCTTGCTGGCCCAATCACCCCTAACTGCCCTTCCTTGCCAGCTGGTCACCTCTAACAGCCATACCCTTCTGGCCCAATCACCCTAAGCTGCCCTCTCCCTTGCCAGCCTGGTCACCTCTAACTGGTTGCCCCCAACTACCATCCCCTGCAAGCCTTGTCGGCCCCATCTGCCATTCCCTGCAGGCCTGATCACCACTAAATGCCCTCCCCTGCAAGGCTGGTTCCCACAACTACCCTCCCATGAAAGGTTGCTCTTCCCCAAGTGCCCATCCCCACTGGCCTGGTCAACCCTAACTGCCCTCCCCTGCTGGCCCAGTCAAGCCTAACTCCTCGCCCTTGCCAGTCTGGTCACTCCTAACTGCCCTCTCCAACTGGCCTGGTTCCCCCCAACTGCCTTCCCCTGCAGCCTAATCCCTACCAACTGCCCTTTCCTGCTGGCCTGGTCACCCCTAACTGACCTCCCTGCTGGCCTGGTTGCCCCCAACTACCCTCTCCTGCAGGCTTTGTCGGCCCCAACTTCCCTTCCCTGCAGGCCTGGTCACCTCTAACTGCCCTCCCTTGCCAGCCTGGTCACTCTAACTGCCCTCTGCTTCAGTTCTTGTCCCTTTCAATGGCCCTTCCCTGCTGGCATGGTCGCCTTCAATACCCTCCCCTGCAAGGCTGGTTCCCCACAACTGCCCTTCTCTGCAAGCTTGCTCTTCACAAATGCCCTTCCCTGCTGGCCTCCCCTACTAACCCAGTCACCCTTATGTTTCCTATAACTGCACTTCCCTGCTGGCCTGGTCACCGCAACTGCCCTCTCCTGCTTGCCTCAACAACCGTAACTCCCCTCTCTTGCTAGCCTGGTCATCTCTAACTACCCTCCCCTGCTGGCCTGATTGCCCTCAACTACCCTTCCCTAAAGGCCTTGTCGGCCCCTTCTGCCCTTCAATATGGGCCTGGTCACCTTAATTGCCCTTCCTTGCTGGCCTGATGGCACCCAACTACCCTCCCATTCAGGCCTGGTCCCCCACAACTGTCCTCCCCTTCAGGTCTTGTCCCTCCCAACTGCCCTCCCCTGCTGGCCTGGTCACCAAGGTTGCCCTTCCTTGCCAACCTGGTCATAAATAACTGCCTTCCCCTGCTGGCCTGGTCACCCCCAACTGCCCTCCCCTACAAGGCTGGTTCCCAACAACTGCCCTCCCCTGCAAACCTGCTCTTCACAACTTCCCTTCCCTGCCAGCTAATTCAACCCTAACTGGCCTTCCCTGCTGGCCTGGTCACCTGCAACTGCCCTTCCCTATTGACCTGTTCACACACAACTGCCCTCCCCTGATGGACCAGTAACACCTAACTACCCTCCCTTGCCAGCCTAGTCATCCCTTACAGCCCTAACCTGCTGGCATAGTCACCATAAACTAACCTCCCTTGCCAGCCTGGTGATCCCTAATGACCTCCCCTGCTGGCCTGGTTACCCCCAAATACCTTCCCATGCAGGGCTGGTCGCCCACAACTGCCCTCCTTCAGGCCTTATTTTCCACAACTGCCCTCCCCTTCAGGTCTTGTCCCTCCAAACTGCCCTCTCCTGCTGGCCTAGTTGCCCCCAACTGCCCTCCCCTGCAGGCCTGGTCCCCTTTAACTGCCCTTCCCTTCAGGCCTTGATTCCCCCAAATGCCTTCCCCTACAGGTTTTGTCCCTCCCAATGGTCCTCCCTTGCGGGCTTTGTCACCCCCAACTTCTCTCTCCTGCATCCTGGTCCCCCGCAACTGCCCTCCTCTGCAGGCATTGTCCCTCCCAACCGCCCTCCCCTGCAGGCTTGGTCAACCCCAACTGCCCTCCCCTGCTTTCCTAGTCACCCCTAACTCCCCTCCCTTGCCAATCTGGTCACCCCAAACTGCCCTGCCTGGCTGGCCTGGTCACCTAAACTACCCTGACCTGCAACCCTGGGCCCCCCAACTATCCTCCCCTTCAGGTTTTGTCCCTCACAACTACCCTCCCCTGCTGGCCTCATCCCTCCCAATTGCACTTCTCTGCAGGCTTGGTCAACCCCAACTGCCCTCACCTGCTGATTCAGTCCCCCCTAACTCCCCTCCCTTGCCAGTCTGGTCACCCTCAACTACCCTCCCATGCAGGGCTGGTTTCCCCCAACTGCCCTCCACTTCAGGCCTTGTCCAACCCAACTGCCTTCCCCTTCAGGTCTTCTCCCCCCAGTTAACTTCCCTCCCCTGCAGGCTTGTTCCCCCCTAACTGCCCTCCCCTTCAGGTCTTATCCCTCCCGTTTATCCTCCCCTGCTGGCCTGGTCACTCAAAATTGTCCTCCCTTGCCAGTCTGGTCACCCCTAACTGTCTTCCCCTTTAGGCCTTGTCCCTCCCAACTTCCCTCCCCTTCAGACTTTGTTCCCTCCAGCTGCCCTCCCCTGCAGGCCTTGTCTCTCCCAAATGCCTTCCCCTGCAGGCCTTGTCCCTCTCAACTGGCCTCTCTTAAAGTCTAGGTCACCTCCAACTGCCCTCCCCTGCTAGGCCAGTCACCCCAAACTGCCCTTCCTTGCCAGCCTGGTCACCCCCAACTACCCTCCTATGCAGCTCTGGTGTCCTCCAACTGCCCTTTTCTGCAGGCCTGGTCACCCCCTAACTGCCCTCCACTACAGGCCTGGTCACTCCCAACTTCCCTCCCCTGCTGGCTTAATCACCCCTAACTGCCCTCCCTTGCCAGCCTGGTCAACCCTAAGTCCCTTCCCCTGCTGGTCACCCCTAGCTACTCTCCCATGCAGGGCTGGTTCTCCCAACTGCCATCCACTTCAGGCCTAGTCCCTACCAACTGCATTCCCCTGCAGGCCTGGTCACCTCCAACTGCCCTCCCCTGCAGGCTTGGTCACCCCTAACTGCACTTCCCTGCTGGCCCAGTCACCCTTAACTGCCCTCCTTGTCAGCCTGATCACTCCTAACTGCCTTTCCCTGCAGGCCTTATCTGTCCCAACTGCCCTCCCTTTCAGGCCTTGTTCCCCCCAACTGCCCTCCCCTGCAGGCCTCGTCTTCCACAACTATTCTACCCTTCAGTCTTATCCCTAAAAGTTCCCTCCCCTGCTAGCCTGGTCTCCCCCAACTGCCCTCCACTTCAGGCCAAGCCAGCCTGGTCACTCCTAACTGCCATCCCCTGCTGGCCTGGTCTCTTTCCACTACCCTCCCCTGCAGGCCTTGTCCCTCCCAACTGCCCTCCCCTGAAAGTCTTGACCCTCCCAACTGTTCTCCTCTACAAGCCTGGTTCCCCCAACTGCCCTCCCCTTCAGGCCTGCTCTCCCCAACTTCCCTCCTCTCTTGGCCTAGTCGCCCCAACTTCCTAATTATGATAGGCTATTCTAAATAAAGAGGTAATATGCAAATTACCTCTTGGCCTGGTATCCCCAACTGCCCTTCCCTGAAGGCCTTGTCCCTCCCTACTGCCCTCCCCTGCAGACCTAGTTGCTCCTAATTTCCCTTCTCTGCATGCCTGGTTCCCCTCAACTGCCCTCCCCTGCTGGCCTGATCACCTATAACTGTCCAACTTGTTGTGGCCATCTTTTGTTCACATGGGAGTGGCCATCTTAGACCACATAAAAGTGGCCATCTTGTCTGTTGGAGTGATGGTAAATTTGCATATTACCTCTTTATTTAGAATAGCCTATCATAATTAGGAAGTTGTCAGCAACTTATTTTACAAAATCTATTCACAAATTTTGAGATTGTTCAGTGCCAGGAAAGTGTTCACCATAACAATTTGTCAAACACCTAGTGAAAATGAAAATGTAAATATCCAATGATCTTTCTCCCTTCACCCCCATTGAATAGCTAGTACTGAGATTTCATTTAGATATATTCTTCATTTCATAATATACTAACTAATTTTAATATATAAGGTTTTGTCCTTAATTTATTACCCTCATATAATTATAAATTCCAGTGCAGGTATTCACTCAAATATGTTTGATATATATCCTTCAATAGGTCTGTATCCTTGTGAAATCTGTAGGGTTATTTTTTGAGTATCTACCTTAAATTTCTTTCTTTTAAAAAAATATTTTATTGATTTTTTCAGAGAGGAAGAGAGGGATAGAGAGTTAGAAACATCGGTAGCTGCCTCCTGCACACTCCCCACTGGGGATGTGACCACAACCAAGGTACATGCCCTTGACTGGAATCGAACCTGGGACCTTTCAGTCTGCAGACCAACACTCTATCCACTGAGCCAAACCAGTTTCGGTGAACCTTAAATTTATATAAACATTATTCTATAGCTTTCCCTTAGCTTTTTAAAACAACACTATTTTTTTTTATCTTGTATTTATTTATTTATTTATTTATTTATTTATTTATTTATTTATGTCTAAAGACTTACATTTATCTCCTTTTTCCCTGACTTCCCTCCCCCCCACCAAAAAAAAACAAAAAAAAAACAACAATTTCCATCCTGGGCAAGCCCTCACCACCCCAATGTCTGTGTCCATTGTTTATGATAATATCTAATATTCATGCATACAAGACCTTTAAGTCCTTTGGTTGCTCTCTAACACCCCAGCCCCACCTCCCATGCCATTTGTCCCAAATTTGAACAAAAACTTAACATTATTTAATGTTACACTGATGTTACTGTACATCTATCTAGCTCTTTTTTATTACATTATTTTTTCCACTAGGGGCTGATCAGGGCCAATGAGGGCTGGCAGGTCAGGGAGGGACTGTGGTTGGACTCCAGGGCATGTCTGGACCATCTTGCCCAGTCCTGATCAGCTGGATTCCAGCAGCAAGCTAACCTACCAGCTGGGGCATGTGCCCCCTAGTGGTCAGTGTGTGTCATAGCAACTAAGGGTTGAATGGCAGTCAAATGAATGGTTGGACACTTAGCATATTATGCGTTTATTGTATAGCATTACCACTTATTCCCTTTATGCACCTTTCCACATCCATCCTCTTCCTTCCCCCCCCCCCCACCATCACAATGTCCATATCCATGAGTTCTCTCTCTTTTTTAAAATTTTTATTTTATTTTTATTTTTTATTCTTTTGCTCAATCCATACCCCACCAGGGCTGGCTGTCTTCTCTTTATCTATGAGTCTGTCTATATTTTCCTTGATAGTCCAGCTTGTTCATTAAATTCCACATATGAGTTAAATCATACAGTATTTGCTTTTTTCTGAATGGCTTATTTCACTTAGCATAATGTCCTACAGGTCCATCCATACTGCTGCAAAGAGTAAAAATGTTTTCCTTTTGTAAGCCAAGTAGTATTCCATTGTGAAAATGTACCACTGCATGTTTATCTACTGTTGGGAACTTGGGCTGCTTCCAAAACCTGGATATTTTATTTATTTATTTATGTATTCATATTCCAATATGATCATTTTTATTATTTTATTTTCCTTATACCCCCATTATCCTCCATATCCCCCCACTCATGCCCTCAACCCCCTGTTTTCTGTGTCCATTGATTAGGCTTATATGTATGCATACAAGTCATTTGGTTGATTTCTCCCCTTACCCCAACCCTTCCATACCTTCCCTCTGAGGTTTGACTGTCTGATCAATGCTTTTCTGTCTCTGGTTCTGTTCTTGCTCATCAGTTTATGTTGTTCATTATATTCCATAAATGAGTGAGATCATGTGATATTTATCTTTCTCTGACTGGCTTATTTCACTTAGCATAATGCTCTCCAGTTCTATCCATGCTGCTCCAAATGGTAAGAAATTCCTTTTACAGTGTAGTATTCCATTGTGTAGATATACACATTTTTTAATCCATTTATCTGTTGATGGGAAATTAGGCTATTTCCAAATCTTAGCTATGGTGAATTGTGCTTCTATGAACATAGGGGTGCATATATCCTTAGTGATTGGTGTTTTTAGTTTCTTGGGATATATTCCTAGAAGTGGGAACACTGGGTCAAATGGGAGTTCCATTTTTAGTTTTCAAAGGAAACTCCATACTGTCTTCCACGGTGGCTGCACCAGTCTGCATTCCCACCAGCAGTGAAAAAGGTTTCCTTTTTCTCCTAATCCTTGCCAACACTTATCATTTGTTGATTTGTTGATGATAGCCATTTTGACAGGTGTGAGATGATACTGCATTGTCATTTTGATTTGCATCTCTCAAATGATTAGTGACTTTGAGCATGTTTTCATGTCTCTTGGCCTTCTTCCTGTCTTCTTTAGAAAAGTATCTATTTAGGTCCATTACCCATTTATTGATTGGGTTGTTTATCTTCTTTTGCTAAGTTATATGAGTTCCCTTTAGGATTAAACCCTTATTGGTCATAACATTGGTGAATATGTTCTCCCATACAGTGGGCTTTCTTGTTATTTTGCTGATAGTTTCTTTTGATGTAAAAAGCTTTTTATTTTGATGTAGTCCCATTTGTTATTTTTTCTCTTTAGTTTCCATTGCGCAAGGAGCAGTATTAATAAAGAAATTGCTTTGGCATATGTCTGAGATTTTGCTGCCTGTGGATTCCTCTAGTATTTTTTGGTTTCCAGTCTTATGCTTAAGTCTTTTATCCATATTGAGTTCATTTTTGTGTATGGTGTAAGTTGGTAGTCTAGTTTCATTTTTTTTGCATGTATCTATCCAATTTTCCCAACACCATTTATTAAAGAGACTGTTCATGCCTCCTTTGTCAAGTAATAATTGAGCAGAGTGGTTTGAGTCAATTTCTGGGTTCTCTATTCTATTCCATTGACCTATATGTCATTCTTGTGCCAGTACCAGGCTGTTTTGAGAACAGTGGTTTGTAATACAGCTTGATGTCTGATATTGGGATCCAACCTACTTTGTTCTTCTTTCTTAGGATTGCTGCAGCTATTTGGGGGTCTTTCTTAATTTCAGATAAATTTTTGGAAATTTTGTTCAAGGTCTGTGAAATATTCCATTGATATTTTAATAAGGAGTGCATTGAATATATAGATTATTATGGACATTTTGATGTTGTTGATTTACCAATCCATGAACACAGTATATTCTTCCATCTGTTTATGTCTTCCTCTATCTCTTTCTTTACAGTCCTGTATTTTTCCACGTATAAGTCTTTTACCCCCTCTGTTAATTTTATTCCCATGTCTCTTAATTTTTTCCTTGCGATGGTAAATGGGATTGGTTTTTTTAGTCTCTCTTTCTGTAAGTTAATTATTGGTATAGAGAAATGCCATAGATTTCTTGGCATTAATTTTGTATCCTGCTACATTGCCAAATTCATTTATTAACTTTAATACTTTTTTGATGGAATTTTTAAGGTTTTCTATGTAAAGTATCATGTCATTTGCAAAGAAGGACAGTTTTACTTCATCTTTTCCAATTTGGAAGCTTTTTATTTCTTCTTCTTGTCTTATTCCAATGGCTAATACTTCTAGTTCTCTGTTGAACAGGAGTGGTGAGAGTGGGCATCCCTGTCTTGTTTGTGTTCTTAGGGGAAATGGTTTTAGTTTTTGCCCATTGAGTATGATGTTGGCTGTGGGTTTGTCATATATGGCTTTTATTATTTTGAGGTATGATCCCGCTATTCACACTTTGCTGAGATTTTTTATCAAGAAAGGGTGTTGGATTTTGTCAAATGCTTTTTCTGCATCAGTGGATATGATTATATAGCTTTTATCTCTCAGTTTGTTTATATGGTGTATTACATTTATTGACTTGCAGATATTGTATCATCCTTGCGTCCCTGGGATAAATCCTACTTGGTCATGGAGTATGATCTTTCTAATGTATTGCTGTATTTAATTTGCTAGAATTTTGTTGAGGACTTTGGCATCTATGTTCATGAGGCATTTTGGCCTGTAATTCTCTTTTATTATGTTGTCTTTACCTGGTTTTAGTATTAGGATTTTGGTGGCTTCTTAGAAGGAGCTTGGAAGAATTCCTTATTCTTAAATTTTTTGGAATAAGGGGATACATTTAGTTCTTCCTTGAATGTTTTGTAAAACTCCCCTGTGAAGGACTTTTGTTTGCCGAAAGATTTTTTATTATTGCTTTAATTTCTCCCATAGTTATTGGCCTATTGAGTTTTTTTAGTATCTTCCTGGTTGAGTTTTGGAAGGTTGTATTTTTCTAAGAATATGTCCATTTTCTCTATTGTTTAGCTTGTTAGAATAGAGTTGTACATAGTATTTTTTTAAACAATCCTTTGTATTTCTGTGGGGTCTGCTTTTATTTTGCCTCTTTTGTTTCGGATTTTGTTTATTTTCGTCCTCTCTCTTTGCTTCTTGGTGAGGCTGGCTAGAGGTTCATCAATGTTGTTTATCCTTTCAAGGAATCAGTTCTTAGTTTCATTGATCTTTTGTATTTTTTTTTTTTTTGTATCAATGTCATTCATTTCTGCTCTGATCTTTATTATCTCCTTGCTTCTGCTCACTCTGGACTTTTTTGTTGCTCTTATTCTAATTCTTTGTTTTGTAGTGTTAGATGATTTATTACCATTTCTTGTTGTTGTTGTTGTTGTTGTTGTTTTTAGACAGGCCTGTAGAGCTATCAACTTCCATTTAGTCCCTTGTTTTGCATCACTTTGTAAATTTCCTTCCATTCTTTTCTGGCCTGATGTGTTTCTGTTGGGAAATCATTTGATAATCTAATGGGAGATCCCTTTTATGTAGCTTTCTGTCTCTCTTTTACAGCCTTTAAGCTTTTCTCTTCGTCCTGAACATTTGTCATCGTAATTATGATGTGTCTTGGTATGGGTCTTTTAAAGTTCATCTTGTTTTGGGTTCTTTGTGCTTGTGTGACTTTGTGCTTGCGTGACTTTCCTCAGGGATTTTTTTCTGACATTATTTCTTCAACTAGGTTTTCTAAACCTTGTTCCTCTTCCTGTTGTTATGGAACCCCTGTTATCCATATGTTGCTTTGTTTCACATTGTCCCAAAGCTCCCTTAGGCTGTCCTCCTGTCTTTTAATTTTTCTCTCCAATTGCAGTTCAGTTGGGTGTGTTTTGCTTCCCTGCCTGGTAATTCACTAATTCAGTCCTCTGCTTCTCCTAGTGTACTGTTGAAATTTTTCATGGTGTTTTTTATTGCAGCTATAACACTCTTCATTTCTTCTTGATTCTTGTATAAGTTATTGATTTTTTCACCCTTTTCTTCTTGATTCTTACATAAATTGTTGATTTTTTCCTCCATCTGGTTTATGAACTGTATGACCTTATTCTGAATTCTTTTTCTGACATAGTGCATGCCTCTGTTTCATTTAGCTGCTTTTCTGGCAATTCCTCCTTTTCTTTCATTTGGATGTTTCTTTGACTACCCATTTTTGTCTCACCTACTGATCTGGATGTTGAGTTGTGCAGGGGCTGCTCCTTGCTTGGCAGTGGCTCCTTGGGCTGTGGTTGCTCCTTGGGCAGTCACAGAAGTGGCTTCTCCTCATTTAGCAGTGACTTTTCTGATGGGTGCTGTTTGCATCAGTGGTGGCTCTTCTGGCTGGAGGGGGAGGTTGCTCACACAGCTGCTGTTCCTTGGATGGGGATGGCTGATCACGAGGTTGTTATTCCTTGGATGGGGCAGGCTGCACATGGCTGATGCTCCTCAGATGGGGGCAGACTGCTCATGTGGCTTCTGCTTCTTGGATCAGGGGCTGGCTGCACACTGTTGCTGTTCCTCAGATGGGGTGGGCTGCTCAAGAGGCTGCCACTTCTTGGACAAGGGAAGGTTGCTTGCAGGGCTCTGCTTTTTGTATGGGTATGGGCTGCTTGTGTAGCTGCTGCTCCTCAGATGGGAGATGGGCTGCTTGCACAGTTACTGCTCCTCAGGTGGGAGTGAGCTGCACATGTGGCTGATGCTCCTCAGACAGGTACAGGCCACTCACCCAGCTGCTGCTCATCAGACAGGTGTAGGCTGCATGTGGCTGCTGCTTTGCAGACCCATGTGGGCTGCACAGTGCTGCCACTTCTCAGACTTGGGTGTTCTGATCATGTGTCTGCTGCTCTTCAAACCGAGGCAAGCTGATTGGGTGGCTGCTGTCTTCATGCAGGAGTGAGCTGCATGTGTGGTTGCCGCTACTTGAACAGGGGCAGGCCACTCACCCTGCTGCTGCTCTTGGACAGGTGCAGGCTGCATGTGGCTGCTTCTCCCAGACCAGTGCGGAGTACATGGGCTGCTGCTCCTCAAACATGGGTGGTCTGCTCGTGTGGCTGCTGCTCCTCGGACTGAGGTGGGCTGCTTGGGCTGCTGCTGTTCCTTGAATGGGGACGGACTGCTTGTGGCGCTGCTATTCCTTGGGGGTGGGCTGCTCACACAGCTGCTGCTCCTCGGATGGGGACAGGCTGCTCATGTGGCTGCTGCACTTTGGATATGGGTAGGTCGCTTGCTCAGCTACTGCTTCTCAGACAGGTGCAGGGCGCAGGCCACATGCAGCTGCTGCTCCTCAGATGAGAGCATGCTGCATGGTGCTGCTGCTCCTCAATTGTGGACAGGCTGCTTGTGTGATTGCTACTCTTCGGATGGGGCAGCAGGCCACTCACACAGCTGCTGCTCCTTGGATAGGGGCAGGCCATGTGAGGCTGCTGCTCTTAGGCCTGGAGAATGTTGCATGTGGGGATGCTCATGTGTCTGCTGCTTGCAGTTCCTTAGGCATTGGGCCGGTCAGAGGGGAGCATGCTTCAGAACTTACAGGAACCTGCACCAGGGGTAGCTGGTGACTCTTTGACTGTGGATCACAGCTGTGGTAGCAAATCCCTGGCAGGGGTGGCTGTAGAGTCCCAGGTGTTATCTGAAGGCACCTTGGGTGGAGGTGAGTCTTCTTCAAAAAGTCAAGGGCTCTGAGGACAAGCTGGCCTTCTGGTACTGTTTACAATAGTAGCAGAGGCTGCCTAGTTAGATGATCCCAGTTAGCCTGCCCTCAAAGGTCCTGCAGGATCTAATTGTTATATATACACACACTCATATACACACACATATACACACACATACACACACACACACACACACACACACACACACCACATGACCACACACTCTTCTTTTGCTCTCTCACTCACTCATGCTCTCTTCCTCACTGCCACCTTCTTCCTGCCTCTGTCATTGAGTTTGAGGTGTTATTGACCCGTTCATGGATGGAGTTTCCTCTCCAGGTGTCTGATTATGCTGCTCACTCTCTAGCACCTGGTCAGACAGGATAAAATTTACTTTGACAAGACACAACACAAAGGGGAAAAAACACAAATGTACTCACAACACCAATAATCCCACTATAAGTGACCACCTGAAAAAAGAGAATTAGGGGAGAGAAAGAGAGCTCAAATGATATTGAAGAGAGACAAAGATAAGAGAGAAAAGAAAAAGAAATAAAAAGGAAAAATATATATATATATTCTGGTACTGTTACAGAATCAATAGATAAACCAAAATAAATAAATAAATAAATAAATAAATAAATATAAACACCCAGCAAAGATGGTGGGGGAAGAATCTGTATAAATATAGGGAAGACATCAGTTCAGTATGGAGGAAGTAGAAAGGGGATGGATAAGAAGAAAGAGAATGAGAAGAAAATAATAATAAATTTACAAAAAATGATTTCAAAAATGGTATAAAATAAAAAATAGCAAATAAAATAAAATGGAATGATGTAAAAATAAATAGAAAATAAAGCAACAAACAAAAACAGGAAAACAAGGGGGAAAAAAGGTAACAAAATAATTTTTAAAAAATGAAAAGTGAAATGTCATTCTTTTGGCTGGATTAAGGTCCCAGTTTTCTGTTTCTCAGTTTCTATTGCTGGGACTGAAGGTCTCTCTTTAGGCCAGTCCATTTGGACTCTCAGGGACTATTTAGATTCTTTAAAATCCTTTGCATCATTCAGGGTGGAATATGGGTGTGGCTGTATTGGTTGCCTAGAGACTATAGGGAGAGGCTATCTCTTCAGGACAAAATGGCTGCCCAGGTCCCAGGCTCAGGTACAATTCAGTGCCAGACTAGCTATCACTTCTCCTGAATCCCTCCTCTCCCAAAATTCCACAAGTCTGCACATTCACCTGCACCTTAGCTATGGATAAGTGTCTGTATCCGAAAGGTCCTATGAACTAGGTTCAGTGAAGAAAGGCACAAGCCACAGAGCGGAGAAAGACTGTGCCTCTGAGCGCTCCTCTCCTGCTGGCACTGCATGGTCTGGTCAGCCCATTAGGCTGCCCCCTCTGGACTCAGCCTTTCGTGACTGTGGACACAGTTCTCAAATCCCCTCCCTTCAGAAGTCCTATGGACCTTCTTTCCACAGTCAGACACCGAGCCTGTCTCCATGGACGTGGCTTGGTGCTGTGTGGATTCCCTCTGACCCTCTGGGCTCAGAGGTCTGGCAGACTCTCCTGCCCAGAACCTTGATTTTACCTTTCTCCAGGGGTCCTCTGTTCTTCCCGGTTGCAAACTGTCTCACCAGGTGAGTCTCCTTCACCAATTCAGGTCGGATATTATTTGTTTCAGCTGCTCATTCTATCTGCTCTGGAACAAGGCTTGGGGCATGTCTGTCTATTCTGCTGCCATTTTGTCTCCTCCTGGCTATTTTTAAAAATGCTGCAATGAACATAGGTATATATATTATTTCAAATTAGTGTTTCTGGTTTCTTTGGATAAATTCCTAGAAGTGGAAACACTAGGTCAAAAGGCAGTTCCATTTTAATTTTTTTTGAGGAAACTCCATACAGCTTTCCACAGTGGCTCTACCAATCTGCACACAAGAGTTCCCTTTTTGCCACATCCTTGCCAACACTTATTGTTTGTTGATTTATTATAGTAGCCATTCTGACATGTGTGAGATGATATCTCATTGTGGTATTAATTTTCATCTCTCTGATGATCAGAAATGTTGAGCATCTTTTCATATATTTACTAGAGATCCAGTACATGAAATTCATGCAATGGTAGGGTTCCTGTGACTACTGACTGCTGCCTGGGTACTTCCTCGCTTCCTCTGGCCTCTTCCACCATGGCCACCAGTGAGGCCTCCCTTCCTTCATCTGGCCGGCTCAAACTCCCCAACAAACTCCTGGTCAGGGAAGAAATTTGCATACTACCCTTTTATTATATAGAATTGGCCATCTGCATGTCCTCTTTGGAGAGGTGTCTATTCAGGTCTTTTGCCCATTTTTTAATTGGATTGTTTGGGGGTTTTCTTAGTGTTGAGATTTATAAGTTTTTTATTAATCTGGGATATTAATCCCTTATCAAATGTATCACTGGCAGATATGTTTTTCCAATCAGTAGGATCTCTTTTTGTTTTGTTGATGGTTTCCTTTGTTGTGAAAAGAAATATTTTGGTGTGGTTCTCTTTGTTTATTTTTCTTTCATTTCTGCTGTCTGAGGATATATATAAAAAAAATATTGCTCATAGAAATATCTGAAATTTTACTGCCTATGTTTTCTAGGATTTTTATAGTTTCTTGTTTAACATTTAAGTTTTAGCCATTTTTAGTTTATTCTTGCGTATGGTGTAAGAAGGTGGTCTTTTTTCATTTTCTACACATATCTGTTCCATTTTCCCAGCACCAGTTATTGAATAGATTATCTTTAATCTATTGTATGTTTTTGCCTCCTTTGTCAAATATCAGGTGTGGATTAATTTGTACGTTCTCTATTCTGTTTCATTGATTTGTATGTCTGTTTTTATGCAAGTACTATACTGTTGAATTAAACACTTATTAAAGGTAAGTATCATTGGCAAATATGTTCTCCATGCTGTGGGCTTTCTTGTTGTTTTGTTGTTCATTTCTTTTGCTTTTTATTTTGACATAGTCCCATTTGTTTATTTTTTCCTTAGTTTCCATTGCCATAGGAGTTGTATCATTAAACATATTGCTACAACATATGTCTGCTATTTTGCTGCGTATGGATTCTTTTAAGATTTTATGGTTTTCCATCTTATGTTTAAGTCCTTTATCCATTTTGAGTTTATTTTTGTGTATGGTGTAAGTTGGTGGTCTAGTTTCATTTTTTTAAAAAATATATTTTATTGATATTTTACAGAGAGGAAGGAAGAGGGATACAGGGCTAGAAACATCGATCAGCTGCTTCCTGCACACCCCCTTACTGGGGATTTGCCAGCAACCAAGGTACATGACCTTGACCAGAATCTAACCTGGGACCTTTCAGTCCCCAGACTGATGCTCTATCCACTGAGCCAAACTGGTTTCGGCTAGATTCATTTTTTGCAAGTATCTGTCTAGTTTTCCTGACTCCATTTATTGAAGAGACTGTCTTGACTATTGTATATTCTGGCCTTCTTTGTCAAATATTAAATGAGCATAATGGCTTGTGTTGATTTCTGGTTTCTCTGGTCTGTTCCACTAGTCTATATGTCTGTTCTTGTGACAGTACCAGGCAGTTTTGAGAACAGTGACTTTATAGTATAGCTTGATATATAATACTAGGGGCCTGGTGCATGAAATCTGGGCATGGAAGTGCAGGGTGTCCCGCAGCCTGGTCTTGGCCTGATAAGACACCAGCATCCCTCACCTGGCCTCTAGCCAGAGGTATTCCCCTCCTTCTACACAGTCTCTGGGAAGATGCTTGTCTCAGGGGTCCGGCCCATGATGCCCTGCAACTTGGGTACTCTGGTACTTGGGCTTTCAGGTCTGGTTTCCTTGCCTGGCTGTGCATCAGCTGCCATGGGAGCCTTGCCTCAGGAGTCGCCCCCTTGGACTCTATTTGTGAGTGTGTGGGTGGGGGCGGCCTCAGCAGCAGTGATTTGATGTCTGTAGAGTGCCTGCTGGATACGCGCTCCCCCCCACCCTCTCCCCTACTGTGGCGCCATGCTGGTGCTATCTGGACTGCTGGCAGGGGGCTTACAGTCTGCGATTGGGGCTGCTAGGCTGCAACTGGGGGCTGCAGGTGGAGGACCCTGGCACCCATAAGGTTCTGTCAGCATCAGGAACTGGAATGATCCATTTTTCTGGTTCCTCCCCTGCCATGGGGACACTGAGCTTGGGTCCCCACAGGCCTTTTCCCTCCCGACACAAGGCTGGCCGGAGCACGGACTCTGGGCTCTCGACCCCACAGGCCTCTTCCTTCCTGCAGCATGGCCTGCCAGGGTGTGGACACTGGGCTCATGAACTCTGGGCTCACGGGCCCAGAGGTCCCTTCCCTCCTGCCTCACTGCTATGGTGCGACACTGGGCTCATGGCCCCAAAGGCTCCTTTACAGCTCAGGCACTGAGCTTGCACCACTGCTGACAATGTGAGCTCAGTGTCCTGCTCCCAGTCCTCTGCCCAGAGACCCCTTTCCACCCTCCCCGACCAAGGAGCAGATACTGGGCTCCCATTGCTTGGATGTTGCCATCAGTGTCTGCTATGGGCGCCGCCATTTTTGTCATAGAATGATGGCTAATTTACATATTACTCTTTTATTATATAGGATTGTGATCCCATCAACATTGTTCTTCTTTCTCAAGATTGCTGCCACTATTTGGAGTCTTTTTTAAAATTATTATTATTATTCCAGATGAATTTTTGAAGAATTTGTTCTAGGTGTTCAAAGTATGCCATTGGTATTTTAATGGGGATTGCATTGAATATATAGATTGTTTTGGGTAGTATGGGCATTTTAATGATGTTAATTCTGCAGTCCATTAATATGGTATATTCTTCCAATTGTTCATGTCTTCCTCTATCTCTTTTTTCAGCATTCTGAAATTTTCTGAGCACAGGTCCTTTTTATCTCCTTGGTTAAGTTTATTTTTAGGTATCTTAATTTTTATGTTGCAATGGTAAATGGGATTGCTTTTTAAATTTCTCTTTCTGTGAGTTCATTATTGGTGTATAGAAAATCCATAGACTTCTTTGCATTAATTTTGTATCTTGTTAGATTGCAAAATTCATTGATTAAGTCTAGTATTTTTTGAATGGAGTCTTTGGGGTTTTGTATATATTATAACATATCAACTGTGAATAATGAAAATTTTACTTTTTTTCCAATTTGGATGCCTTTTATTTCTTCTTCTTGTCTGATTGCAAGGGCTAATACGTCCAGTATTATGTAGAACAGGAGTGGTGAGGGTAGGCATCCTTTTATTGCTCTTGTTCTTAGTGTAAATGGTTTTAGCTTTTGCCCATTGAGTATGATATATGGCTTATATTATATTGATGTATGATACTTCTATTCCCACATTGATGAGGGTTTTTATCAACAAAGGGTGTTGGATTTTTTCAAATGCTTTTTCTGCTTTAATTGATATGATTATATGATTTTTATCTCTCAGATTGTTTATATGGTGTATCACATTTATTGATTTGCAGATATTGTACCATCCTTGCATCCCCAAGATAAATTCCATGGTCAAGGTGTATGATCTTTATAATGTAATGCTAGATTCAATTTGCTAGAATTTTGTTGAGGATTTTGGGTGTCTAAGTTATGAGTGATATTGGCCTTTACTTCTCTTTCTTTGTATTGCCTTTATCTGGTTTTGGGATTTGGGTAATGCTTACTTCGTAGAAAGAGCTTGAAGTGTCCTTTCTCTTGAATTTTTTAAAATAGTCCAAGGAAGATAGTTTTATATCTTCTTTGAATGTTTTTTTAAACTCCCCTGTGAAGCCATCTGGTCCAGGGCTTTTGATTGTTGGACGGTTTTTTTATTATTATTATTATTATTACCGCTTCCATTTCCTCCATAGTTATCGGCTTATTCAGATATTTTGTTTTGGAAGGTCGGTCTTTTTTTGTTTGTTTGTTTTGTTTTGTTTTGTTTTGTTTTGGTATATGTCCATTTCTTCTAGCTTGACCAGTTTGTTGGAGTAGAGTTGCTCAGAGTATTTTTTCTTAATATTCTTTGGATTTCTGTGGGGTCTGTTGGTATTTCACCTCTTTCGTTTCTGATATGTTTTATGTGGGTCCTCTCTCTTTGCTTCTTGGTGAGCCTGGCTAGAGGTTCATCAATCTTGTTTATCATTTCAAAGAACCAGCTCTTGGTTTTATTGATCTTTTGCGGTTGTTTGTTTTTGTCTTCTTGTAATTTATTTCTACTGGATCTTTTTTAAAAAAATATATTTTATTGATTTTTTACAGAGAGGAAGGGAGAGAGATAGAGAGCTAGAAATGTTGATGAGAGAGAAACATCGACCAGCTGCCTCCTGCACACCCCCCACCGGGGATGTGCCCACAACTAACGTACATACCCCTGACCAGAATTGAACCTGGAACCCTTCAGTCTGCAGACCGAAGCTCTACCACTGAGCCAAACCGGTTTCGGCTTTCTACTGGATATTTATTATTTCCTTCCTTCTTCTCACTCTGAACTTTTCTTGTTGCTCTCTTTCTAATTCTTCAAATTGCAGAGTTATATAGTGTTGTTGTTGTTTTTTGTGTTTTTTTTTGTTTTGTTTTGTTTTGTTTTTTGAGATAGGCCTATAATGCTATTAACTTCCTTCTCAGGACTGCTTTCACTGTGTCTCAAAGATTTTTTATTGTGTTTTCATTGTTGTTTGTTTTTAGGATGTGCTTTATTTCTTCTTTGATCTCTTTGGTAACCCACACATTATTTAATATTTTACTATTCAGCCTCCAAGTGTTTGAGTTTTTGTGGTTGTTTTTACTGTAGTTGATTTCTAATTTTATGCCATTGTGACCTGAGAAGATGATTGATATGATTTCAATCCAATTGAATTTGGAGGGACTTTGCCTGTGTTCCAATGTGTGGTCTATCTTTGAAAATGTCTCATGTGTGCTTGAGAAGAATGTATATTCTGTAGTTTTGGGGTGGAATGTTCTAAAGATGTCAATTAAATCCATCTGATCTTGTGAATTCTTTGGGATTGAAGTTTCTTTGCTAATTTCTTGTTTAGAGGATTTATCTAGTTATGTTAATGGGGTATTAAAGTCTCCTACTATGATTGTGTTGCTGTTAATCTTACCCTTGATATCTTCCAGAAGATTTTTTATGTATTTGTGTGTTCCTGCATTGGGTTCATAAATATTTACTAGTTATACCCTTGTTATATCAATCCCTTTAGAATTATGAACTGACCTTTTTTGTCTTCTCACATGGTCTTCACTTTGAGGTCTGTTTTGTCAGATATAAGTGTTGCTACCACAGCTTTTTTTTTTCTTTTTCTTTTTTTTTTTCATTTGCCTAATAGATATTTTTCCATCCCTTCACTTTCAGTCTGTGTGAGTCCCTTGATCTGAGGTGGGTTTCTTGTAGACAATATATATAAGGGTCATGTTTTCTTATCCATTCATTCACTCAATGTGTTTGATTGGAGCTTTTCATCCAGTTACATTTAATGTTATTATTGATAGGTACGTATTTGTAGCCCTTTCTGTACTTTATTCCTGTGTTCCTCACTCCCTTTCTATTTCTTCTTTTTACAGCATTCCTTTTAGCATTTCTTGCATTGCTGGCTTGGTAGTGATAAACTTCCTTAGTTTTTTTTTTTGTTTTGTTTTTTTTGTTTATTTGTTCTGTTTTGTTTTTATTTGTTTGTTTGTTTTTGTCTGTGAAGCTCCTCATTTCACCTTCAATTTTAATTGTTAGGCTTGCTGGATAGAGTATTTTTGGATTCAATCCTTTTCTTTACATCACTTTGTATACCTCCTTCCATTCCTTTCTGGCTTGATGTGTTTCTGTTGAGAAACCATTTGATAATATGATGGTGGATCATTTGTAGCAACTCTGTCTCTCTCAGCATTTAAGATTCTATCTTTGTCATTAACATTTGCCATTGTAATTACATTTCTTGGTATGTGTCCTTTTGGGTTCATCTTTCTTGGTAATCTCTGTACTTGTGTAACTTTTTTCTTCCTTGTATTAGGGAAGTTTTCTGTCATTATTTCTTCAAATACATTTTATAATCCTTGCTGCTCTTCTTGTCCTTCTGGCCACCCTATTATATGTATGTTACTTCATTTTTGTGTTGTCCCAAATCTCCCTTAAGATTTCTTCCTGCCTTTTTATTTTAATTCTCCAGTTGCTGTTCAGATTGGGCTTATTTCTGTACCTTATTTTCTAACTCATTAATTCAGTCCTCTGCTTCTAATCTACTGTTGAAACCTTCCATGGTGTTTTTGATTGTAGCTATATCTCTTTTGATTTCTTCCTGATTTTTGCATTGGTTGTTGATTTTCTCATCTCTTTCGTGTATGAACTGTAAGACCATTACTTTGAATTCCCTTTCTGACATATTGCCTACTTCAGTTTCACCTATTTCCTTTCTTGGTGATTCCTCATTTTCTTTCCTTTGGGTATTGTTTTGTTGTGTTACCATTCTGACTGTCACCAGAAGAGAAGGTTTAAATATCAAGTTGTGGGGGCCTGGGCTGTGTACAGTAGGAGCTTCACACCCCCTCGAGTGTCACTGACTAGCACTGACATCAACACGTGTAGCTGCCATGAGTTGATGTGAGCCACACTTGCCCAGGATCATGGTGATAGGAGCTTAGTGTAGCCTCGTGTGCTTACTGGAATCAGGGACCCTGCCTTCACTGCACTGAAACAGAGTTCCCTAGCATGTGTATCCACACTGAGAATTGAATATAAGAATCTCTGTTGCTTAGGGCAACCTTGCACTGAGAATCAGGTCACCTGTGTGTGCATGCTCCAAGAATTGGAGTCACTGACTCTTAGTGTGAATGCACTGGGAATCAGAGATCCCAGGTGCGTGCAGTGAGAAACAGAGTCAAGCCAGTGGTGCTCAGTGCTGCCTCTCATATGGAGAATCAGGGTCCCTGGTCTGCTTGGGGGACCGGGTTGCACAGTAGCACTGTGTCAGCAGGAGGCCCACTCCTGCCCTGTGGAAAACAGCCTTCTGTGTATGCTTGCCCTGAATCAAAGTCAGGTGGCACTGCTCCTCTGTGTGGACATGTGTTATGGTCACACAGGTATGCACTGTGGGAAACAAACTCCCCATGTCCAAGCACCTAGGCTCAAATTCAGTACAGCATCCCTGTGTGGGTAACAGGTCTGGTCATGGGAAACAAACTGAGTTTGCATGCTCAGACAAGTTCCCTGAGTTTACCCATGCAGGCTCAAAATCAGTGCAGATTCTCTGCGTGGATCTGTGGCCTGTTTGCAGGAAACAGCTTCCCGTGTCTGCACACCCAGGCTCAAATTCAGGTACAGCTACTGCTGCTGTGTGTGGGCAGGATGCCTATTTGTGCAGAGAGGGACTGGCAGTTCCTAAGCCACTGCAGCAGGGCCAGTGGGGTTGAGGATTGGCTCTGTGACTCACAGAAATTGCAGCCAGGGTGCTTGGGGTCTTGGTATCAATGGGTCTGCAGCTATGGTCACAGGTCTATTACCCAAGTGGCTGTAGAGTTCCGGTTTGCTACTGAGATCAGATTGGGTAGTGGTGAGGCTAAAATCCTAGTCTCAAGCAGTCTGTTCTTCAAGATGGCATGGTCTCTGTGCTAGCAGTGTCCTCCCTGGAGTGTTTGCAGTGGCAGAGGGGTTTTGCTGTCAAAAGCAGCCCCTTGAAAGACCTACAGAATCTAACTGTCCCTAGCTCTAACTCACACACACCACACACACATCCTCAAACTCTTCTATCGCTCCCTCAATCTCTCACACTCTCCCTCCCTACCTTCTTGCTGGTCCATAGTCCAGAGCTTTTTTTATCTACTCATCTACTGTTGGGCATTTGGGCTTTGCCCAGGTCTTAATGAGCACAGCAAAGCATATATCTTTTCTGATTGGTGTTTGGGGATTATTGGGATATATTCTTAGAAATGGGTTCACTGAGTCAAATGGCAGTTATATATTTAATTTTTAAAAGAAAACTCCATATTGTTTTCCATAACAGCTACACTAGTCTGCTTTCCTACCAGCAGTATACGATGATTCCTTTTCTTCCCTTCCTCACCAGTACTTGTCATTTGTTGATTTGTTGCTGGTAGGCATTCTGACAGGGTGAGGTGATACCTCACATTCATCTTAAGTTGCACCTCTCTGATGATCAGTGATTTTGAGCATTTTTCCATATGTCGCTTGGCCATCTCTATGTCCACTTTGGAGAAATATCTATTTAGGTTCTTTGTCCATTTTCTAATTGGATTGTTTGTCTTCCTCTTGTTAAGTTATATGAGTTCCTTATATTTTTTCAATATTAACCCTTTTTATGATGTAACATTATCAAATATGTTCTCCCATACAATGGGCTCCCTTTTTGTTTTGTTGGTGCATTATTTTGCTGCACAGAAGCTTTTTATTTTGATGTAGTCCCATTTGTTTATTTTCTCTTTAGCTTCCTTTGCCCTAGGACATGTATCTATAAACATATTGTTATGAGAGTTGTCTGAAAGTTTGCTGCCTATGGTTTCTTCCAGGATTTTTATGGATTCAAGACTTACATTTAAGTTGCTTATCCATTTTGTGTTTATTCTTGTGTATGGTGTAAGTTGGTCTAGTTACATTTGTTTGCATGTATCTGTCCAGTTTTCCTAACACAATTTATTGAGTAGACTGTCTTGACTCTTCAAGAACTATTGTCAAATATTAATTGAGAATAATAGATTGGATTGATTGGGGTTTCTGTCCTATTTCATTGCTTTATATGCCTGTTTTTGTGCCAATACCAGGTTGTTTTGAATACAATGGTTTGAAGTAAACTTGAATCCTCCTACTTTGTTCTTCTTAAGATTGCTGTGGCTATTCAGAGTATTTTTTGTTGTTGTTGTTGTTCCATATAAAATTTTTGAGTATTTGTTCTAGATCTGTGAAATATGCTGTGGGTATTTTAATAAAGATTGCATTGAATCTGCATATTGCCTTGGGAAGTATGGGCATTTTAATAAAAAATTAATTCTACCAATTCATGAGGAAGGTATATTCTTCATTTGTTTATGTCTTCCTCTACTTCCCCCCCCCAAAAAAAAACAAAAAACAAAAAAAACACAAAAACAAACCTTGGAAAAACTACAGGGTTTTTTTTTTTTTTCTTTTTTTTTTTTGGGGGGGGGAGTAGGTAGAGGAAGGTAGAATATACCTTCCTCGTGAATTGGTAGTTTTTTTTCCCCCTACTTGGTTAAGTTTATTCCTATGTATCTTAATTTTTTTGTTGTAGTGGTAAATGGGATTGTTTGTTTAGTTTTTCTTTCTGAGAATTCATTATTGGTGTATAAAAAGGCCATAAATTCTGGGGTGTTGATTTAGTATCCTGTTACATTGACAAATTAATTTATTAAATGTGTTTGTTAATACATTTAATGTTAAATATAAGATATCTTATTATCTCATCATATTATGGGGCAATTTTATATGCTTAATATTATGGATCATGAAGTTGCAGAAACTAGGTAGATATTCCAACTTTGCCTATTACTAGTTGGAAATATTGGGCAGCTATTTAACCATTCTATTTTCTCATCTGTAAAATGCAATGTTGAGATGACTAAGTACTATAATGTGTTTGTAAAAGAGCTACCCATTCAAAATAAGTGCCTGATTAGTCTTTCTGGTACTATAATAAAAAATACCATATACTGGATTACTTAAAACAAAACAAAAACAAAAACAAAAACCCAATCATTTATTTTTCATATATCTAGAGGTTTGGAAGTCAAAGATCAAGATGCTGAAAGATTTGGTGTCTGATGAGAGCTTGGTTGTAGTTAATGTTGCCATCTCCTAATCTGTGTTCTGAAATGACAGAACGGGCAAGCATTTCTGGGTCTCTTTCATAAGGGCACTAATCCCATTCATGAGGGCTCCCCTTATGCCATAGTTACTTTCTAATAGATCTACCATCACATTGGAGGTTAAGATTTTAACATTTGAATTGAGGACAGATGCATTAATTTCATAACATTGCTCAGAAAATACTAGAACTCATGAGTTATAAAACATTGACATTTAACCAATATATCATTTATCACATTTCTCCAAGTTCAAGAACTTTGATTAGCATCTTGACTAATTAGTGATGTCTGAGCCTAATTAATTGGTGCCGTTGGTGTGCTGATGGTTAAACACTTGTTAATGTTATCCTTATGAAGTAGTAGGTTGGTGTGAGACTATTTTAAAGATAGAAAAAATTAAAAAGGAAGAGAAAAAATAGCTTTTTGTGTTTCAAACTCCCGTCACCTCAAATTCCATTCCTACATTTTTAGCAAATCTCCCAATAAAAAAAAATAATAAAATAAACAAAAAAATCTAATCCAAACAAGAAAATACCCATTTGTATACCATTTTGTTGACAGTCTAAAGACAAATGTAAAATGTAAACCACAACAGCAAAAAGCTAAAAATCCACCACAGTTGATTTTACAAAAGTTTCCTGAGGCTATTAAACTTATAGTTTCTCCATATGTTTGACTAGCAGCTTAGTACTGCTCTTTGTTATGTTATCTTATAGTTTATCTTCTGTTATTTAGAGCAAACTCTCTCTCTTTTTCTCTCTCCTTCTCAGGTGATATATTCATGTTGAATTATAATTTAGGAGATATTTGCTCAATCCTGGCTTGGCCACTGACTTCCTCTGTGATGTTAATGTCTTCTTATTACTCCTCTGATCCTCAGTTTTATCTACTTTCCTATTACATGATTTATGTAAGTGATAACTATTGAGCTTTAAAAATGATGTTATTTTGGCCAAATATATAGGAATTTATAAAACTAGACTAGAATTTAACATTTACCAAGGAAATATCTGACTTTTATCCTAGAGTATTTGAGGTTATCTCTGGGCTCTTGGAATGTCTTGTTGATAGAAGGTATCTATGATTATCTGGGTGGAAGCTCTGAGCTATGTCAGAGAGTCTAAAATATGAATTATGGTGGGTAATCACTGTCTCACAGCATTAACTTTATATATAAAGGAACTGAAGAATGATGTCAGTCATGTGGGCAGTCAATATGAAGCCACAATAAAAATACCAGAACTCAGGTAAGCTTTCCCAGTAGTCAGGATTCTGTGGTGATTTTATACATCATTGCTAGGAAGAGTTAATACTTTCCACAACTCTGAGAGAAGTTAACTTAAAATGCAGGCACATAGGGCAGGGTTCCAGTGGGAAACAAAGACAGGTAGAACATAGGGAGGGGCAGACCCAGCAGTTTGAGCAAGCCTAATCACAGAAACCAACTATGCTGAAATAATAAAACATTTTGGATACAGAGCAGGAGTCAAGGAAAACCAAGGGAGGGTCTGTAGAAACAAGATGTACAAAGGCATAGAAACAGAGAAAGTTCAGGTCCATTACTAAGCAAGAACAGTGAGGGAATCAATCAGGTGGCAACATAAAGTAGGCTTGTAGCACATATATACCCCTAGATAGCTTCACTGGCAACCCATTATTTGAGCCATTTCCCTATTGAGGAGTCTGAATCTTCTTATAATAAAATTTCCACATTCTTGCTGAAATCTTTTGGTTTGTGGTGCTCATTCTTCAGCATTGTGAGACACAACTCTGGGAAAAACCCTTGGCTCATGGTTCCAGTTATTAGCTTTGGGGACTGGTCAAGGATTCAAACTCTCCACATTAAATGGTGTGCTTATGGACCCTATCGCTTCTTTTGATTTTCCTTTGTCATTTTGTAAGCATTGCCAAGTGCCTCTCAGTCACTTAATCAGGCTGCCATTTCCAGTGATCATTTTTCTCTTTCACTTTCCAAATGCAGTCTCTGGCCTTTTGGGCCATTTAAAAGAAGGCATGGGTCAGCCAGTTAAAAGCCATTAGGGCAATCACCACATAAAAAGGTTCCCATGGAAGGATAAACTGGTGGTTGGACTGAGTTAGAAAGCAGTAGACTTCTGACCAGTTTCAAGACAACAACTGAATGAGTGCTTGGATCCCTATTCAGACTCTGAAGATCAAAGAGGCAAATTCCTCTCTCTGGTTCAAAAGTCTCAAATGTTCTCACAGAAGTGTCTGGGGTTTAATACAGGGGCCTCATATGGTCTGCAGAATACAGCTTTAATTAAACTCTGATCTGTCCAGGGAATGCACATAAGAGATGGTCATGGATTTAAAATTGGCAGCTGAATAGGCAGAAGTGTTTCACACATAGTCCTGGGTCCAGGCTGGATAAACAACTAAATTGGAGAGAATCCATCAAGAATTAACAAATTAGACACACCTAAGGAGACAATTTTCAATAAGGAAGGGCAGAGGATGCCTTGAAAATGCCGCTTGCCAGCCATAACTTTCCTGGAGCCACCACTGTGCTCTGGGAGTGAATAGTGCAATACATCCTGGGAGGCTCCCAAACATCTTCAGTGAGCACTCACCAGAGTAACCTCCCACACCTGGCCTCCTAACCAGCCCTCCAGGACCCAGCATCCCGGATCCAGCTCCAGAACCCACAGTGAGTGCAAGCCAGGGGGACCTGTGCCCTGCCACATCCAAGGCCCCAGAACTGTGCTACCATTCTGAACTGGAGCCACCTGGTGCCCACCTCATCCTGAGACCTTGAACCTGTTTCCAGGGCTACCTGGAGCAACCCAGTGTGTGCCCCACACTGGGCCACAGGAGAATGTGGACTATGCCACCCAGAGCAACTAGTGCCCAATTCACCCTGGCCCACAGAAGAATCCTGCTGAGGCAACCCAAAGCAACCCAGAACACACCTCACTCTGGGCCAAAAGAGAGCAACTTTCACCCACTCCACCTCAAGCCCAGGAAGTTGCTGATGGGTCAACCTGGAGTAATTTGGCAGCATCCCACTTCAGGCCACAGGAGAGTTCTGACTGTGTGATGCAATCAACTAGCACCTGCTCCATCCCATCGCTTGGGACAGTCCCACTGGAGCTATCAGAAGCAAACCAGCACATGCCCTACTCCAGAGCACAGGAGAGTGCTTCCAGGGCAACCCAGATCAATTGGTTGTGCCCAGCAAGAGGCCACAGGACTATGCTACAAGTGCAGGGCCAGAGGGAACTAGGGTTCCACCCTGCCACAGGTGTCAAGAGTCACACAGCACATTGCATGACAGAGTGCTCTGGACCCTCATAGGGAGTTGCACAACAGGGGAACTGTGCCTATGCACCCACCACCCTGAGAATCTAAAGTGTACACTAAGTATCCAGATCCTTGAGGAAAAGATACAACTCAGAGCAGAGGAAATAAAAGTGTGAGACTCAAAGCAGACCCAGCTCTGAGCTAACAATTTCCAGACCATTGGCCTGATACAGTCTTTAACCTCTGAAACCCCAAGCAAGGTGCCCAGAGCAAGAAAGAGACAGCAAAAATGGGGACACAAAGAAACAACCCCAGGAAAAGGAAAGGAGGAATCACCAACAAAGTAACTAAATGAAATGGAGGCTAGCAATATGCCAGAGAAAGAATTCAGGGTAAGGTTCTTAAAGTTCCTAAACTGGATGGATGAGAAAATTAACATATATAAGAATCAAGAGGAAGTGAAGAATAATATACCTTCAATAAAAACAAAAACAACAACAAAAATACCTCAATGGAGGGTTTAAACAGAACACTAGAAGAAGCAGTGGACCAAATCAGCAAGTTATAAGACTGGATATAAACACCTCATCTAAATAGAAATTGGAAAACACACACACACATTAAAAATCAGAATAGTTTAAGGGATCTTTGGGACAACATGAAACAAAGCAATATCCTCATATTAGGGGTAATAGAATGGTCAAGAAGAAGAGAAGGTTATAGAAAACCTATTTGAAGAAATAATAACAGAAAACTTCCTGACTTGGGGAAGAAAAAACTCACACAAGCACAGAGAGTTCCCAAAAAGATGAACCTCAAAAAACACACACCAATATGTTGCAATTACAATAGCAAACATTAATGACCAAGAAAGAACCTTAAGGACTGCAAGAGAGAAAGAAAGTTACCAATAAGGGATCTCCCATTAGATTATCAAATGATTTCTCAACAGAAACACATCAGGCCAGAGGGAATGGAATGAAGAATACAAAGTGATACAAAGCAAGGGACTGAATCCAATAATACTCTATACAGTAAGGCTATCATTCAAAATTGGAGGTGAAATCAGGAATTTCTCAGAAAAAAGAAAAAGGCTAATGGAGTTTATTATCACCAAGCTAGCAATGCAAGAAATATTAAAGCGTCTGTTGTAAAAAGAATAAATAGAAGGAAAGAAAGGAAACAAGCATAAAGAATAACAATGGCAACAAGTATCTATCTGTGGGGAAGCATGGAATTTGGGTGGAATGTCTGTAGAGTCTGCTTAGGCTCTACAGCAGCAGTTCTCAATCCGTGGGTCACAACCTACAGGTTGAGAACTGCTAGCAGGGTCGCCTAAGACCATCAGAAAACACAGATATTGATATTACAATTCATAATAGTACCAAAATGACAGTTATGAAGTAGCAACAAAAGTAATTTTATAGTTGGGGGTCACCACAACATGAGGAACTGTATTAAAGGGTCACAGCATTAGAAACATTGAGAACCACTGTTATAGAAACATGTGTTTTCTCAAGGATATCATCCCTGCTGGTTGTATCTAGAGGTTAATTTTAGTTCAAACTGTTTTTATAATAAAAGGATAATAAGTCAGGCAATTGGGGCTGTTTTTCTGTAACAAAGGTACCACCTGCTTCTAATAATTATTTCAGCACTGTAATATATTGCTGCTGTTCTGTGGACAATTGTTGTTCCATTATGAAACATTAACTGAGAAAGAATTTCCTTGAACTTGGAAATCCCAAGTGGGCTCCAATAACTTCTAAGGACATAGGGTGGCTGAAGGGATAAGGAAACACGACACATATACTGTATATGCTGTCTACCAGAGATCCTGTGTAGTTACTTTAATTTTATTCCTTTTGGTTTTAAGGGTTCTGCCACATTTTGTTGCATTCTTGGCTCCTCATATGAGGCACCAGCTGCTGGGACTGACCAGAAGACCCTGGGAAATGGATGAATAGATTACTTTAACACATGTTTCAGTGAAAGGGAAAGCTAAGGGGTTTGTTTAATGTTAGAAACAAAAAACAGCTCCAATTGCCTACCTCATTAGCCTTTTATTGTAATAACAGCTTGAACTAAAATTAACCTCTAGACACAATCAGCAGGGTAAGTAATAACAGCTTGAACTAAAATTAACCTCTAGACACAATCAGCACATGCTTCCACAAGGCCAGTTGTTAAAGATTAAGCATAGAGATTCTAGAAAAACCACATGGTGGATCGAACTCACTTGGAAAAGTCAAGGTAGGAGCTGCTACCTTTGGCAAAGTCCCCCCCCCCCCCAAGAGGTCCCAACCCTTTGGAGAACCCTCCTTACAGACATTCCAACCATGTTCCATGCTTCCCCACATCTATCAATAATAATCTTAAATGAAAATGGATTAAATGCTCCAATCAAAAGCCAAAGGGTGGCTGAAGGGATAAGGAAACTTACATATGCTATCTACAAGAGATCCACCACAGAATTAAGGATTCATTCATAATTAAAGTGAAAATATGGGGAAAAAATTTCAGGCAGACATGAAAAGAAAAGCAGGGGTAGCAATACTTATATCTGACAAAATAGACCTCAACGTAAAGGCCATAACAAGAGATAAGGAAGACCACTTCATAATACTAAAGGATTGGATACAACAAGAGGATATAACTCTGGTAAGCAGATAGGCACCCAATACAGGAACACTTAAGCACTTAAAAAATCTTCTGGAAGATATCAAGGGTGAGATTGACAGCAATACAATCATAGTAGGGAACTTTAATACCCCATTGACATCACTGGTAAACATTCTAGACAAAAAATCAATAAAGAAATAGCAAGCCTAACTGACTCACTATATCAGATGTAAATAGTTGACATCTCCGGAAGATTTCACCCAAAAATTTTTCACCCAAAAATTTCACCCCAAAAAATTGAATATACATTTTTCTTGAGTGAATAAGGAACATTTTCAAAGATAGACCACATATTAGGAGGACACGGGCTACAACTCTTCAAATTCAAGAAGATAGAAATCATATCAAGCATCTTCTCATAGAACAATGACATAAAATTATAAATCAACTACAATTTAAAAAATAAAAAACTTAGAGACTAAATAGCATGCTATTAAACAATGATTGGGTTACCAGAGATATTCAAGAAGAAATAAATGAAAATTAAAACACACCAATCAAAACCTGCGGGACAAAGGAAAAGCAGTTCTCTGAAAGAGGTTCATAGCTATACAGGCTTACCACAAATCAAGAAGAAGAAAAAAGGTAATAAATTATCCAATCCTAAAACTTAAAGAATTAGAAATAGGGGAATAGGAAAAGCCCATAGTAAGCAGAAGGAAGGAAGTAATAAAGATCAGAGTGGAAAGAAATGAAATAGAGAGAAAAAAAAGATGAATAAAACCAAGAGCTGGTTCTTTGAAAGGATAAATAAGATTGATAAAGATTGATAAACCTATAGCCAGGATCATCAAGAAACAAAGAGAGAAGACCCAAATAAATAAAATCAGAAATAAAAGAAGTGATGTAACAATGACCCCACAGACATTCAAAGCTTTGTTTAAAAAAAATACTACAAACAACTGTACTCCAATAAATTGGACATCTGAGAAAAATGGACACATATCTAGGAAAAACACAATCTTCCAAAACTTAATCAGGAAGAATAAAAGAATCTGAATAGGCCGATAACTAACAATGAAATTTAAGCAGTAATTAAAAAAAAAAACTTTCAGCAAACCAAAGTCCTGTTCTGGACAGCTTCACAGGGGATTTTTACCAAATATTAAAATAAGAAATAAAACTGTCCCTCCTCAGACTATTCAAAAAAAAAAAAAGAAGAGGACCCATTTCAAAGTTCTTTCTATGAAGCCAGCATTACCCTAATCCCCAAACCAAATAAAGACACTACAAAGAAAGATAATTACAGGCTAACATACCTGATGAACATAGATGCTAAAATCCTCAACGAAATTCTAGCAAATATGATCCAGCATTACTTTAGAAAGATCATACACTATGACCAAGTGGGATTTATTCCGGAGATGTAGGCTGGTAGAGTATCCACAAATCAATAAATCTTATACATAAAATAAATAAGTTTAGAGATAAAAATCACATAATCGTATCAATTGCTGCAGAAACAAGCATTTATATCACAAAATCCAACACCCGTTGTGATAAAAACTCTCAGAAAAGTGTGAATAGAGAGATCATACCTCAACATAATAAAAGATCTCTCTATTCACACTCTCTCTATTCACATCATACTCAATGTGCAAAAACTATAACAATTTCCCCTAAGAATAGGATCAAGACAGGGATGCTGACTCTCACATCTCCTCTTCAATGTAGTAGGAAGAGATAGCCATAGCGATTGGACAGGAAGAAGATATAAAACTGGAAAAGAAAAAGTAAAACTGTCATTACTCACAAATGACATGATATTGTACAAAGAAAACCCAAATGACTCCACCAGAAAACTTCTAGACTTAATAAATGAATTAATCAATGTGACAGGATGCAAAATTACCCTCCAGAAATTGGCTTTCTTATACACCAATAATGTACTCACAGGAAGAAAAACTTAAAAAAAAAATCCCATTTACCATTGCAACAACAAAAAATTAAGATATTTAGAAATGAACTTAACTATGGAGGTAAAGGACCTGTGCTCAGAAAACTATAGGATGTTGAAAAAAGAGATAGAGGAAGATAAAAACAAATGAAAGCATATTCCATGTTCATGGATTGGTAGACTCAACATCATTAAAATGAGCATACTATCCAAAGCAATCTACAGATTCAATGCATACCCCATTGCATTGAATCAACAGCATATTTCACAGACCTAGAACAAACTCTCCTGCTGGAAGCCATTTTCAGCATGTCAGAAATCATCTGGAGATGGCTGAGGGCATTTCCCCAAACCTAAAAGGGATGCATGAATGATTGCTTGCTGCCAGACAGCTAAGGGCATCTTAATATACAGGTTATTGCCTCCTACTGGCCAAACACCTGAACAGCCTTGGGCAGTTTCTTCCAAACCTCACAATCTGACAATGGATTCTGTATATCTAACACTACCATTTGATGCGTATATCTACCTTGCCTTAGGACAAATTGTGTTAATAAATAGCGAGAGGTCCTTAGTTTCTTTAGCTAAGGAGAGAAGGAGAACTTAGTTTCTTTAGCTAAATCTTCTCTGACTCCCCATGACGCCTTTCAAAATTATGTTTCATCTCTGGACTCTTATTTAATTCATGCACAATGCTTCTCCAGATTCCTGAAGCCTTCTAGATTCTGGATTAAGACTACTAGCATTAATTGGCTCTGAAATATGTACAATTTGGAGAAGGAGAATTTGCCTGAGCATATATAACAGCATATAACAGCACCAGTGATGGCAGTAAGATTAACTGTGCATAAAGCCCATGTCAGCTTTGGAAGCCTATGGATACATAAATGCGTAGATATACTTTTTGTTTAAGTCAGATTATAATTGGGAAGAATTCGGTTAAAAGGCAAAATTCACCTTTAATGTGGTTTCTCATTCAAATCATAAATTACCTAATTTGTATTGAGGATAGAAAATCTGTAATTTCTAAAGCAAACAAACAAAACAAAAAAACAACAACAACACTGGATCCTCTGCTTCTAATCTCAAATGTGGCTGGAGAGGGCAGAACTCTCAGCTCTGCCACAAAAATATTCCTTAATGCATTGTTTAAGAACTATAGAAGAATGTGTTAGAAAAGCAAAATTTGGCAAAAATATCTCTAAGGGTTAGTCATTACTTTGGGAAGCGAAATAAGAAAAAATTTAACATCTGTCTTTATCTATTAAGCATACCTTTAATTGGAAAAAGGAAACACAGCAGAATTAGTTGTTGAATTTGCAAGCAGGATGTGAGGGAATGGAGACATGTGGTGATGCTGTAATATGGACACCCACTTCCCGAGTATGCTAATTTAAAAAGTATCCTCCTCACCACGAAAAGTTTTACAAAATTTAGAAATGTGTCTGGGATTTCTGTGATTATAAAAAAGATAGCTTAAAACAAATGCGTGTGACTGATTTTGGATTTTAGAGTTTTGAGCTAAACGTGACTCTCTTTGTGAATGCTACAGAATAAAACCCCAAAGACCATTTTAAAAAGTATTTATTGATTAAGGTATCACATATTTGTCCTCACCCCCCACCCCCCATTTCCATCCCAAACCCCTCCTCATGCATGCTCCCATCCACCTGTTGTCCGTGACTACTGGTTAGACTCATATGTGTGCACACAAGAAGTCCTTTGGTTGATCTCTCTCCCTTATCCCCATCCTCCCCTAACTTCCCTCTGAGGTCCAACAGTTTGATTGATGCTGTTCTTGTATATCAGTCTATGTTGTTCATCATTTCCTCTAGATGAGTGAGCTCATGTGATACTCAAAGAACCCAAAATGAGACAAGCAATAATGGTTATGCTGAGAGGAAAATGACTCAGTCTATAATGAGTTTCTTTCTGGGCCAACAGTTTTTTTGAGTCCCAATTTCTATGTCAAACAGTTCCTTACATGTACATGTCAGCAATAATATTTCAGTTCTGGATAGTGGGCAAATGGTGGTAATGCAGGTCCAACTCTATCTGGTTTGGTCCTGGGCAAACTGCAGTGATACTAGCTGCTGACTGTTATGGCAAGGCGTCATCAGTGACTTCCATCTCTGGACTGCTTCTCCTCTGTCTTCATGGCTGAGAATTCCTGTCAATCCCTCTCTGTTCCAGGAATACACTTGGTCTCAGAGTTGTTTTATGAAAATATGCAAACATATTCTTGATCCAAAGTTAATAAAGGATTTTTTTCTATAAATTTGACTTGGGATACTTTTTCATTTTTTGCCCAATGATTTTCCTTTGGCTTGTTTTGACACCATGTATGTTTTACATGGGTGTCTTCTGTTAGCATTGCAAATGAAAGTTAATTTTCTTAAGTAAAAATTTTCTAGATGTAATTTACTTACAGGATATTGTCCTTACAAGATATTCTTCTACTATCCCCCCATTTTTTATTTAAATATTAGTAGGCTTTTGGAAATTTTATAATGTAATCTTGATAGCTTTTAAATTTTAATTTTTGCACTAAAGTATGACTGCTTTAGGTTCATTACATGTTATGCAATTTTACCATAAGATAAACTAACAATAAAAATTTAGTTAACACTTTAGGAACAGATTTTTTTTGCCCAGTACAATTGATTTTACTAGAATATTTGCTTATTTCAATTAACCAATTTAAATTAGCCTGAAAATTTGACTACTATTTTACTGTCAAATTTGATACTCTAACAACCAAAATGTTTTATCCTGGAAATACAATATTAGTGGGGAAAATTATTTGCCTTCTTGAGTAGGCACTGAGCTTTCCTGGTGCTAGGCTGGGATTAGATATCAAAAACCCCAGTTCCGAGATGCACAAGGATAATAGACAAGACTGACTTAAAAACCTTTCACTAAAGAAGTTATAGGCCTGGAGAATCCAAGATGGCAGCATAGGTAACACCTAACTGCAGCCTCACACAACAATTTCAATAAAATACAACTAAAATACAAAATGGACATTACCCAGAACTACAGGAAAGTCGACTGACTGGAAATTCTAAAACGAGAAGGAAAGAAAAAAACAGAAGGAAAAGCAGAGGAGCTGTAAAAGCCTAAGGTACAGAGACAAGTTGCACACGTGGGGAGAGGACAGAACCAGAGAAGAGGGGGAGGCTGAGTGCCTGGCTTTCATTCCCTAGCGGGAAGGAAATAAAAGCTCCAGACTGTGCTGAACCCCAGATCCGACAGTACTGAACCCCAGTTCTAGGCCAGACCCTGGGGACCCAGGCTCATACAGAGGGAGCCTGAGCTGTAAGTTAGAATCTCAGGGGAGCGGTGAAAGGCACATTGCATGCAGAGGACAGACAGTTGACTGTGCTTGCTGGATTGCCTTAGTGGGAAGGAGACAGAAGCTTCAGACTGCTCTGAACCCCACTTTCAACCCCACTTCCAACTGAACTGAACCTCAGGCTCATTGGGGGAGAGCCTAAACTGTTTAGTAGTGGGCGAAACTCGAGGGCACCTTTCTCTCAGAGGTGCCTCCATCCTGAAACTCTGCCCCATCCAAGCTCAACACAGAGACTTTAAGGCTACCAACTCAGGGAAGCTGCGAAAATGCCAAGACAAGGAAACAGATCACAAACAAAAGAAATGGAGGAGAAAAAGCAACTGGATATAGAGTTCAAAACCACGCTTATAAGGTTTTTCAAGAATTTCCTAGAAAAGGCCGATAAAATAAACAAGACCTATAAGGATATAAAATGGGATCAACTAGAAATAATTAGGGATCAACAAGAAATAATAAGGGATCAACAAGAATAAAGAATAAATTGTCTGAAATAAAAAATATTACACAGAGTCCTAAAAACAGAATGGAAGATCGCAAGAATCAAGCAAAGATTTGGAACATAAAGAGCCAGAAGACACTCCTCCGTAGAAGCAAGAAGACAAGAAAATCCAGAAAGTTGAAGATAAAGTAAGAAACCTCTGGGACAACTTCAAGCGAACCAACATCAGAATTATGGGGGTCTCAGAAGAAGAGAGAGCAAGATACTGAAAACATTCTGAAAGAAATAGTGACAGAAAACTTCCCCCACCTGGTGAAAAAATTAGACCTACAAGTCCAGGAAGCACACAGAACCCCAAACAAAAGGAATCCAAAGAGGACCACACCAAGACACATATAATTAAAATCCCAAGAGCAAAAGACAAAAGAGAATATTAAAAGCAGCAAGAGAAAAGCAGTTGGTTACCTATAAAGGAGCACCCATACGATTGTCAGTTGATTTCTCAACAGAAACCACGCAGGCCAAATGGGACTGGCAAGAAATATTCAAGGTGATGAATAGCAAGAACCTACAGCCAAAAATACTCTACCCAGCAAAGCTATCACGTAGAATCAAGGGCCAGATAAAGAGCTTCACTAATAAAAAATTTAAAAAAGCTAAAGGAGTTCATCAATCCCAAACCAGAATTATATGAATTGCTGAAGCGGGTTCTTTAGGAAGAGGAAGAAAATAAAGGGATAAAAATTATGAGCAACAAATACGTAACTATCAACAAGTGAATCTAAAAATCAAGGGAATTAAAAAAATTCTAATGCACAATATTAACTCGTAAGTATAATAGTATTAGAGGTATGGAAGGGGAGTGAACTGACATTTCTTGGGGAAAAGGGGAGTGGGGGGTGTGGGAAGAGATTGGACATAAACTGCACCTATGGATGAGGATAATGGGGGGTGGGGAAAGGGAAGAGGTTGGGGTGGGAACCTGGTGGAGGGGGGCAATGGAGGGGGGGGAAATGAGGAACATTTGATTTTCACTCTCTCGTTTGTGCAGAATCATACCCTTGGGGTCTCTCAGTGGCTCCCAAGAACTGCCTAGGTAATAGAGTGCCTGGCTGCATACAGGGCTGGGCACAAGGAGAATCCTGAGTTCCAGTGCTGGGAAGGGAGAGGTTGTACTACTGTTGTCAGGCAGTTCACTTTTGAAGGTGGAGGTCCCAGGGTCCATGGGTCTGCAGCTGGGGTAGCAGGATTTTGGCTGAAGTGGCTGCTGGGTCCTGTGTAGTTCCAATGCCTGTCTGGTTGTTGGTGTTGATGAATTGAGAAATCTGAGACCAGGTGCCTGGAGTCCTGGTGCCCCTCGGTCTGCAGCTGTGGTGGCAGGTCTTCTACCAGAGCGGCTGTAGAGTCCTGGTTTGCTTCTGAAACCAGACTGGGTGGTGGCAAGGCTATGATTCTAGTCTCAAGCAGTTCTGTTCTTCAAGATTGTGTGGTCTCTGTGCCTCTGACATCCTCCCTGGAATGTTTGCAGCAGTGTCAGGATTTTGCCTTCTATGACTACCTGGATTGGAAGCCTCCTGGAAGAACTGAAGAGTCTAACTCTCCCTATTTCACTCACACAGACACACACCCATGTCCATACACACCTCTATCACTCCCTCACTCGATCACACACTCTTCCTCCCTACCTTCCTGCCAGTCGCCAACTTTTTCAATTCCCAAAGACCATTATTTCCTGCAAAAGAAAGATAGTGGGTTTGACCCAGGGAAAAATGCAGGCTGGTTCTAGCAACAAGATGGCTATTTCCATAATAAAAGGTAGTTTATTTAAATAATCATGGACAGCATTCCAAAGTTAACATTAAAGCCACCAAGAAAATTAGTAAATTGTCTCTGTTACAAAAATTTTCCAAAGGAAATGCCTTAAAATAATTATAATTCGCTCTAGAATCTTAAAATTGTTGAAACATAGATAAATAATATATTAATTATAAAGGTTCAATAGTCCAGGGGAAAGCTAGCTACACCTCTCTAATGGAGGAAGAGGCTAGTCACCCTTCCCCCAGCAATACAAGCAGGTAGGCCAAAATATCCTGCCAGCAGCAATATCTAAAGAAAGAATGGCCAATTTACATCTAAATAGACCAAGTTATGCCAAAACTTTTTTTTGCCAGCCTCAAAGGGGGTTTTCCAGAGCATCTGGCAACTTAAAACTTTAAAGTTTATTAAGTCTTAAGTAATAATAGACAAACATGTAAATTGATTGTACCTCCTCTATGCCACCAGCCAATCAGGAGATATATGCAAATTAACCAAACAAATATGGCGGTTAATTTGCATACACAGGCGCTGAGTGATGGGGGCAGGATGCTTGTATCATTGCCATGGTGATGACTCATGTGTTTTGTCCCACACCAGGTCTCTTAGGGCCTCTGGCCTGCGTGAGAATGTGGGGCCAGAGTGAAAAGAGGTGTCTCCTGGAATGGAAAGAGGCAGCTTCCAGAATGGAAAGAGGGGGCTCCGGGGACTGAACCAAATGCGGCTGGGCCAGAGTAGAAAGGTGGTGATGGCAGCCAGGGAAAGAAAAGCCCATTCTAGCACAAATCTTCATGCATTGGACTTCTACTAAAATTATAAAAACTTGTTCTATAATCTGAATTTGCCTCATTAAAAATCTAGAGGACAGAATTGAATTTGTTAATTATGTCTTGTATTTTTGAAATGCACTCCCCATTAAAATATCAACAGCATACTTCACAGACCTAGAAAGAACACTCCAAAAATTTATCTGGAATAAAAAAAAAGAACCCAAATAGCCAAACCTGAAAAAGAGGAATAAAGTAGGAGGGATCTCAATACCAGATTTCAAGCTGTATTACAAAGACACTGTTCTAAAAACAGTTTTGTACTGGCACAAGAACAGACATACAGACCAATGGAATAGAATAGAGAACCCAGATATTGACCCAAACCACTACACTCAATTGATATTTGACAAAGGAGGCATGAATATACAATGGAGTCAAGACAGCCTCTTCAACAAATGGTGCTGGGAAAATTGGACAGATACATGCAAAAAATGAAACTAGACTTCCAACTTACACCATACACAAAAATAAAGTCAAAGTGGATACAGGACTTAAACATAAGATGGGAAACCATAAAAATACTAGAGGGATCCACAGGCAGGAAAATCTCAGACACATGCCAAAAGAACTTCTTCATTGATACTGCCCCTAGGGCAATGGAAGCTAAAAATAAAATAAACAAATGGGACTACATCAAAATAAAAAGCTTTTTCACAGCAAAGGAAACCATAAACAAAACAACAAGAAACCCCACTACATGGGAGAACATATTTGCTAATGATATCAATGATAAGGGTTTAATCTCCAAAATTTACAGAGCACTCATGCAACTTAACAAAAAGAAGATAAACAACCCAATCAAAAAATGGGCAACTGAGCTAAATAGACACTTTTCGAAAGAAGACAGAAGGAAGGCCAAGAGACATATGAAAACATGCTCAAAATCATTAATCATCAGAGAGATGCAAATCAAAACAACAATGTGGTACCATCTTACACCAGTCAGAATGGCTATCATCAACAAATCATCAAACAACAAGTGTTGGCAAGGATGCAGAGAAAAAGGAACTCTTTTACACTGCTGGTGGGAATGCAGACTGTTGCAGCCACTGTGGAGAACAGTATGGAGTTTCCTTAAAAAACTAAAAATGGAACTCCCATTTGACCCAATGATCCCACTTCTAGGAATATATCCCAAGAAACTAGAAACACGAATTAGAAAGGATGTATGCACCCCTATGTTCATAGAAGCTCAATTTACCATAGCTAAAATTTGGAAACAGTTTAAATGCCCATCAGCAGATGAATGGATTAAAAAACTGTGGTACATCTACTCGATGGAATACTACGCTGCAGTAAAAAGGAAAGAGTTCCTACCATTTGCAGCAACATGGATGGAGATGGAGACCATTATGCTAAGTGAAATAAGCCAGGCAGAGAAAGATAAACATCACATGATCTCACTCATTTATGGAATATAGTGAATGACATAGACTGACGAACAAGAACAGACCCAGAGACTGAGTAACAGTGATCAGAACCTCAAACCCTAGGGAAGGAGAGGATTGCTGGGAGTAAGGTGGAGAAATCAAGCAAAGAGAATTGTGGGCATACATATGAGCCTCATCAATGGCCACAGAAAACATGGGGATGGAGTATGAGGGGAAGAGAGGGGATAAGGGGGGATAAGAACACTTATGTAAAATAATAATAATAATAATAATAATAATAATAATGATATGAGAAAGAGAGAGAGAGAGAGAGAGAGAGAGAGAGAGAGAGAGAGAGAAGAAAGTGTGAGGTAACCGCAACCCCAAGAACATCTGAGAATGCCTTTACTGCCATGCTAGCAGGCATCAGCTGTAAGGTAATAAATATAACCTAGGGCTATTGGGTAAGTATTTCTGACTTATATTCCTAATCCTTCATGGGTGGGTGCCCTTACCTGGGCTGATCCTCCTGCCCAAAGTAGTCACTGATGATACCAAACACCTTGGTCATCCAGGAGGGCCATGGGTGGGACAAGGAAGTATAATTACATAGGGGTCACCACCCAGCTGCCCTTCTGTATGACACAAAATTAAACCATTGCTCCTTTGTGTGTAAAATTAAACAGAGGTTTCTGGCTGGTGATGACATCAAAGGAAGGGACCATCACTACTTCCTTCTGGGAGAGGTGTAGAAAATGAAACAAAGACCTCGTCTATACAAAAAGAAATTGGCAGCCAGTTTAAAATGGAATTTCCATGGCCTAGAGCAAAGAATATCCTACATGATACTATTCTACAAGGTCACTATAATTTCTCCCAGATTTGGGTTATCCCCATTACCTATAATAGTACCTCGCACCTTGAGGTATCAATAAAAAATCATTTAATTTATATATTTGTTGGTGGTGCTTGGAGACAAAGGTAACACAGCTCTAGATATTTTAGAAATACAGCAGCATATTGTACAATTATCCCAAACAAACATACAAACCAATCCTTTGCATGTCTGGCAGCAATTTAAAATGACATGAAAGGACTTCATCCCTCCCACTATGCAGAGGGCCCCCTGGGAAGGCACCTGAGCATTCTATATTGGCCCGTCTTGCCCTTGTGGCCAAAAATGAACCTCTTCTCATGGTCCAGGTGCCCACAACTATTGCCTGATCTTTCAGTTCATGCCGAGGCTGAAGCACCATGGTAGCTAGTACCATGGATCTCTTGCCTGCCCAGTGCGGGGAGCTGGGCCCTCTCTGGAGAAGAAACATGGGTTCCCAAAAATTATGAGATCAAAGCCTGGGCCTCACCAGCAGGTGAGGGGTTCCTGAAGCAAGTGCTGGGTGTGGAGCCCATGGGCCACACGCTACCAAGGAGACAGAACTAAACCTCACATCACCCTGCTTGGCCCCGGAGGATCGCTGGTTAGCCAGAGATGGGTAAGATTCCTCAGGGAAGGAACAACCTAAGACAGGCACAGTCACAGAAGGGCCATCAGGAGAGAACTTTGGGGTCAACAGAGGTGGGGCACAGACCCTTACCAACTCCCCCTGCAACATGGCAGGCGCCTGAACCTTCTCCCATTCTGAGGGAGGTCTCCTGCCCCCATGGCTACTTCGCTTCCCATGCACAGCTCAAATTGAGACCCAGGTAACAGACAGAGACTTGGCTGACAGCAGCTGCCCTCTCACTGCAACAAGACTTGTTTGAGAGGTCTTATACCCATGGTGTGGGCAAGTGGGTTTTTAATATCCAACTTCAGCCTAGTAGCAGTAATGCTCAGGTCCTTCTCAAGAAGGGAAATAATCAATTCCACTATTATACTCATGGTAAATAAAATTGCTGCTAGAGAGTTGAGTTTGACAGATGAATAGTAGCCAACTTCTCAGAGGAAATTAATGTGGCTAATGGAAATAAATGAATATTCTAGAAAAACTGATTGTACTGTACAAAAGGCTGTTCCTAAAGTGTTAGCAAAAATTCTTGTTGGCAAAGCGTCCCATGGTAAAATTGCACAACATGTTATGAACCTAAAGCAGTCATAGTGTAGCCCAAATAATTTAAAATGTAAAAGCTACATTATAAAATTTCCAAAAGTCTCCTATTATTTAAAGTAAAAAAGGAGGTGACAGTGGAAGAATATCATGTAAGGAAAAATATCCTGAGAATAATTTACATCTAAAAAAATTGTACTTTAGAAAATTAACCTTCATTCGAAACGCTAACAGTAAGATACCCATGAAAATACACACATGGTGTCAAAACAAGCCAGGGGAAAATTATTTGGGGGAGGGAGGTTGGGAATGAAAAAGAATTCCAAGTCAAATTTAAAGAAAATATCCCTTTATTAACTTTTGGTCGAGAATGTTTGTATATTTTCAGAAAACAACTCCGAGAGCATCTGGAATCCTGTAACAGAGAGGAATAGACAGAAGCGCTCCAGCCATGAAGAGAGAAGAGACACAGTTCAGAGATGAAAGATGCTGACAACGCCTCAACATACCAGTAGATAGCAGCTGTGTATTGCTGAAGGATGCCCAGGATCAAACCAGAGACGGTCAGACCTGCATTATCACCATTTATCCACCAACCAGATCTGAAATATCATGGCTGACATGTACACATAAGGGACTATTTGACATTGAAATTGGGGCTCAAAAGAACTGTTGGCCCAGAAAGGAACTCACTACAAACTGATTCATTTGCCTTTCAGCATAACCATTATTGCTTGTAGCAGTTTAGGTTCTTACAAGGGTTTTTTCTTGGATCACATGATCCCACACACCTAGAGGAAATAATGAGCAACATAAACTGATAAACAAAAACAGACCCAGAGAAAGAGAAGCAGTGATCAGACTCTCAAACCTCAGAGGGAAAGTAGGGGAGTGTAGGGGTAAGGGGAAGAGATCAACCAAAGGACTTGTGTGCATGCATATGGGCCTAGCCAGTGGCCATGGACAATAGGGGGGTGGGGGTATATGTAGGGAGGGGGTTGGGATGGGAATGGGGAGATAAGGACAATTATGTGATACCATAATCAATAAAATAAATTATTAAATAAATAAATAAATAAAATTTTGAAATGAAACTGATTTAGTATACTTGAATTTATAAATGGAAATCTTTATCAAATAAAAATTAATAACTATATTTCACTTATACATATATTTTAAATGTTATGAGGTTTTGACCTCTAAGAAGAGCAAAATAAAGTAACAATATATTTCTTAAATACAGCCAAATTTTTCAGCAATGGAAATTTAAAAGACATAAAGCCCTAGTAGGCTGCATTTTACAATAAATAGGCTGGAGGTGGGGCAGCATTTGTGCCTTGTGAATCAGACATAAGTTTACTAAATTTGCTTGCTTTTAAAAAAAATAAAGTTATCTACTTTAAATACTTAATAAATTAGCTTTTAAAAAATAATCAATCTCATATAAATTAAGTTATATGAGAAACCAATATTTTTATAAGTAATTGAATCCAAGTAAAGTCTAAGAAAATTACTGAGACCTCCCATAATCCCTTTATATATACAAATATGCCAAAGGGGATACTCTTTAAAAATAAAATTCTAAGCTTAATAAAAATGAGAATTTTTAAAATTTTGAAATCTATTCCACTAATATTTACAGAGTAAACTAAAGATTGTTATTAAAGTACTAATCTGACAATAAATAGTAGTCACCATAAATGTAAGGGGAGTTGTTTAATGTGACTACATGGCCTGACAGTATTAATAAGCATTTAAAAAGCAACCATGTTTGTTATATTTGTTGCTTGGTGTAAAAAAGAAAGAGAAGTATTTCTTAGATATACTCTCTAAATGTGTCCTAAAAACTCCTCTGGAAAGAAATTAAGAGAGGTTTTTCTCCAAACATCTAAAGAACTATTATTAAAAGTGAACATATTAGGCCTTATAAACTAAAGTAAATGTTTTGTTTTTGCCTCCCTGAATTTAGCTGATGTTAAATTACTCAAAGACTAATAGCAGAAATTTATTTTTAATTTTTTTAATTTTAAATCAATCTTTATTGTTCATATTATTACAAAAGTTCCTCATTTTTTCCCCCTCTGCCAGGTTCCCACCCCACCCTCTGCCCTTTCCCACCCCCCATTGTCCTAGTCCATAGGTGCACAGTCTATGTTCAGTTTAATATCGTTTACTTTTCATGACCTTCGGCAAATAAAGTTAAAAAATTAACCTTATTTCAGGTTGATTCAATTGGCTAATTGAAATGAGTGAATATATAAGAAAACTTAATTGTACTGGGCAGAAAAATGTTCTTAAAGCATCAACTAATTTTTTATTGATGGTTCATCTTATAGTAAAATTGCTTAACATGCAATGAATTCAAAGCAGTTGTATTTCTGTGCAGAAAATTAAGTTATCAAGACTGCATTGTAAAATTTCCAAAAACCTCTTAATATTATTTAAATCAAAAAGGGGGATAGTAGAATAATCCCCTGTAAGAAAAATAACCTATAAGACAATTACATCAAGCCTTAATTGCTTTAAATTTTTACTTTGAAAATTAATTTTCATTTGTAATGCTGATAGTAAGACACCCATGAAAACACACATGGTGTCAGAATAAGCCAAAGGAAAATCGTTTGGATAAAAATGAAAAAAAAAATCCCAAGTCTAATTTATAGAAAAGATTCCTTTATTAACCTTTGATGAGAATATGTTTATATATTTCCACAAAATTCCTCTAAGCCTGTGTGGATTTCTGCAACAATGAATCTCAGAGCAGAAATGACCAGATTGCTCTAGCCATAGAATAGAAGTGACCCTCAAGAAAAGAGGAGAAACAGTTCAGAAATGAAGATGGGGAAGACAACTTGCCATACTAGCAGTCAGCAGCTGTGCATTGCTACAGGTTGCCCAGGACCAAGCCAGAGATGGTCGGACCTGCATTGCCACCGTTTGTCCATTATATACAACTAGAATATCATTGCTGGCATGTACACATGAGGAACTGTTGGACATTTAAATTGGGACTCAAAGAACTGTTGGCCAGAAAGAAACTTACTGTGGGCTGATTCCTTTAATGCCTGACAGGAATTTAAAGGGACTTGATAGAACTATATCTTTTCTATTGAATTTAAAAATCTTAAAACATACATTATTGTTAAATTTATAAAATCAAATAGTGTGAGATGCCAGAAGCCAATTTCAGCATGTCAGCAGGGCTGAATCATCTGGAGATGACTGGGGGCATTTCCCCAAACCTAAAAGGGATGCATGAATAATTGCTTGCTAACAGACAGCTAAGTGCATCTTAATCTACATGTTATTGCCTCCTACTGGTCAAATACCTGAACAGCCTTGGATAGTTTCTCTCAAACTTCAAAATCTGACAATGGATTCTGTATACCTAACACTACCCTTTGATGTGGATATCTACCATTCCCAAGAACAAATTTTGTTAATAAATAGCAAGGGGTCCTGAAACAAGGAGAACTTAGTTCCTTTAGCTATGTTTTCTCTGACTCCCCATGATGCCTTTCAAAATTATGTTTTGTCTCTGGACTCTTGATTAATTTATGTACAGTGCCTTCTCCAGGTTCCTTAACCCTATTAGATACTGGATAAAGATCACTGGCACTCTCCAAAAATTCATATGGAATAAAAAAAAACCAAATAGCCACAGTAATTCGGGGGGGGGGGGGGGCCGCGGAACAGAGTTGGAGAGATCACAATACCAGATATCAAGCTATATTACAAGCCCACCTTTCTCAAAAATGCCTGATACTGGCACAAGAACAGACCTATAGACAAATGGAACAGAACAGAGAACCCAAAAATTGACCCAAGCCCTTATTCTCAATTAATATTTATCAATGGAGTCAAGACAGTATCTTCAATAGTGTTGGGCAAGTTAGATTCATGCAAAAAAAAAAAAAAAAAAAAAGAAGAAGAAAGAAAGAAAGAAAGAAAGAAAGAAAGGAAGGAAGGAAGGAAGGAAGGAAGGAAGGAAGGAAGGAAGGAAGGAAGGAACAAGACCACCAATTCACATCATACACAAAAATAAACTAAAAAATAAAGTCTCTATCTTTTACCCCGTCCCGATTTGAGCTAGGCATGGAAAGTTAAGCAGCCATGGCAGCAGGAGACTACCTCAGCAGGGGTGAGGTTTCAGGCCCCTGCAGAGTTTTTGGGCCCCACTTCTATTGACGCCCAAGTTCCCTCCTGATGGCCCCTCTGCGACTGTGCCTGTCTTAGGTTGTTCCTTCCCTGAGGAATCTTACCTGTCACGGACTAACCAGCCATACTCTGGGGCCAAACAGAGTGATGTGAGGTTCAGTTTTGTCTCCTTGGTATCCTATGCCCCTGTGGCCTACACGTCTAGATCCTGCCTTAGAATTCCCTCGCCTGCTGGCAGGGCCCCAGCACTGATCACATATCTTGGGGAACCCAGGTTTCTTCTCCAGGGAGGGCCCAGCTCACCCCACTGGGTGAGAGACAAATGCATGGTACCAGTCATCACGAGGCTTCAACCCCGACATGAACAGAGAGCTCAGGCAGCAGCTGTGGGCATTTGGATTGTGAGAAGAGGGTCCCTTTTGGCCAAAAGAGCAAGAGAGGCCAATATAGAATGCTCAGGTGCCTTTCAAGGAGGCCCTCTAAACAATGGAAGGGGTTAAATCATCTCATGTCATTTTTAAATTGCTGCCAGACATTCAAAGAATTGGTTTGTAAGTTTGCTTGAGATAATTGTATATTATGCTTTTGTAATTTTAGAATATTAAGAGATGTGTTACCTTTGTCTCCAAGCACCAAAAAGATGATTTTTTATTGATCCCCAAGGGTTCTAGGTACTATTATGAATAATTGGGGTAACACAAATCTGAGAAAAATTTTAATGACATTGTAGGATAATATCATATAAGGATATTCTTTGGTCTAGGCCATGACAATTCCATTTCATACTGGCCGTCCATTTCTTTTTCTATGGACCAGGTCTTAGTTACATTTTCTGCACCTCACCAAGGGGCTAGTAGTGATAGTAGTGACACCCTTTCTTTGGTGTTCACACAATCCAGAAACCGCTCTTTAATTTTACACACAAAGGGACAGTGTTTTGATTTTGTGTCATACAAAAGGAAAGCTGGATGGAAACCCCTGTGTAATTACACTTTCTTGCCCCTCCCATGGTCCTCCTGGATGACCAAGTATTTGGTATCATTGGTGACTACATTAGGTGGGGGATCAGCCTATGTAAGAGGTCTTACCTGTGATGTGTCAGGAGCATAAGTCCAAAATACTTTCCCTTTTGCCCCAAGTAATATTAATGTACAGCTCAAATCAGGACCTGGGTATAAGACAGAGACCTGGCTGACAGCAGCTGCCTTCGCACTACAACAAGACTTGTTTGAGTTGTCTTGTAAAGTGGGTTTTTGATATCTAAATCCAGCCTACCACCAGGAATGCTCAGGGCCTACTCAAGAAGGTAAATAATCTTTTCCCCTAATATTTACACAGTAAAATAAGATTGTTTTAGAGTAATAAATTTGACAGTAAAGTAGTATACAAGTTTTTAGGCTAATTTAAATTGGCTAATTGAAATAAGTGAATATCCTAGAAAAACTAATTGCACTTGACAAAAAGCTGTTCTTAAAGTTTTAACTAAAATTTTTATTGGTAGTTCATCTCAGGATAAAATCTCACAACAGGAAATGAACCAAAAGCAGTCATATTGTCATGCAAAAAAATAAAATTTAAAAATTAAAATTTAAAAATTAAAATTTAAAAATTAAAAGCTATCAAGACTACATTATAAAAATTTCAAAAGCCTCCTAATATTTAAATTTAAAAAAGGGAAAGTAGAATATCATATAAGGAAAAATATCCTGAAAGTAACCTACATCTAGAAAATTTGTACTTTAGAAAATTAATTGTAATGCTATCAGCAAGGGACCCATGAAAAACACAGATGGTGTCAAAACAAGCCAGAGGAAAATCATTTGGGCAAAAAATGAAAAAGGATCCCAAGTAAAATTTATAGAAAATATTCCTTTATTAACTTTTGGTTGAGAATATGTTTGTATATTTTTAGAAAACAACTTCAAGACTATGTGGATTCTGGCAACAGAGAGAAATTGACAGGACTACTGCAGCCATGAAGACATAAGAGAAGCAGTCCAGAGAAGGAAGTTGCTGATGACACCTTGCCATAATAGCAGTCAGCAGCTGTGTATCACTGCAGGTTGCTCAGGACCAAACCAGAGAGGTTTGGACTTCAATTACCACCATTTGCCCACCATCCAGAACTGAAATATCATTGCTTTACCACTGTCTTTACAATCTGTATTAAGTATTTTTATAGTATATCATTCTTTTATTTTAACAGCTACTTAAAGTGGATGCAATGTGGTTTTCATTCTTGCATCTGAATTTTTTCTTCTTGCTCTTGTAATAGTAAAGCTTATCCAATTTACATTTGTCCTTCAAAGGCTTATATTTGGTTCAGTTTCTAGTTGGATCCCTACTTTTTTTTTATTTTAAATAAATCTTTATTGTTCATATTATTACAAATGTTCCTCATTTTTTCCCCCCTCCGTTGCTCCCCTCCACCAGGTTCCCACCCCACCCTCTGCCCTTTCCACACCCCCATTGTCCTCATCCATAGGTGCATAGTTTATGTTCAGTCTCTTCCTCCCCCCACCCCACTCTCCTTTTCCCGAGAATCTTCAGTTCACTCCCCTTCCATACCTCTGATTCTATTATATTCACCAGTTAATATTGTTCATCAGGATTTTTAATTCCCTTGGCTTTAAGTTTCACTTGTTGATAGTTACATATTTGTTGATCATAATTTTTATCTATATCTTCTTCCTCTTCCTAAAGAACGCCTTTCAGCAATTCATATAATTCTGGTTTGGTGGTGATGAACTCCTTTAGCTTTTATTTTATTTTATTTTATTTTATTTTATTTTATTTTATTTTATTTTATTTTATTTTATTTTATTTGTGAAGCTTTTTATCTGGCCTTCGATTCTAAGTGATAGTTTTGCTAGGTAGAGTATTATATTTTCGGCTGTAGGTTCTTGCTATTCATCACCTTGAATATTTCTTGCCATTCTTGTCTGGCCTGCATGGTTTCTGTTGAGAAATCAGCTGACAATCGTACGGGTGTTCCTTTATAGGTAACTACCTGCTTTTCTCTTGCTACTTTTAATATTCTCTTTTTGTCTTTTGCTTTTGGAATTTTAATTATGATGTGTCTTGGTGTGGCCCTCTTTGGATTCCTTTTGTTTGGGGTTCTGTGCGCTTCCTGGACTTGTAAGTCTATTTCTTTCCCCAGGTGGGGGAAGTTTTCTGTCACTATTTCTTCCAGTATGTTTTCGGTATCTAGCTCTCTCTCTTCTTCTGGGACCCCCATAATTCTGATGTTGGTTCATTTGAAATTGTCCCAGAGGCTTACACTATCTTCAACTTTCTGGATTCTCTTATCTTCTTGCTTCTGTGGAGGAGTGTCCTCTGGCTCTTTGTGTTCCAAATCTTTGACTTGATTCTTCCAATCTTCCATTCTGTTTTTAGGACTCTGTATGGTATTTTGTATTTCAGACAATGTATTCTTTATTTCTAGTTGATCCCTTTTCATATCCTCTTAGGTCTTGTTTATTTTATTGGCCTTTTCTAGGAAACTCTTGAAAAACCTTATAAGCTTGGTTTTGAACTCTATATCCAGTCACTTCTTGTCCTCAATTTCTTTTGTTTGTGATCTGTTTCCTTGTCTCGGCATTTTTACAGCTTCCCTGAGTTGGTAGGGTGGCTTTGTGTGGTAAGGTGTCCTATATGGTTCAGTGGGTCAGCTTCCCAATTACCTGAGGTGGACAGTCTTCATGTAGCCCTTTGTGGGCTGTGTGTGCAGTCTTCTTGTTAAGCCTTGCTTGTTGTTGATATCACTGGGAAGCGTTGATCTCCAAGCCAATTGGCTATGAGGATCAGAAGTTTCTCAGCTAGGAGGGCTTCTGGGCTCTGCTTTGATGGGGCAGAGTCTCGGGGTGGCACAGCCAAGCTTTGGTGAATCCTGAAGATTGGTTGCAGGCACGTGCACCTCTTTGGTATAGGCGCAGACAAACTTTGGATTCCTGTCTGCCCCTCCCTAGGAGAGTCCTATTCGCAGCAAATGAGAAAGCTAGCCACTGGAAGGGCTTCTGTGCTCCGCTTGGTTGGGGCAGAGTCTTGGGGTGGTGCAGACAAGCTTTATTCAGCCCCTCCCTACGAGGGTCTGATTTCTGAGTCCCGCAGTAATGGCCGTTGGCTTCACACACCTCTGATAGATCTCTGCCCACTGCCTGACAGTCTGGCCTCTTTCTGTCTGGGGCCGTCTATCAGAGCAATAGGGTGGTTCTGTTTTCCTCCCTAATAAGAAACCTAGCCTCACATTAGCTGTCCACCCTCTCCTTGCACAGAAAGTAAGCCCACCCTCTGTGCGCTCTGCAAACAAGCCAGCAGCGAAGTCTGGCAGCCACCTTTTCGAGTGCACAGTTCTCCGCACCTTCACAGTTCCTAAGGTTCAGTGTGCCTTTTCTCTCCTTCCCAGATGGTAGAGCCTCCTCTCAGCAAGCCATCCAGTGCTTCAGGGCGATATTTCCCCTGTTTTCCAGTTCTAAATTCAAATTTGTTGTGGTAGGCTGCATTCAGGTGTCTACCCTATGCCGCCATCTTAGTTTCTCCCCTACTTTTTTTTGTTTAAGTAATATATTTGGCTTATGATAGTAAGCCTCACTTTAATCAAGCCAGTAGTTCTCCCTATCTGAATATTTCTATAATACCTATCACTTTAGCATACCAGAGATTGTTATTCATTTATAGAAAATAGCAATAAATGTCACCTGATCATTTGATCTTCTAGTAATATTTTATAGCAAGATGTATTATTCTAGTAATTTAACTATTACAAAACTGAGGTGTACAGAAATAAATCACATTGAACAATAAAGAATTATTCAAATATCAAAGCATAGTACACTTAACATTTCCCTTATCCTGTGCCGCAGCTATCATAGCATAGTACACAGTTCACATGGAACTCAGCTTCCTTTAAAATAGGAAGGGATGCCATACTCATGAAGCAGCTACTTCTGCACATATTTTTAAATTTAATTCACAGCACATATTCTTTATACTAATTGTTGGAAAATAATCCTAGCAATTGCCTCTGTTCCTCTCTATATTTTTAAAAAATATATTTAATTGATTTTTTACAGAGAGGAAGAGAGAGGAATAGAGAGTTAGAAATATTGATGAGAGAAAATCATCGATCAGCTGCCTCTTGCACACCCCCTACTGGGGATATGCCTGCAACCAAGGTACATGCCCTGACTGGAATCAAACCTGGGACCTTTCAGTCCACAGGCTGATGCTCTATCCACTGAGCCAAACCAGTTTTAGCCCTCTCTGTATTGTCGCTTTACATTCTGATGTCATTACTGAGCTTTTATCATCCATTACTCTAATAAGATTGTGAATACTTTAAGGACAGAGATCATGACTTGAGCTTGTGTTTCTCTGTCATGGTGCTTAGATAAATACTCAAATGCGACCCAGTCCAAATGACTGTAATGAGAGAGGCCCACTGTTGCTGGAGACCTCTGATTTTTATTTAAGGGGCCTCACTTTTTCTTTTCTTTTTTTTTTTTTTAACTATTCTTTTTTTTTTTTTAAATATATTTTATTGATTTTTTACAGAGAGAAAGGGAGAGAGCTAGAAACATTGATGAGAAAGAAACATCCACCAGCCTCCTCCTGCATATCCCCTACTGGGGATGTGCCCGCAACCAACGTACATGCCCTTGACCAGAATCGAACCTGGGACCTTTCAGTCCACAGACCGACGTTCTACCAATGAGCCATCGGTTTCGGCAGGGGCCTCACTTTTTCTGTGCCTTTACAGAGTCATGAGTAGGGGCTAAGAAAATTTAAGGAAACCCAGACAGAATTCTCCTCCTAAAAGATTTTGCTAAGCTGGTGCCCAGGACCATCGGGAATTTGTCCAATTAAAATCTGGACACACAGCAATAACAAAGGCATTGGTCTCCTACTGCTAATGCTTGGGGATCAAAATCCAGTCTTCAGGAACTCACTCCTATAGTCAGGACCATGCTGCTTGGTAGACCTGGGCTAGTGCTCCTAACTCTGGGGAGAGGGAGACTTTCTGTAGCTGCAGGCTATAGGCACAGGACTCCATGCCACAAGCTCGAACAGATCCTAGCACAGCTTTGTCAGTGGAGCAGCTTCTTCGCCTGGGGTTACAGGATAGCTTGGCTGGCCTGTTCTCCCCGTGATCAAGGGGTGGTTTTTCTTGGTCTGTTTTCCCCATGATCACAGGGCAGCTCAGCATTAGCTCACTGCTTTCTACCAGCTGCATCTCACCAGTCTCCTATGGGCTGGGGGAGCCAACCAGTGGAGCTCACACCTTGTGGCAGTGGCTTTGAAGGTTGCCATGGCAACCCAGCACTGACTTCCAGTTGGTCAGCCTTTGGTCATCATAGGTCATTACAAGTTACAACTATGGGCTTTTATTATTTAATGAATGGGAAATTGGGGAGAAGTAAAAAGTCCCAAGAATATTTCAGTGTCTACAGGCTGATGTTAATTCTCTTAGTGCATGTGACTGGTTGAAATATACAATATTAAATGCATAAGTAACTCAAAGTGTTTTTCGAGTTTCAACATTAATTGATCCTTTTACCAGTAGAGATGATATTGTCTCATCTCAGAGGTACTCAGCAGCAGTTTGGAATAGAGGAAGCTCTATCCCAGCCTAAAGATCAGTATGTAAGAGGCCTCATATCTTTACTATGTGTTCCAAGATGGCCACTGATTAAATATATTCTTCAGAAGATTCTAATATAGATATTTAAAGATAAGTAGATGAATGGATCTCTGTTTGGACAGCAACCATCTAGGCAATAAAGATTATGGCTTAACTCAGCAGTTATTTAAGTATTTTCTTTTTTGGCATGATATTGGTCAGTCTAATGCTTTTCTTTTTTTTCTCTAGAGCAGTGTTTTCTAAACTTCTCTCATGAGAATCACCTGGTGGAGTTGTTAAAATACAGATTCCTGAATCCCAACTAAGAAGTGCTAAACTAGAAATTTTGGGAACATATATGTAAAATTGTATACTTAACTAGTTAACTAGTAAAAAAACTAGAATTTTTGGGAACATATAGGTAAAATTGTATACAATTTTTGGGAACATATACTTAAGTATATGTTCCCAAAAATTCTAGTTTAGCACTTCTTAGTTGGGATTCAGGAATCTGTATTTTAACAACTCCACCAGGTGATTCTCATCATGAGAGAAGTTTGGGAAACACTGCTCTAGAGTAATGATGCAGCCTTTAATCATCTCAAGTACCTTCCCTAAAAGTACTTTCAATATTAGCTAGAAAAAAGCAGGATGTTCTCATCATTAAAAATGAATATAGATAAATAAATAGGAGGGAAGGTCATAAATGAAAAAAAAGCCATTTATGGAAGTGGAGTAAAAATGAATAGACTGTTAAAATTAGATTTTGAATTTTCTTTGAAGGAATCATAGACATTTTTTTTTCAATACTCTGCTCTGTTCTGCTTCCTTCACTTTGCCAAAATGCAATGAGGGCATCATCCTTGGAGACGAAGATTTCAAAGATAATGGCTTACAACCAGAAAATTTGGTGTCCTGGAAAAGACACCAAATAAAAGACTCTCAAACCTTATTGGAGGGGACCTTACCAGGTATTACTAACTAATCCATGTGCAGCTGAACTTAAAGGAGTTAGCTCAGACATTCACATTTCTCATTAAAAAAAAACAAAAAAAAAACCATCTACAGCGGAGATCACAGACTTTTCAAGGACGAGAAGTCACTGACCATGGAGGCAGACAGCTATCCCAAGACAACATTAACAAGACCTGTATGCTCACAGACTGATATTGCTTGTTTTTATATCATCTGATTGTTATTGATTGAATGTACATAAAATGATTTTCATATTCTTATTATCCTTATGGTTTCCTAGTGGAAACAATATCTACCTCTTAGACCTCTTCCTTTATTAGGTATGAAAAATTTAACTTGGATACCTGCTAATCTTTCCTACCTACTACACAATGATGTTCTGATTATCAGGTATGATAGTGAAATTAATGTTGTGTTAGCTACACTTTGGTCTTCTCCTACTATCAATATAAGCTTTGGTTGTTGTTGTTGTTTTCTGGCTCTATTTATTATAAAGGACCCACTTTAGGCAAATACCTCAAAGAATATCTCCTTGGTAATTCCACTGGTAGAATTGTATATGGATCTAATCTGGATGAATATAATATGGTTATAGAGATGGGTGATGAATAGCTAAGAAAAACACCTGGATATGATGGCAAAAGGCTTGCAGCAGCCTGTCCTATCTGTCATAGCATATCATATCCTCGGACTCACCAGCAAGGCTCTTATGGCTGGATGTCTGTGAAACAAGAAAGAAATCAATGGGTCCCCATTTCAGAAATTATTGACATCACTTGGTGGGTAGATATGTTTATAATTAATTTATAAACATATAAAAATTTCCCCACCATCCTTGTGTCCTGGACTCTCGAGGAGCCCTATGGAATACTCAAACTCTAGCTCATTTGGGGGTCACCTTCACTCATTTAACTATGGCATAGGAAACTCAACATTTTTGGGTCCACTCAGTATACCCTAACTGCTCCAACATTGACAACAACCCAATGACAACAACATTTCTGGTGGATCCAACAACATTTGGTCTCCCTAAAAGAAGCAAAAAGGAATACTTGGAGGAGTAGGGGCTTGTCCTGGGACAAGCTGAACTTGCAGTTAATGAAGAATGTCATTCATAAGAAAAGGATTTTTATTTCAAATAAGTCATATAGAGGGAATGCTGTTTCAGGAAGAATGAAAAAGGGTGGGAAGCAGCATGGAAAGATAATAAAGCCTTAGTTTCATAGACAGAACAGACTTTACAGACTACAAAAACTTATTCACAACCCCAACAATAGGAACGTGCCTGTGCCCTAACTCAACTGGGCCTGTTGTCTATGAAATTTTAAATGGAAAATGTGTTCTACAACATTGTGTTTTTAAAGCTCAGGTGCCAGTTAAATCCTAAGCTTAAAATTCCAAGTAGTTCAACTGGCTGGCGTAAGGACCATCATTAATAACACTAGAATACTTCCAATGGGAATAGATGGGCTATATTTAAAAATAATGAACAATGTGAACCCATTTCACTGTTTGTGGAAATTGGAAAGGTGAATGGTAATGCCCCCAATCCATATGGAACACTGAATTCATACAGTCCTGGTCTATTGTGTCTACCCAACATATATAGGAAAGGGGCGTTTTTGCTGGGAAGGGTTAAAAGCAATTTTTACTGTAATATCACTAGATTTAGATGAAAAAATACTAGAATATAGTGTAATATTAAAATTATAGGTAAAATGACTTTGCCTGATGTTCATAAAATCTGTGATAATATTGATACTGAAAAACCAATGTATTGGGAAATTGAACTCCCCCCTATGAAACATTTTTATGGGAACTAACTGGCCAGAAGAAAATTAGAGTTTCTAGATAATGAAATAGTAGAGTCTTAATTCATCTGGCCAAACATATCATAAGGTACAAATGACAGTGGATGAAGGAGGAAAACATAATTAGCTTAATAAAAATTATGATAATACATGTAAAAAGGTTTTTCAGTTGGCTGGTATGCTTGTTCCCCTTTATACTTTTCCTTGTCTAGTATTAGACATTTTCTGTTCCTAATCAGTGTTATTGGTTTAGTATTGTTACTTTTGTTCATGATATGTAAATGTTATATTAGATGCAGAAAAGCAAAACGTAAGACAAACAGCAAAAAGGATCATGGTGGCTCAAAAATTAGAAATGATCCAGAATACTTTTTAACAAGGACATATAGGATCTGACTGCCTCCCATTTACTTGCCTTTTTAAAATGTATATATTGTAATTTGTCCTTAAATGCCATCTAAGGTTATGGTCTTGCCTCCATCCCCAGTGGTCCACCTGTTCAGTAAGACATGCTGACACTGAGACATCCTAGGAATGAGCATTCCTAACACCATGGGAGTTCATTATCCAACCAAAAGGTTGGTCATCAATGCATCCTTTGGATTGATTAATGACCAAAAGGGAGACGTGTGAACAAAAGGAGCCACATGCTAACCTGACAAGCTCAGGGGAGGCCTGCATGGCAGTCTTGCAAATTCAGAGACCTAAAATAACCACAAAGGATGTTTTGAAAATTAAATATTTTAACTACAAACAGGTTATAGTGGGTAGTCATGTCCTATGCCAATATTTTCCTTGACAAAGATCAACTTAGATCTTTTTTACTGAACCCATTTGCCTTTTTGCCTCTAAGATAACATATCTGTGAGATGTCTGGTTAACTTGTAATTTCCCTTTTTCTGGAGCCCCTGGGGCACAACCAAATGTGGTGGGCGCCAGGACAGATGCCTCAAATTCCTTCTTTATCATGTTAATTGTTCCTGCACTCACCTAAATACTTGTCCATCATTTTACTTTTTATCTAATCCCAGGGGTTTCCCACTGTGTTGCTTTATCCCACCTTAATCCATCACCAATGAATTTCATGTAACCCACCTATGTCACTCCTTTGATTGTAATATATAAATAGAAATGTAACCTGCCATTCTTAGGAGCATTATCTCAATTTATTGAGGTTACACTTCCAGGCATATGTTGATAGTATGGCTCAAATAAACTCACTAAAATTCTCTTTAAAAAATTAATTTATATAAATATTATTAGTGGGTACAAAATATTCTTTAATCATCCCATTCATATGCTCACCAATTGATTTTTTAAAAATTCTTTATTGTTTAAAGTATTACATGAGTCTCCCTTTCCCCCCATTGACCCCCTCCCCTTCCCCTACCCCAAAGAACAAGCCCTCACCCTCCTACTGTCTTTGTTGATTGGTTTTGCTCATATGCATGGATACAAGTCCTTTGGTTGATCTTTTATTGCCCCACCCCCACCTTCCATCATAAGTTGCACAGTCTGTTTGATGCTTCTCTGTCTTTGGATCTATTTTTGTTCATTAGTTTATGTTGTTCATTTTATTCTACAAATTCATTTTCAAATGGTAAGAATTCCTTCTTTTTTTATAGCAGTGTAGAATTCCATTGTGTAGCTGTACCACAGTTAAATAATTCAATCATCTGCTGATGTGCACTTAGGCTGTTTCAAATCTTAGCTATTGTAAATTGTGCTGCTATGAACATAAGGGTGCAATATCCTTTCTGACTGGTATTTCTATTCCTTGAAGTGGAATCACTGGGTAAAATGGGAGTTCCTTTTTTTTTAAGGCAAATTCATACTGTCCTCTACAGTGGCTGCACCAGTCTGCATTTCCACCAGCAGTGCATGAGAGTTCCTTTTTCTTCCCATCCTGGCTAGCACTTGTTTGTTGATTTGTTGATGATAGCCATTGACAGGCGTGAGTTGGTATCTCATTGTTTTGACTTGCATCTCTCAAATGATTAGTGACTTTGAACATGTTTTAATATGCCTCTTGGTCTTCTGTATGACCTCTTTCAAAAAGTGTTTATTAAGGTCCTTTGCTCAATTTTTATTGGATTGTTTATCTTCCTTATGTTAAGTTGTATGAGCTCTCTGTATATTTTGAAAATTAAACCCCTATCGGAGATAACATTGGCAAATATTTTCTCCCATGCAGTGGGCTTTCTTGTTGTTTTGTTAATGGTTTCTGTCTGTGCAGAAACTTTTTTATTTTGATGTAGCCCATTTGTTTATTTTCTCCTTAGTTTCCATTGCCCTAAGAACTGTATCAGTGAAAATATTGCTACAACATATGTCTGCTATTTTGCTGACTATAGATTCTTCTAAGATTTTTATGATTTCCCATGCTACATTTAAGTCCTTATCCACTTTGAGTTCATTTTTGTGTATGGTGTAATTTGGTTGTCTAGTTTTATTTATTTGCATGTATCTATCCAATTTTCCAAACCCATTTATTGAAGATACTCTCTGGGCTCCATTGTATGTGCTTGCCTCCTTTGACAAATATTAATTGAGCATAATGGCTTGGGTTGATCTCTGTGTTCTCTGTTCAGTTCCATTGGTCCATATATCTGTTTTTGGGTCAGTACCAAGCAGTTTTGAGAACCGTGGCTTTGTAATATAGCTTGATATCTGGTACTGTGATCCCTCCTACATTGTTCTTCTTTCTCAAGATTGCTGCAGCTATTCAGAGTTTTTGTTTTTGTTTTACTCCAGATGAATTTTTGGAGAGTTTGTTCTAGGTCTTTGAAATATGCTATTGGTATTTTAATGGGGATAACATTGAATCTATAGATTGCTTTGGATAGTGTGGACATTTTAATGATGTTGATTCTACCAATTCATGAACATGGTGTGTTCTTCCATTTGTTTATGTCTTTCTCCATTTTTTTTTTCAGTGTCCTGTAATTTTCTGAGGATAGGTCCTTTATCTCCTTGTTTAAATTTGTTCCTGGGTATCTTAATTTTTTATTGCAATGGTAAATGGAATTGTTTTTTTCAGTTTCTCTTTCTGTGAATTCATTATTGGTGTATAAAAAAGTCATAGATTTCTGGGTGTTAATTTTGTATCCTGCTATATTGTTGAACTCATTTATTAAGTCTAGCAGTTTTTTTTTAGAAAATATTTTATTGATTTCTTACAGAGAGGAAGAGAGAGGGACAGAGTTAGAAACATTGATGAGAGAGAATCATCGATCAGCTGCCTCTTGCACACCCCCTACTGAGGATGTGCCCGCAACCAAGGTACATGCCCTTGGCCAGAATCGAACCTGGGTCCTTTCAGTCCACAGGCCAATGCTCTATCCACTGAGTCAAACTGGTTTCAGCAGACTAGCAGTTTTTTTGATGGAATCTTTAGGGTTTTTTATGTATAATATCATTTAATTTGCAAATAATGACAATTTTACTTCTTCTTTTCCAATTTGGATGCCTTTTATTTGTTCTTCTTGTCTGGTCACTATGGCTAGCACTTCCAGTACTATGTGGAACAGGAGTGGTGCAAGAGGACATCGCCGTCTCGTGCCTGTTCTTATGGGAAATGGTTTTAGTTTTTGCCCATTGAGTATGATGTTGGGTGTAGGTTTGTCATATAAGGCTTTTATTATGTTGAGGTATGATACCTCTATTACCATTTTGCTAAGAGGTTTTATCAGAAAAGGGTGTTGGACTTTCTTAAATGCCTTTTATGCATCAATTGATACGATTAAATAATTTTTGTCTTTCAATTTGTTTATGTGATACATGATATTTATTGACTTGTTGATATTGTACCATCCTTGCATCCCTAGAATAAGTCCCACTTGCTCATGGTGTATGATCTGGTTTGCAAGAATTTTGTTGAGGATTTTAGTATCTATATTCATCAGGATATTGGTAATTCTCTTTCTCTGTAGTGTCTTATCTGGTTTTGGGATTGCTCTATGGCAGGCAGAGATTATGTCTAATTATGCCCTAAGAGATATGAGCAATGATTGGAACCAGGAAAAAAGACCCAAACTGTTAGTCAACATTGAAATATTGGAAATTTACCACTGTTCTCATGGCATGTGAAGATTTTTTATGAGTTCTAAAATTATACACTTTTTGACTACTATTAGAATTTGAATACTTAAAAATACTTTTGGCAAAATGTTACATGCTCATAAAAGTGTTCCCCTTAACATAGTTTAGCAAACATTGCACACAACTTTTTTATCACCCACATGCCATAGCTGCAGTACCATGCTTATATATATCATATTTTAGTCTTTCTCTGAGATCTGAGACAAAATTTATTCTCTGCCACCTCTTTTTTTTTTTTCATTCTTTTTGCAAACTCTATAATCAACATTTTCAGTTGTAATTTTATAACTTTGCAAGATCACAATGTAAAAATTATCTTTCTAACCTTGGATGAGTGGTCTCGGTTTGTTGGAGCATAGTCTTATACACCAAATGTTGCAGGTTTGATCCCAACATGGGGGCATGCACTGGAGGCAACCTACCAATGTTTCTCTCACACATCAATATTTCTCTCTCCCCCTTTTTCTCTCTTTAGAAATCAACAAAACACCCTCAGGTGAGGATTTTTAAAAAAGATTTTTCAGGAAACTATTATAGCAAACCATTTTATATACCATTTTAAACAAATTACCACCTTTGGTGAGTTAATGCCATATATGTCTGAGCACTTTTATTAGAATATAAGTTTCCTAAAGGCAAGGCAACTAAATCTACTGCTCAGTCCTTCTCAGTGTTTGCTCTATAACTACTGAACAAGTATTCCATAAATTCAGTGTTAATGAATAAGATAAAGAGGAAGAAAATTTCCATGAGAACTTGGGCTATATCAGCTTATTGATCACTATAATTTTAGGTTTTAGTCTCTCCCCATAAGGAATGACTAATTCATAACAGTACAATCCACATCTAACTGACTTCAACTGGTAATTTATTTATCTATTTAAATTTTTTGAAACAATTATTACATTTTATTTAAAGTTTTAGTAGGTAAGTGGTTTAATTCAAATAAGTCACCTGAATCATTAAAACAATAAAATTGAAAAAAAATTTTTAAAAAGTAAATTTTAGTAAGATGATAAAATTGTCCAAGAGATCCAAAAGGAGACCGAAGATTTAAAAGATAAAGTTATATTTATAAAGATGTTGAAGAATACATTAAAATAATAAGCAAGAAAAGATGTACTGGGCCTTATAGGTTAAATCCTGTTATATATGGACATCATTTCTATGGAACTCTACAATCTACTTCAAGGATATTAAAACAACAAAAATCTCATTATTAAAAGTGCTTCTCACAGAATTTATCCTGCACATGGAATATGCATGAAAACACCTCAGAGAGACTCATAATATCTGCAAACATGAAACTTTCTCTAGAAGGCGCTTATTGATCCTGAATCCAGTTCAGTGGTGGCCAACTACAACTTGAAGCTTGTCATCTTGGGGCAAGAAAGCAATTTGAAGCCAAAGGGCATGTTGTTATCATTAATTTGTGTGGCTACAAGTCTATTCTATAAGTTTCTCCTCAATGCCAACTGTCTGTTGGGAATTAAAAAGCAGATGAAACTTTCTAACGAATTCCAATAATTTGTGTAATAAAGGATAATCATTAAAGAGTTTATATATACTCAGTGTCTTAACGTCATGGATTTTATTAAAGAAAGAAGTAATTAATAGATCAAGCATATGAATTCTTAAATAATAAATTAAGTTATTTTTTCTCTTGCTTAACAACCAGTTATATTCATGGGCTACAAAATCAAATCCATTACAAAATTGTTAGTATTTTGCATCATCAAAGGAAAGACAAATATTTTTGCTTGAGTATCCCACTAACTTTGATCTAGAGCTATTATACTATACTTAAACTTTTTTAAATGGTTTCTTTTCAAATAATTTATTAATTATAACAACTGGGAAGAACACTGTGAGGAACTGGATACTTTAGCCAAGCAGTGAAGGCAACAAACTTCCTATGAAACTGCTCTCCTGCATAAATTTTTATATACTAATATAATCCTTTTCCCTTACTTCTGCAAGGTTACCCAGAATTGAGTGCGTTTCTTGACCATCACAAGTTTCAGGTCAATTTTCTCTGTTCTTCGATGTTCTGACAAAGGCCTCTGGCCCTGAAACTCATCCCTCTGGTAATTCAGTCTTGTTCTCAATGATCTAGATATTCATTATTAACTTAAAACAAAAAAGCACTCAAACCTGTAAAGAATTTTTGTGAGTTTATTTGAACCAATGTGGAGAATTGCCTGGAAGCAGAATCTCAACCTGTTGGGATAATGCTTAGGAGAATGGCAGTTTTTCACCTGATTTTATACATTACAATCAAAAGAGGAGATGTAAGTGGGTTAAATTATTAGTAAATAATGGTGATGGATTAGGGATGCGTAGGAGGAAACAAAGCAGGACAAGGTTGGATAAAAAGTAAAATGATATATGCTTCCTTTACACAGGCGGGTACAGGACAGTTAACAGTAAACAATTAACACAGAGGGAATTTGTGCTCTGTGACCAGGCTCCATCGTTGTGCTCTGAGGGGTCCAGCAAAAAAGAAGTTACAAGTAACCCTAACATTCCACAGGTATGTTATCTTAGATGCAAAACTGCAATTGGCTCAGTAAAGATTGAAGTTGATCTTTGTCAGGGAAGATACTGGCCTAGGGCATGACTACCCACTATAAACTGTTCCTTAAATAAATTGTGTTTTTGTTTTGCTGTATGATGTAATTTTATTGGTATTATATTTTCTTTATTGATTAAAGTGTTACATATGTGTTTTTATTTCCCTATTGTTCCCTCACCCCCAATTCATGCCCTCATCCCCTTGGTGTTTGTGGCCATTGGTTAGGCTTATATGCATGCATACAAGTCCTTTGGATGATCTCTTCCCCTTTCCCCCATCCTACTGTACCTTCCCTCTAAGGTTTGACGGTCTGATTGATGCTTCTCTGTCTTTGGATCTATTTTTGTTCATCAGTTTATGCTGTTCATTATATTCCACAAATGAGTGAAATCATGTGATATTTATCTTTCTCTGTCTGGCTTATTTTGCTTAGCTCTCCACTTCCATCCATGCTGTTGCAAATGGTAAGAAATCCTTCTTTTTTTTTTTTTTTTTTTTTACTGCAGTGTAGTATTCCATTATGTAGATGTACCACAATTTTCTAATCCACTAGTCTGCTAATGGGCACTTAAGCTGTTTCCAAATCTTAGCTATGGTGAATTGTGCCACTATGAAATAGGCGTGCATATATCCTTTCTGATTGGTGTTTCTAGTTTCTTGGTATATATTCCTAAAAATTGGATCACTGGGTTAAACAGGAGTTCCATTTTTGGTTTTATGAGGAAACTTCATATTGTCCTCCACAGTGGCTGCGCCTATTGACATTCCCAACAGCAGTGCATCCTCACCAGCACTTATTGTTTGTTGATGATAGTGATTCTGACACATGTGAGATTTTAATTTCAGACCAGCCTTTGTGGTAATTTTAGGTGGCCACCACACAGGCCTTCCCTGAGTTAATCAGGTTATTATGTGGTGCCTTTTCATCCATACAAGCACAAATAAGAGTTACTGAAGGGCATCCTGAATATAGAAAGCATTATTTGATACTTATAGAAATAATTACTAAATTAAGGACATCTGCCTTTTCTTTGACACTAATTATTATTAGACAGGTGGTAAACTCTTTAGACAGAACAACTCTATGCACAACACAGCTGTATCTTGTTTTCCTTTTGGGTTCTTCTTCCTTCTGTAGAGATCACTTCCTGCTTCTGGGCATACAGAACCAGAGCTGATACTTGTGAAACAATTCACTTGTTTCACAGTCTGTTCTAGGCTCTGGATTACAAATGCATGGCTATCTTCTATTGAGTTTTTATTGATTTGGTCCACTTTTTTTCTCCTTCCAATTGTTTTCTCTCCTTTATTCTCTTCTAATGGCCTCTCCAGAGATGTTCTGATCCATTCGTAGTTTATTTCTTGTCCTGCTAAGTTTCTCTGGTTTGGAGGAGATATGCATCTGGGAAAATATCTTTGTTACCTCTCCCATTTTTTCTTTTCTTCTCTTCCTCAGAGAACTCTGCTAGGGAAAATGCTTCTTCCAGATTCCAATTCAAGCCTAAGAGTCTTTAATTCTTCTGCACTTAGAGAATTAATATTTCCATCTTTACTTCACTTTCCCAGGAAATCATCTCAGGAACTTCTAGATCAGTAGTTCTCAACCTTTTTAATGCTGCAACCCTTTAATACAGTTCCTCATGTTGTGGTGACCCCCACAACATAAAGTTATTTTGTTGCTATTTCATAACTGTAATTTTGCTACTGTTAATGAGTTGTAATGTAAATATCTGTGTTTTCCAATGGTCTTAGGCTCTATAGCAGTGGTTCTCAACCTGTGGGTCGCTAGCAGGGTTGCCTAAGACCATCAGAAAACACAGATATTTACATTATGATTCATAACACTAGCAAAATTATCATTATGATGTAGCAACAAAAATAATTTTATGGTTGGGGTTTACCACAACATGAGGAACTGTATTAAATTATAGCAGCATTAGAAAGATTGAGAACCACTGCTCTAGATGAAAAAGTGCCTTTTAATTAGTCAAAGAATAGTCTGTAATGAATTTTCTGTTTTCGTAATCATCTCATTGGTGGTTCACTGCTTTTCTTTCTCTTTTGCCTAAATAGTGTACAATTCCTATTCATCACACCTTTGGTCTTTTTAAATCCAGAATCCCCGTCTGTTATTACATCCACTGTCTTTTCCCCAATTAATTCTAAGGCACCTAAACCCCCACTGATAATGATTTTTACTGTTCTCTGAACAGCAATAGAGATGGTTGAGAATATACAGATGGCCTAGAAATAGGGTAGGATTTTTCATTCTTTTGGGCATTTATCTCTCCTGAAACTCAGTTGAAATTTCTCTGGGCCTAGGAATTACAAGGGAAGTCTCTGCCTTCCTTTTCAATGACATTTGAAATACCTTGTGGCTACTGTAGCTGAGGCTGAGGAAAATAAGGACTTGCTCCTGCTTCCCTAATAGCCCCATGAGGTCTGAGGTACATTTTGAGAAACGATTTCTGCAGACAACAATGATGCCTGAATATGAAGAACTTCTATCTTGCAGTCACTGGAAGGTTTGGACTCTGGTATTTCCTGAGCAGAACCTATAGGTTCTTGTTTACTCTATTTTGATACTTTGGTCAACAGAATTGCTCAAAGTCCCTACTTCAAGGATGTGGGTTGCTTTAGTTATCACTAGAATCTTAATATTATCTTCATCCAACATGATTACATCACAGCTGCCACCTCAGCTGCCCATGAGTCACTCCTGCTACCCCAGAAGTCAATTGGTAATTTATTGAAGAATAGCATCTCAATTCTATACACTGAAAAATTAGTCAGAATAATGCATATAATTACAACGATTCAACTAGCCCATTCTACCTCTAGATCAATCCAGCATTGTAAATAACTATTTGATTAACAGTCATTTCACAAAAATAACCATAAAATTTTAATATGAAAGTTTATGTATAAAGCCAGAGGAAAAATATTTTCAATAATTACTTTTGGGAAAAGTTATGCCAATATTTCCCCTACAAGAATAAGAAATGTTGCCTTTTATATAAGTTGAAGTGAAATAAACATTGGGTCATGAGTCCTTGGACCTGAGTTAAAACCCTGGGCTTAATGTCTATACTTTTTGTTAATAGTCATATGTATAAAATCAAGATAATACTGCTTTTCCCTGCTCAACTATAAACTTGCTTAAATTTTCCTTTTATTTCTTCTGTAAGGAGGAAAAATTTCTCCCACTTTTCTAATTTCTTGAAGCTGGACTCATAATCAGATTAACATAAAATGGATTCATAGGAGAGAATGACCAACTTTATTTTGTATGTGCATATAGAGGTTCCATAAGAATATGAGATCCCAAGATACATTGGGCAGTTGAGGCTTAAATACCAATCTGCACAAAAGAGATGGAGACAAGGGTCTGAGATTTCAAAAGGAAAGTAGGAAATTCACAAGTAAATGGGAAAGAGCAAATATATGGTAAACAAATCCTTGCTGGGTCACCCAGAAACAACAGGACACAGAAAGGAGTCCACCAAACAGACTTACTGGATTCTCCTTGTCTGCTATACTTAGTTCATACATGCCAAGATAATTATGCTAAGGCTGTCTTCCTGAAGCAGATTTTTTTTTTGTATTGTTTTGTTTTTGCAATTATGTAAATACTAGAGACCTGGTGCACAAAATTTGTGCATGGTGGGGTCCCTCTGCCTGGCTGGTGATTGGGGCCAGCCAGGAATATCTCTCCCAATCCTGATAAGGACCGATTGGTGTCAGTGGCTGGGGAGGGACTGTAGGAGGGACTGTTGGAGGGCTTCAGGACATGTCCAGCCCTGTCTCACCCAGTCCCAATTGGCTGGACCCCAGTAGCAAGCTAACCTTCTGGTCAGAGCATCTGCCCTCTGGTGGTCAGTGCACATCATAGCAACCAGTCAGTTGACTGCTTGGTTGGACACTTAGCATATTAGGCTTTTATATATAGAGATTGTAACTCACAGCACGGAATACTAGGCATGCACTTTCCCTCCAGCCCTTGGTCTTGGAGACCTCACGTCCTTCCAAGGCTCTGCTGCCACACAAAGTAAATTGCATTGTGTTCCATGGGTGTGTCTATACTTCACTACAATTCCGATGACCCCAACATAATGAAAGACACCTTCATTATCAGGTAACACCATCATGGTAAGACCCCTGCTCAGCCTACTGCAATGCTTTTAAATAGGTCATGGTTTTCCCTAGATGGTTTGGCTCAGTGCATAGAGTCATGGCCTGTGGAATGAAGGGTCCTGGGTTTGATTCCTGTCAAGGGCATATTCCTGGGTTGTAGACTCAATCCTCAGTAGGGTGCGTGCAGGAGGCAGCAGATCAATTCTTTCTCATTTATATTTCTATCTCCCTCTCTCCCTCTGCCTTCCTTTCTGAAACCAATAAAAATCTATTAACAAAAATAAAAATAAATAGGCCATTAATCAAACGTTGCTGCTTTCCATCCATCCAGCTCCCCCATACCCTCTTTTGACTTCATCCCCCTGCCAAACACACTCTGTTGGGGTCTGTAAAATGGGGTCAGGATTTCTACTTCAACCAAGGGTAATGCTTCTCCATGGCCCTCCTTCCTCACTCATCTCTGTCCCCACTCCTGTGGGGTCTCTAACTGTATCCCCTCCATCTAACTTGGTGGGCCCTGTTCTGCCCCTCCTCCTATCTGCAGCCTCCCGCTTTCTCCTCTGGGGGTGGAGCTCCCAAAAAGGGGGGATAAGGAGGGGGGGATGTTCTGGGTGGGGCTTTATGGGACCTTGCAGGAGAGTTGGGGTGACTGGTAACCAGGAGGAGGAGGGAAGGTCATGGAGCCTGTTCCATGGGAGAGTCACCAGACTCCTTGGCTGCCCCACCCAGTAGCTTTTTTAGGTCCCTGTGCAGCTGTCATCATCGGACCCTCTCTGCCTCCTGCTTCCTTTCAGTTTTGGACTCAGTTTGTCCAAATCAGCCCTGCCCTTCTTGGCCTTGGGTAGGTGCACCTGGCTCATCCTCCCTAATGGTACTACCCACTTTCCTGGAGTAGTTAGTGAGACTTAACAAATAAAAAGAAGCAGCTCTGCAGATTATAAATTGCACACTGAGAACACCACAGGCTATGAAGGGCTGTGCAGTCCAAGGCTCTCGGATCACGAGTTGCAACCTACCTCATTACCCAGTCCAGCCCACTATCACCCACAGCAAGCTAACCTATAGGTTGGAGCATCTGCCCCCTGGTGGTCAGGTGGTCAAACTCTTAGCAGAACTCCAGTCAAGGGGACAGTTTGCATATTAGGTTTTTATTATATAGGATTTGAAATATTACCTTTAGACAGGGAAAGGGAAAGATCAAAAGTTCTTTCTGAATCTTTTGTTTCTTATAAATAACCAGCTTAAAACAATAAATATCACTATAGGTATATTTGTAGGAGACGAACTCTGACCCCTCTCACTTTCCTCTCTCACTCTTTCTCTGTCTCTCTCCTTTGCTCACCACTCCATTTTTCTTCCTTTCTTCTTATTTTCCTTTCTTATTTATTTTTCAAAACACCCCCTATGTTTTAGGAACTCTAATAGTTTTTGAAGTAACTTATTGAAAACACAGATATCATTTCTTCATTTTTGGAACTAAAAGTCTAGTGAGAATGAAGGAATATAAACAAGAAATTTCAATAAAGTAATGTATGCTACATCAGTGAAACTTTTGGTTACCATCAAAAATTAAAAATGAAGCAGTTTGAATGCTTTGGAAAAACATATGCACAACTATTAAATAGAAATACTGCATAATCTGAAAAATAGACATTCTTAAATATTGTATCATTTAATCTGTGCACATGGCATGCTGGACAAAGTAATGCTTCTTTTCCATGAGAAATTCATTTGTATGCAATTATTGCAGTGTCATTGTTCAACTTCATTAGGCTTTTTCTATTATAATAATGTTAAGACATGGTTTCCACTATTTTCAAGTGACTAATATTTCAGATACTATTGTGCAATTGCTTTTCCCTGTGAAATTTTTCAAATACAAAATAGCTTATAGAGAATAACATAAAAAATTTCACATATCCATTGTTCAGTCTTACAAATCTTCTCCTTTTTACATATTCTGTTCAGATTTTTCAAATTAACTGTACAATATGGATACAGTCAAAGTCCCTTGAGTATTCTATCTCAATTCCATTTTCCATTGTCTTTTCTTGGTTGAAACCTAGATTATGTGATTCTCACTTTTATGTAAATACTTGCAATTTTATCACAGTATTTATAAACAATATGTAACTTTGCTTTACATATTTTAGATTATATAAATATAATGTTATATGCAGTTTGCTACTTGTTTATTTTCTTAATAATATGTAGTTTATATAAATATATAGAATTCATGTGGCCTATAATATTATCTTTGTGCATTTATTTATTTATATATATTGTATATTAATAGCTGTTCTGAATTTTATTGCTTTACTTCAGAAATTGCTTATTTTTATTGAAGAACATTTAGATAGTTTTCAATTTTTCACTATTATAAATCAAGTCAAGACAATTATTGCAAGATAGATATAGATATAGATATAGATATTAGTATCTTATATAATAAAAGCCTAATATGCAAATTGACCAAATGGCAGAACGACCAGTCACTAAGACTCCTTTTGACCATCAGAGGGCAGATGATCAATGCAGGAGCTTTCCCCAGCCTGCAGACCCCAGGCCAGCCAACACAGGTGCTAGCAGGGGGTTCCTGATTGCTCCACTGGTTGCCCCGCAGGTGGAAGGGACTGGTCGTTGGTGAGCAGGTGGTGCCAGGTCAGCCAAGGCGGGTGCCAGTGGAAGACCCCCAATCGTTCTGCTGGTTACCCCACAGATTGGCCCTGATCGCTGTACAGCCCAGGGGACCCTACCTGTGCACAAATTCTGTGCACCAGGCCTCTAGTGTTTCCAGGTAAGGAACAAAGGTAGTTTTCCTAAAAGATGGCAAGAAAAGAACCTCAAAACAAGTAGCAGTCATCTGCAGACCACTCTGTAGTTTCTGCCAAGTGTCCCCAGGCAGTGGCTGACTTTGAACCACTCAGGAGGCCCCAGAGCCAGTGCACCCAGTGGACAGTTTCAGACTATACCACATTATGACTTTACACATCCACAAGTGACATACTCAAGGGGCAGACTCAGTGAGCTCCAAAGCCACACTAAAGCAAGTCCTGCTCCCTAAGGGTATCTCTTGCCCAGCAGCTCTTCCACTGTAGTTGCCGCTGGTCCTCAGAGCCAATTGGCATGGGGTCAATTCCTCCCCATGACACCAACAGCAACCAAGGCTCAACCACAGATTGTATACACAGCCCACACAGGAGCACAGCTAGAGTGCTCAGTTCAGGTGACTGGGGAGACTGAGCCACTGGGCCCCACAGGACACCTACTATTCAAGGTCACTTTTCCAATTCCAGGAGACATTGTGGCTCTACCTAATATGTAGAAACAAACACAGGGAGATAACCAAAATGTAGAGACAAAGAAACACAAATGAAATATCAGAAGAAATCTTCAGAAAAAGAACTAAATGAAATATAAGCAAGCAAACCATTCAATACAGAATTCAAAACAATGGTTATAAGGTTTTCAAGGATCTTAATGAGAACTTCAAGGGACTCAGTGATACTTTCTGTCATCTTAGTGAGAATTTCAAAGATATGAAAAAGGACTAGTCAGAAATTAAACATACACTAACTGAAATAAAGAATAATTTACAGAGATTCAACAGTAGAGTAGAAGATTTTGAGAATCAAATAAATGATTTGGAATATGAGGAAGCAAAAAGTACTCAATCATAAAAGCAAAAAGAAAATAAAATCTAAAAACAAAAGATAGTATAAGGAGCCTCTGAGACAACACTCATATTGGGGTAGGGGTAGAAGGAGAAGAGAAAGACATTGAAAACCTATTTGAAGAAATAATGACAGAAAATTCCTCCTACCTGGTGAAAGAAATAGACTAAACACACAGAGAGTCTTAAATAAAATAAATCCAAAGAGGACCACACCAATACACATTATAATTAAAATGCCAAAGATTAAGGACAAAGAGAGAATCTTAAAGCAGTAAGAGAAAAACAGTTTGGAAGGAGGAGAATGAAGAAGAAAGAGAAGGAAGAGGAGGAGGAGGAGGAGGACAAGTGAACAATAAAATGGCAATAAGTACATATCTATCAACAATTGAATCTAAAAATCAAAATAAAAGAACAAGGAATTGAATTAACAAAACACACTGATGAATAAAATAGAACCAGAAGCATGAAAACATTAAACATATTAACAAATATCAGAGGGCAGGAAGAAGCAAGGGTGGCAGGGGTTGGGGGGATTAACCAAAGAATTTAGATTCATATATTCATTACCTATGTTCTCAGACAATAGGGTGGAACTGAGTGGAGGGGGGCAATGGAGGAAAAAAGTGGGACATTTGTAATACTCTCAATAATAAAGCAAGTAAACAAACAAAAACAAAACAATAAAAGTATTGCCAGATTCTGGAGGTATAAGTTAGAGAGAAAATACTAACTGTAAGCAATTAGCATTTCCTAGATTGGCTGATATATTTCACAATTTTTAGAAACATATGCTTTTTACTGGCAAACACACACTTTAAGATACATACTTCCATGGAGACAAGTATCCTATAAAAAAAAAACAACCACCGATTTAACAAATTAATTGGCTCAGATAGCTTAGGCTCAAATAATATCTATTTTTCAGAATCTGAATGCTGAGAGATGTCTTAAATAAGAGTTCTTGAAGACCAGGAATTAGCACTTTAAAGCAGACAGTACCTGCCAAACACAGAGTAAAATTCCATACCAGACTATGTTCTCTCAAAGCACTGTGAATGGAGATTATATTGCCTATTGAATTAGAAGAGAAAAACATAAAACCTTTCATCTTCCTGAGAGGGAGATTAATATTTCATCCTCTTAAAAGAGAGAGATATTTGGTAGCTGAAGAAAATTATGAGCATCCCCAATTTTTTCTAGTTCTGCTGTCATGTTGCCAAGGTTTAGGATTGGGACACTGTAACCTCCCACTGCTAGTTTCAGCATCATGAGGCTTGTATCTTGCCCCTCCAGCACTGGGTTCTGAGACCTTCCCAAAATAGTAATACCATTTTCCAAGTGTGGATCCTTACCAATAGTCACTGTTGATCAGGCACTATTTAATTGGATTTATTTAACTCTGCATGAGTGAGTCTGATGGCCTCTAGCCTTCCCGGAGGCTTCCACCTTTTGTTGCCTTGGGTAGAAAAATTCTGGATTTTATTTGGCCTCTAATAGCTGTGCTAGAAATTTATTCTTGTCTCTTATATTGTTGTGGTGGCAACACCTGGTCGAGGCAGGGCTCCAGATGGCTAGCAAGACCCTGTCAAAGCAGGGATCCAGGCCAGGGAAGGAACGAGCAACCAGACCCACAACAAAGAATGTAGCATGATATGCTTTAGCCAAGCATAACTGTTAGCCATAAAATAGCTCTGTTGCAAGGCTCAACCCCCAGGCAGGCACGTCCTGTTTCCAGTAGCCGCAAGGCAGAACAAACAGACCAAACCAGGTCAAACAGAGACTGCTTAAGCTGAAAATAAACCCCCACCCCAGGTGTTGTATAAACTTTAAATGTTACTGTACTAGTGGAATTTTTCTATAACTTATAACTGACCTTTCTTTGTTAAAACTTTTAGCCAATCATAATCTGCCAGGCATCCCTAAAATGGGAATAAAAGTAGCATGCTTAGAGTGGGTCGGGGCTCTCGTTGCTCGCTGCTGTGTCAGTTGAGAGGTGAGCCCAGACTCGAGTTCATAATAAAGGCTTCCTAAATTCCAATTTGGCTGACTGGTGGTCATCATTCGAGGGTCGCCCACAACAATATTCCTAAAAGTCTCAGTCCCTCAAGATGCTTGGCAGGATGAGACAGCCCGCCCTTAAAAGGGAGAGAACATTCCCTGTTACTTGACTGGACAGAGATTTAACTCCTAGGCCCTGGGATTAAATTCTGTTAGCAGCCAGTCTCCAAGATTATTTACTAAAAACGTTTCTTTTTTTCTGAGCTGCTGTACATTTGAGGCTTTTCCATGGTAGGTATACCTGTGGAAGAAACATTAATGACAAGTATCAGTGTTTGCATGAGCCAAAACACAAAACCATTGCATTTGCCAATAGAAGTAAAAATTTATCAGTGCTGTCATAGAAAGGGAAACTCCCAAGCAGCTTTAGTCTTGCTGCCCTAACAATGAGCAATTGTCAGGGGAACTCATCCTGTGCCAGGAAGATAAGGGGTAGCCCTTCCCCCTCCCCAGCTCTTGGCCAAGGCATTTGAACCACTAACCCTAAACCTGCAGGGCTGAGGATTCACTGGACTACTGAAAAAAGATTAAACTTTCAAGCCTCATTGCAGTGCAGAGCAAACTGAATTTGGAGGCTTTTAATGCATACCACAAACTGCTGGGCTGCAAACCTTGCCAAACCCTAAGCTCCCAGCTAGGGGTACATGACTGCTGTCCTCTCTTGGGACTTAAGCAAGCTGGGGGTATTGGGTTTTGTTCACCAGTAGAAAAATTAGAGCAACAGGGTGTTCATGCCCATTTCCCCTTTCATTTCCAGGCCCCACATCTCTGGGGCTACCTGTAGAGGCTTTTCCTTTGGCCATCCCCTTCTGACTCATGCTGAAGGGGAGACGGCAGGATGAGGCAATAGGGGAATGGAGCTGTATACTCATAGCTCTATGGGCTGGGCACACTTGAATTTTGCATGTTAGGAGTAAATTTCAAGGCAGCAGTGTGTGTGTGTGTGTGTGTGTGGGGGGGGGGGGTATAGGACTTTCTTTCACAGCCTGGGGTAGAAAGAGTTCCAATTCAGGGTTTGGGTTCTGGAGAAAGGCCGCACACAAATGAAAAGAGACTTGAAGAAATTCAATTTGGTGATATGGGGGCCAACTCTAGTGGGAGAACTACTCCCTGCTCTGGCTCTGCCATCCCCTTTTATTGAGGCTTTGGGGAAAACATCTTAGGCAACATAAACAGAAATTTACATGTAGCCCTTAGGCAGGAAATAACAGAAACTTTCACTGGACAAGGTAGATTCTGCTTCAGCTAACAATATCTCAACTAAAGGTTAGAGCAATTAAGGTTTTGACCAGCCTCCCTGGCTTCCTGTCAACATCTCTTTTTTAGTGAAACTGATTTGTTTTCCAGTGGGGGGGGGGGGGGAGAAGGGTGCCTGCTTACCATGTTCTGTGTTCTTTTGTCACCCATCTGCCCATTTCTCTGCAAGAAAACACAGTGGCAGGGCTGTTTTATTTGCAGATCAGTGTTTCTAAGCTGAGGTCTGAGTCTCGCAGGGTGAAACAAGAGCAGACAAATTACAGAAATGTAAGCCATAGCAGAGATGGAGAAGGGGACAGGCAAGAATTATATAGCTTCCAGGATAGAGAGAAAGGTTTCATCTCACCACAATCCATATCAGGATTTCAAGGTTTGGGAGGCTGTGAGCCCTTTTGGAGAAAAGGAACAAAGAATGGATGCTTTCCATAAGACTGTTCTTCTCCTGGTGTTTGGTGTACATAGGGTACCATCTGTTTTCTGTTGGGAAGGCTCCTTGTCCCTACCTGTTGCTGCTGGAAGTGGGCTTCTTACAATGTCATGAAATTCACATGGGAGAATGAGTGGAATTTATTTGCATGGAGGTTACATCCCTGAATTTTCAAGCTCACATTTCTGCCAAGGAATTTATTTTAGCAGAGCTAGAATTAAAGTCATTGCCCAATTTCCCTTTCATGATGGGGCACCGTCCAATATATAATAGCATCAGGCTAGCTTATTTATGGTTCCAGCTGCAATCTATCAGTCCATTGTGTGTGGGGTCTGCCTTTAGGGATACTTGTAAATGCAAGAGAGTCACAAGAGCCAGGAGATCCAAGAGAACAAGCTCCTGTGTTTGGGGTATTATGTATGCCCAAATTATTTTTTGAAGGGGAGGGGTTTGAAATGGCCCCACCTCCTCTGATCAATTATCTCTGTTTCCAGGTTTAACTGAGAGGTACCTTCCTATGTCAACCCTATTTTACTGCCATTTGTCCATCTCCACTTTGTTGGACACCTTCTCCCTGATTTGCATGGAATGGACATGTGGTTCCCTGGAGAGTGTAAAGTTGCAGCTTCCTGATTAAGCTGCCCAAATGGCCATACTTACCATGTCTAGTCTTTGTTTCTCTCCTTTCCTTTCATTAATAACTAGCTAATTATAACTTTATCAATTACTTTCACTATCCAAGCATAAGCTTTTCCATTTCTCCCTTTAACAAAATGCTTAGAATTGCCAAATTTTAATTATGTTTAAATTGATGAACATGAATATGTAGCCCATTGATTATTTTTTTATTTGCTTTTCCCTGATTATATTGAAACTAGAGGCCTAGTGCATGAAATTCATGCATGGGGGGGGGTGGCGAGGAGGGTGTCCCTCAGCCTGGCCTGCACCCTCTCCAATCTGGGACTCCTTATGAGATAACTGGCAGTCGGTCAAACATCCCCTCACAATCCAGAACTGCTGGCTCCTAACGGCTCCCCTGCCTGCCTGATTGCCCCTGACTACTTCTGCCTGCCAGCCTGATCATCTATAATTGCTCCCCTGCTAGCTTGATTGCCCCTAACCACCTCTGCCTCGGAACCACATCCAGGACCCAGGATTCCCTCCTCCGGCAAACCACAGGCACTCGGGATCCAGGTTTCCCTCCCTCTGGTCAGCCATAGGTGCCTAGGCTGGCTGCAGACACAGGGGATGGTGGGCAGGTGGCTTTGCCTGTGCTGCAGCCACAAGTGCTGGTGCCTGGGACCTCAGGGTAGGCAGCTTCTCTATCTCCCAGGCCACAGACAGCCGCAGGTGCTGGTGCCTGGGACTGTGGGGTGAGCGGCTTCTCCATCTACCAGGCTGTAGCCAGCTGTAGGCGCTGGGGCCTGCACTGCAGGCAGGCAGCTTCTCCATCTTCCCTCAGATGCAGTGGGGACAACTTCTCCAGCTGGCTGCAGCCTGGGATTACAGAGCAGGTGGCTTCTTTATCTCCTGGGCTGCAGCCAGCCTTAGGCACTGACACTCGGTTTCTTGTCTCCCCCAGGACGTAGGGTGGGCGGATGTGAGGTTTCTGCTACTGGCTGCGGCCTGGGATCACAGGGTAGAGGGCTTCTTCATCTTCCAGGCTGCAGCCAGCCTCAGGCATTGGGGCCCAGTTTCTCTGTCTCCCCCAGGACATGAGGCAGGAGGATGTGAGGCTTCTAAAGCTGGCTGAGGCCTGGGATCACAGGGCAGGCGGCTTCTTGGTCTCCATGGCTGCAGCCAGCCTCAGGCGCTGGCGCCTGACTTCTCTGGTCGGGGCTGTGGCCATGTTTTTGGTTCAATTTGCATACTCATTTTGATTGCCTGTTGGGCGTGGCTGAGTGATGTGATTTGCATGTTTCTCTTTTAATAGTGTAGACTAGAGGCCCAGTGTATAAAAATTCATGCACTGGAGAGGGGAGTCGCACAGTTTCGGAGCCCTCAAGGGTAGGAGGTGACTCCATCACACCTCTGCTGCTGCCACTGCCAGCAGCGCAAGCCTGGCAGGTCCTGGTTACCTAAGCCTTGGGTGGCCCTGGGTGGCTGGACAGCTACCATCTGAGGCTTGCCTGTGCCTTGGGCCTCCTTGGCTGCTGGGGGGTTGAGGGGACTGGGGAACTCAGGAGGCAGATGTCCCTTTGTGGCTATGGGTGCTGCCATCTTTGAGGGTGGGGAGGTCAATTAGCATATTCCCTTCTTATTGGTTGTGGATGCCACCATCTTTAAGAGTGGACCAGTCAATTAGCATATTCCTTCTTTACTAGATAGGATTATCTATTGACTTTTCTTTGTCACTTGGATAGCTACTTTTATTAGTTGCCAAAATAAATATGTTTATTTTTATTGATTTTAGAGAGAGAGGAAAAGAGAGGGAGTGAGAGGGAGAAATATTGATTGGCTACTCTCAGCAAACATTGATGGACTACCTCCTGCACTTCCCAGGAATCAAGCCTGCAACCAGTTCATGTACCCCGACCAAGAATCAAACCAGTGTGACCTCTTGGTTCATGGGTCAATACTCAACCAGTGAGTTAAACCAGCTGGGTTATTTGTTGCCAAGTTAAAAACTTTGAGCCTTTTCTTAAGGATAGTTTGTCTTTTTTTCTTTGGTATGTTGAATTTCTTAAAATTGTGTATACTAATTCTTTATCAAGTATATGATTTTATTTTATTTCTTAAATTTTTATTGTGAAAAGTATTACATATGTCCCCCCCTTTTTTTTACCCCAATAACTCCTTCTAGCCATTTCCCACCTCAGTCAAACCTTCTCAATCCTATTGCCTATGTCTGTAGGTTATGCATATACATATACCGTACATATGGTTGATCATTCCCTACCTACCTAACCTTTCTCTCCTTCCCTCTGAGATTCCTCTGGTCTATGCTTCTATGTCACTGGATCTATTCTATTCATCAGTTTATTTTGTTCATTAGATTCCACATATGAGTGAGATCATGTGATACTGTCTTTCACTGACTGGTTTATTTCATAAATTTAGCGTAACACTCATCATGTCAGTCCATGCTAACTCACAGAGTAAGAGATTATTCTTTTTGATTGCTGCACTAGGGGCCCAGTGCATGAAATTTGTGCCCTGGAGGGACGGGGTGAGTAGGGGAGTCCCTCAACCCAACCTGCCCCCTCTCACATACTGGGAGCCCTCAGGGGATGTCCTACTTAGGCCCATGGGGACTGGGCCTAAATCACAGTCTGGCTTTTCTTTGTGGGAAGCAACCTGGCTGATCAGGGGAAAGCACCAGCCCCATCATCCCACTGCTGCAGCCACTGCCAGTCACCACAGCAACCAAGGTGTTTTTATCAACACAGACTCCAGTCCCTTCACCAAGAAAAAAATAACTTTCTTTAGGCATTTTAAAGATGTGTCTTTCATAGGATATGCATTTCTTTCTTTCTTTCTTTCTTTCTTTCTTTCTTTCTTTCTTTCTTTCTTTCTTTCTTTCTTTCTTTCTTTTATCCTCACCTGAGGATATGTTTCCATTGACTTTTAGGGAATGTGGAAGAGAAAGGGAAAGACAGAGAGAAACATCAAAGTGAGAGGAACACTTTGATTGGTTGCCTCCTGCATGAGCCCTGATCTGGGCCCCGGCTAGAGAGAAGCCTACAACCTAGCTACATGACCTTGATCAGAATCAAACCCAGACCCTGCGGTCGGCAGGCCAAGGCATTATCCACTGAGTCAAACCGGCTAGGGCAGGATATAACATTTCTTAGCCCTCCAGCAGCGGACCTTCATTTTTTATTTTTTTTATTTTTTTTTTTCTCCAGATATGTGGCGGAAAATCACCTTTTTGGATTCTTATTACCCAAGTTACTAAGAATATTACCAGTGGCATACAGGAAGCTTAGCCACTGTGCAGTCAGAAAAGGTGTTTCCTCTATAGTTCACACCAATCGATGGCTGGGCCCTGCCCAGGCCTAAAGCCTCTGGCCAAAGCTTTAGGCCTGGGCAGGGCCCCTCCAGTTCCCTCTGATCACCGGCTCAGCCCCTGCCCAGGCCTGCCCAGGCCAAAAGCCTCTTGGGCAGGAGCATACCCGCAGCTCCCTATGATCAATCCCAGGGGGTCTACTCCTGCCCAGGCTGAAAGCAGACCCTCAGCTCCTTGTGATCTATAGCTGGGGGTCTGCTTCTGCACCAGGCCTTGAGCAGGAGTGGAGCCCAGATAAATAGCAGGGGGGCAGCTCCTCCACCAAGCCAAAAGCCTCAACCTCAGCCTTGAGTAGGAGAGGAGCCCCAGCTCCCTGTGATCAATCACAGGGGGTCTGCTCCTGCTCAGGTGTTACTTCACAATGACCTGGGTGCCAGGATGTTCCTGGGAACAGGCTCTGGGCACCTATGTATGCAAATTAACCGCCATCTTGTTTGGGTTAATTTGCATAGTCACTCTGATTGGCTATGGGTGTAGTGAAGGTTAGGTCAATTTACATGTTTATATATTATTAGGTAAGAATTAGGTATAGAATTAGGTATAGAATTCCATGGTATAAACATGCCACCACTTTTTTATCCATTCATCTACTGATGGACACTTGGGCTGTTTCCAGATCTTAGCTATTATAAATCATGCTGCTTTGAACATAATGGTGCATGCAATCTTTTGATTGTGTTTCATGTTTTCAGGATATATTTCTAGAAGTGGGATCACTGGGTCAAATGGCAGTTCCATTTTTTTAATTTTTTGAGGAAATTCCATACTATTTTCCATTGTGGCTGCACCAGTCTGCATTCCCACCAGCAGTAAACTAGGATTCCCTTTCCACCATATCATTGCCAACAGTTGTTATTTCTTGATTTATTTATGGTAGCCATTCTGATAGGTGTGAGATGTTAACTCATTTTGTTTCTAATTTGCATTTCTCTGATAATCAGTGACTTTGAGCATTTTTTCATATGCTTTATTGCCTTCTCTGTGTTCACTTTGGAAGAGTGCCTATTAGGTCCATTGCTGGAGGCTAAGACTAGAAATATGAGGAAGAAAACTAAATACTAGAAGTCCTAGAAGGCTGATGGACTTTGATATATAGCAGGGCTGAAAATCAGCATGATATTACCCTGTTGCTGGCCGAATGGCTGACAGCAATCCTCTAACCCAGTGGTCGGCAAACTCATTAGTCAACAGAGTCAAATATCAACAGTACAACGATTGAAATGTCTTTTGAGAGCCAATTTTTTTTTTTAATTTAAACTTCTTCTAACACCACTTCAAAATAGATTCGCTCAGACTTCCATTTTGTGGAAGAGCCACACTCAAGGGGCCAAAGAGCCACAAGTGGCTCTTGAGCCACACTTTGCCGACCATGACCCTAACTTGATAATCTTTTATTGTTTGCCAAACCTTACCATTAAAATGTCTGTTTGCTTTGCTAAAGGGCAAATGTATATTCTAGTAAATAAAAACCAAGGGTCCAGAGATTCAGAGAGCCACTCTACTAGAGAGGAGGTTTCCACCTGGTTTCCCATGACTTCCAAATTTATATTTCTTATCTAATGTATCCATTTATGTCACAGCCCCTTCTCCAGATCCTGAACACTTGCTGCAAAAGACTGCAGCAGTCTATTGCCTACTTTTTAATTAGATTATCTTCCTTTTGTTAAGCTATATGAGTTCCTTATATATTTTGGAAATTAATCTTTTACAAGATGTATCATTGCCAAATATGTTCTTCAATACAGTGAGCTTCTTTTTCATTTTGTTGATGGTCTTTTTTGCTGTGCAGATGCATTATATTTTGATATAGTATTGTTTGTTAATTTTTTCCTTAGTTGCCTTTGCCTGAGGAGATGTAGCTATAAAAATATTGCTAAGAGAGATGTTTGAGTTTTTGCTGCCTATGGTTTCTTCTATGATTTTTATGGTTTCATGACACATTTAAGTATTTTAACCATTTTTGGGTTTATTTTTTTGTATGGTGTAAGTTGGTGGTCTAGTTTCATTGTTTTGCATGTATCCATCCAACATCATTTATTGAAGAGACTCCATTGTATGTTCTTTTCTACTTTGTCAAAAATTAATTGAGCATAGTGGTTTGGGTAAATTTCTGGGTTCTCTGCTCTGTTCCATTGATCTATATACTTGTTCTTGTGTCAGTACCAGGCTGTTTTGATTAGAATGGCTCTGTTATATAACGTGATATCTGGTATTTTGAATCCTCAAACTTTGTTCTTCTTTGTTAATATTGCTGTGGCTATGCTCAACCTTTTTTGGTTCCATACAAATTTTTGGAGTATTTGTTCTAGATCTGTGAAATTTGTTGTTGGTATTTTTACAGGAATTTTATTGAATTCTAGAGGCCCCGTGCACAAAATTCATGCATGAGAGGGGTGTCCCTCTGCCCAGTCTGTACCTTCTCCAATCTGGGATCCCTCAAGGGATGTCCAATTGCCTATTTAGGCTCAATATGGCCTAAATGGGCAGTCGGACATTACTATCATAATCCAGGACTGCTGGCTCCCAACTGCTCACCTGCCTGCATACCTGATTGCCCCCAACTGCTTCTGCCTGCCAGCCTGATCACCCCCTAACTATCCTCCCCTGAAAGCCTGGTCACCACTAACTACCCTCCCCTGAAAGCTTGATCATCCCCAACTGCCCTCCCTTGCAGGCCTGGTCCCCCACAACTGCTCTCCCTTCCTGGTCTGATTGCCCACAACTACCCTCCCTTGCAGGCCTGATCCCTCCCAACAGCCCTCCCTCATGGCCATCTTGTGATGGCCACTTTGTGTCCATATGGGGACAGCCATCTTTGACCAATGGGGGCAGCCATCTTGTGTGTTGGAGTGATGGTCAATTTATATATTACTCTTTTATTAGATAGGATTGAGGCCTGGTGCACAGGTGGGGGCCAGCTGGTTTGCCCTAAAGAGTGTCCCAGATCAGGGTGGGGGTTCCCTTAGGGCAGGGGTCCTCAAACTTTTTAAAGTGGGGGCCAGATCACTGTCCCTCAGAGAGCTGGAGGGCCGGACTATATGAACTACTAATTCCTACTGTAACACCTCGGCTGCGCTCACTGCCAAAAAACCTGGCGGGCCGGATCAGACTCCTCTGCGGGCCGCATGTGGCCCGCGGGCCATAGTTTGAAGACCCCTGCCTTAGGGCATGGGGCAGCCTGAGGGAGGGACCTGTGGTGGTTTGTAGGTCAGCCACAACCCCCAGCGACCCAAGTGGAGCCCCTGATATCTAGGATTTATTTATCTTCTATCACTGAAACTTTGTAGCCTTAAGCAGAGGCCAGGGTCAGCCAGGGCAGGTGGAAAGCTTGACTTCCTCCATTGCCAGGGGCTATCCAAGCCTCCAGCTGGCTCCAGCTCCATGACTGATGCCATTTTTGTTGGGATTTGTTTATCTTCTATAATTGAAACTTTGTAGCCTTGAGTGGAGGCCAGGACAGGCCAGGGCTAGTGGAAAACTTGGCTTCCTCCATCACTAGGGGCAATCCAAGCCTCCTTCTCTCTCCAGCTCTCTGGCTGCCACCATATTTGTTGGGTTAATTTACATACTCGCTCTGATTGGCTGGTGGGCTTGTCTGGTGGGCGTAGTAGAGGTATGGTCAATTTGCATGTTTCTCTTTTTTTAGATACGTTGCAGAATGCTTTGGTTAGTATTGAGGTTTTAATGATGTTAATTCTACCTATTCATGAATATGGTATATTCTTCCACTTGTTTATATCTTCCTCTATCTCTTCATTCAATGTCATGTAGGTTTTTTGGGGGTTTTTTTTGAGTAAAAGTCTGCTACCTCTTTGGTTAAGTTTATTTTTATGTATCTCAGTTATTTTTGTTGCAGTGGCAAATGGAATTGTTTTTTGGTTTCTATAAAAAAGATCGATTTTGGGGTGTTGATTTTGTTTCCTGCTACATTGCCAAATTAAATTATTAAATCTGGTTGTTTATTGGTGGAATCTTTAGGGTTTCCTCTGTACAGTATCATGTCATAATGAATAATGACAGTTTTACTTTCTCCTTTCCAAGTTGGATGCCTTTTATTTCTTCTTCTTGTCTGATTACTGTGGCTAGGACATTCAGTCCTATCGATATAATGAATATGAGTGGTAAAAGCAAACAATCCTGTCTTGTTCCTATTCTTAGGGGAAATGATCTTAGTTTTTCCCATTGAGTATGATGTTTGCTGTAGGTTTGTCATATATGGTATATAATATGTTGTGATATGTTCCCTCTATTCCCACTTTTTTGTGAGTTCTTTATTTAAAAAAATGGGTGTTGGATATTATGCAATGCTTTTTCTGATATCTATTCATATGATCATGTGGTTTTATCTTTCAATCTGTTTATGTGATATATCATGTTTATTGATTTGCAACTATAATACCAACCTTGCATCCCTAGAATAAATTCCACCTGTTCATGCTGTATGATCTTTTTAATATATTGCTGGATTTGATAATATTTTGCTGAGGATTTTAGCATCTAGGTTCATCACGGATATCTCTTTCTTTCTTGTATTTTTATCTGGTTTGGGGCTGAGGGTAATGCTGGCTTCATAGAAAGACCTTGGAAGTGTTCCTTCCTCTTGAACTTTTTGGAATAGTTCCAGGAGGATTGGTGTTAGTTATTTCTTGAATATTTGGTAAAAGACCTCTGTGAAGTTATTCAGACCAGGGTTTTTGCTTGCTAGAAGTTTTTTTATTTATTAATGTTTCAATTTAATTGGTAATTATTGGCCTAATTCTGTTTTTCTATTTTTCCTGATTGAATTTTAGAAGATTGCATTTTTCTAAAAACATGTCCTTTTGTCTAGATTGTCAAGTTTGTTAGAATACAGTTGTTCATAGTATGTTTTTGCAATCCTTTGTATTTCTGTGGGATATGTTATTATTTCACCTCTTTTTATTAGAGACCTGGTGCATGAAATTTGTGCATTGGGGGCTGAGAGGACAGGCCTCAGCCCAGCCTGTGCCTTCTTGAAGTCTGGGACCCTTCGCTCCTCACTGCCCACCTGATTGCTGCTCTCTACTGCCTGGGTTACTATTCCTTTAGGGCTGCCTCGGGGGCAGGAGAGGTTCCCACCAACACTGCTGCTCTTGCCAGCCATGAGGCCAGCTTCTGCCTGAGTGGCACTCCCCCTATGGGAGTACACTGACCACCAGGGAACAGTTCCTGCATTGAGCATCTGTCCCCTGGTGGTCAGTGCACATCATAGCAACTGGTTGTTCCGGTTGTTCTGCCATAACAGTCGCCTAGGTTTTTATTATTTTTATATATATATGTAATTTATTTCTGCTCTGATATTTGTTCTGGTATTATTTTCTTTTTCTACTTATGGTACCCTGGTCCTTTCTTGTCACTCTCTTTCTAGTTCTTTAAGTTGTTAGATAACTTATTACCAGTTTTTCTCGTTTGTTTGTTTTTTTAGGTAGGCCTGTACTGCTAAAAACTTCCCTCTCAGGACTGTTTTCACTGTGTCCCATAGATTTTAGAGAGTTGTTTTGTCATTTTCATTTGTTTCCAGAATGTCTTTTATTTCTTCTTTGATCACTTTGGTAACCCATTCATTGTTTAATAGCACACTATTTAGCCTCCAAGGTTTGGGGGATTATTTATTTATTTATTTATTTAGCTTATTTTTATTGTAGTTGATTTCTAATTTTATGCCATTGTGATCTGAGAAGATGTTTAATATGATTTCAATATTCTCGAATTTGTAAAGACTTAGCCTGTGTCCTAATATGTGGTCTATCTTTGAAAGTGTCCCATATGCTCTGTTTTTTGTTATTTTGTTGTTGTTGTTTAAGGTATTACAAATAGTAGTACATATGTCTCCTTTTTTCCCCCCACTGACATCCCCCTAGCCTCCCCTATCCTCTGGCACTTGTCCTTACCCCTCTGCTCCCAGTGTCTTGTGTCTGTTGGTTGGTTTATATGCATGCATACAAGTCCTTCGGATGATCTGTTACCCCCTAACCCTCCCCTATCTTCACCCTGTAGTATGACAATCTATTAGATGCTTTGCCTCTGTATATTTTTGTTCAAAAGTTTTTAATGTTCTTTATTATCCATAAATGAGTGAGATCATGTAGTATTTATCTTTCACTGTCTGGCATATTTCATTTAGTTTAATGCTCTACAAATCCATCCATGCTACTGAAAATGGTAAGAATTCCTTCTTTCTTACAGCAGCATGGTATTTCATTGTATAGATGTACCACGGTTTTCTAATCCATTCATCTGCTAATGGGCACTTAAGCTGTTTCCAAATCTTAGCTATTGTAAATTGTGCTGCTATGAACATAATGGTGCATATATTCTTTCTGATTGGTGTTTCTGTTTTCTTGGGATATATTTCAAAAAGTGGTATTCCTGCATCAAATGGGAGTTCCATTTTTAATTTTTTGAGGAAACGCCATACTGTTTTCCACAGTGGCTGCATCAGTCTTCATTCCCACCAGCAGTGAAAAAGGGTTTCTTTTTCTCCGCATCCTCTCCAGTACTTGTCATTTGTTGACTTCTTGATGATAGCCGTTCTGACAGGGGTGAGATGCTACCTTGTTGTTTTGATTTGCATCTCTTATATGATTAGTGACTTTGAGCATGTTTTCATATGTCTCTTGGCTTTCTGAATGTCCTCTTTCAAAAAATATCTAAGTTTCTTGCCCATTTTTTATTGGATTGTTTATCATCCTTTTATTAAGTTGTATGAGTTCTTATAAATTTTGGAAATTCAACCCTTTTCAGAGATAACATTGACAAATATTGCTATTATAAATGTCTGCTATTTAGTTGCCTATGGCTTCTTCTAAGATTTTTATGGTTTCTCATGTTACATTTAAAGTACTTTATCCAGTTTGAGTTTATTTTTGTATGTGGTGTAAGTTGGTGGTCTTGTTCCATTGTTTTGCAAGTATTTGTTCAGTTTTCCTAACACCATTTATTGAAGAGACTGTCTTGTCTCTATTGTATGCTCTTGCCTTTTGGGTCAAATATTAATTGAACATAATGGCTTGAGTCAATTTCTGGGTCCCCTGTAATATTCCATTGGTCTATATGTCTGTTTCTGTGCAAATACCAGGTAGTTTTGAGAACCATGGCTTTGTAATATTGCTTGATATCTGGGATTGTGATCCCTCCAACATTGGACTTCTTTCTCAGGATTGCTGCAGCTATTCGTGGTTTGTGTTTTTATTCAAGATGAATTTTTTGAGAATTTGTTCTAGGTTTTTGAAGTATGCCTTTCATATTTAATGGGGATTGTATTGGATTTATAGATTGCTTTGGGGAATATGGATATTTTAATGATATTGATTCTACCAATTTATGAACATGGTATATTCTTCCATTTGTTCATGGCTTCCTCTATCTCTTTTATTAGCATCCTTAAGTTTTCTGAGTACAGGTCCTTTGTCTCCTTAGTTAAGTTTATTGCAAGGTATCTTAATTTTTTTTGTTGAAATGGTAAATTGGATTGCTTTTTAAATTTCTTTTTCTGTGAGTTCATAATTGGTATATATAAAAGCCATATAGTTCTGGATGTTAATTTTGTATCCTGTTACATTGCTAAATTCATTTAGTAAGTCTAGTAGTTTTCTGATGGAGTCTTTGGGGTTTAATATGTACAATATCATGTCATCTGTAAATAAAGACAGTTTTACTTCTTTTCCAATTTGGATGCCTTTTATTTATTCTTGTTTGATTGCAATGGCTAGTACTTCTACGGTAGTAATATGTCAAAGAAGAGTAGGTGACAGTGGGCATCTGTGTCTTGTTCCTGTTCTTAGGGAAATGGTTTTAGTTTTTGTCCATTGAGTATGAAGCTGGCTGTGTGTTTGTCATATATGACTCTTATTATGTTGAGGTATGATCCTTTTATTCCCACCTTGCTGAGAGTTTTTATCAAGAAAGGGTGTTGTATTTGGTCAAATGTTTTTTCTGCATCAATAGATATGTTTATATAGTTTTTATCTCTCAGATTGTTTATATGCTGTATCACATTTATTGATTTTCAGATGTTGTACCATCCTTGCATCCCATGGATAAATCCCATTTGGTCATGGTGTATGATCTTTTTAATATTACACTGAATTCGATTTGCTAGAGTTTTGTTGAGGGTTTTGGGATCTATATTTATGAGGGATATTGGCCTTTAATTCTCTCTCTGTGTATTGTTTTATCTGATTTTGGGATTAGGGTAATGCTGGCTTCATAGAAAGAACTTGGAAGTGTTCCTTCCTCTTGCACTTTTTGTAATAGTCTGAGGAAGATAGGTTTTATTTCTTCTTTGATAGTTTGATAAAATTCCCCTGTAAAGCTGTCAGGTCCAAGGTTTTTGTTTGTTGGAATTTTTATTATTATTATTATTGCTTTAAGTTCCTCCATTGTTATTGGACTATTCAGATTTTTTTTATTCCTTCTGGTTCAGTTTTGGAAGTTCATATTTTTTTAAGGCATTTATCCATTTCTTCTAGGTTGACCAGTTTGTTGGAACAGAGCTGCTCATAGTTTTTTTTTTATGAGGGGTCTGTTGTTATTTCACTTTTTTTGTTTCTGATTTTGTTTATTTAGTTCCTCTCTCTTTGCTTCTTGGTGAGCCTGGCTAGAGGTTCATCAATTTTGTTTATCATTTCAAAGAACAATCTCTTGATTTCTTTGATCTTTTGTATTTTATTTTTGTCTCTATGTAATTTATTTTGACTATGATCTTTATTATTCCTTTCCTTCTGATCATACTTGGCTTTTCTTGTTGCTCTTTTTCTAATTCTTCAAGTTGCAGAGTTAGATTATTTATTACCAGTTTTTCTTGTTTGTTGAGGTAGGCCTGTAGAGCTATGAACTTCCCTCTCAAGACTGCTTTTACTATGCCCCAACAATTTTGGATTGTTGTCTTTTTATTGTCATTTGTTTCCAGGATGTGTTGTATTTCTTCTTTGATCTCTTTGGTAACCCACTCATTGTTTAATAGTGTGCTATTCAGCCTCCCAGTGTTTGGATTTTTGTGATTTTTTTTTTTACAGTAGTTGATTTCTAATTTTATGCCATTATGATCTGCAAGATGCTTGGTATTATTTCGGTCCTCTTGAATTTGGAGAGACTTTGTCTGTGATCCAATATGCAGTCTATCTTTGAAAATGTCCCATGTGCACTTGAGAAGAATGTATATTCTGTAGTTTTGGGGTGGAATGTTCTAAAGATCTCAATTAAGTCCATTTGATCTAGTGGGTCATTTAAGATTGATGTTTCTTTGCTAATTTTTTGTGTAGAGGTTTATCCAATGATGTTATGGAGTATTAATGCCTCCTACTATGATTATGTTGCTATCAATCTCTACCCTGATATCTTCCAGAAGTTTTTATTTATTTTTTTATTTACTTTATTTTTTTTATGCATGGGTGTTCCTGCATTGGTGCATAAATGTTTACCAGAGTTATATCCTCTTGTTGTATTGATCCCTTTAGGATTATGATGTGGCCTTTATTGTCTCTTGTTATGGTCTTCACTTTGAGGTCTATTTTGTCAGATATAAGTATTGTTACCCCAGCTTTTTTTTTTCCATTTACCTGATAGATATTTTTCTATCCCTTCACTTACAGTCTGTGTGAGTCCCTTGTTCTGAGAAGATTCTCCTGTAGACAGCATATCTATGGGTCATATTTTGTTATGCATTCAGTCACTCTAGGTCTTTTGATTGGAGCATTTAATCCATTTCCATTTAATGTTATTATTGATAGGTACTTGTTTGTAGCCTTTTCTGTACTTTATGCCAGTGTTTCTTCCTTCCTTTTTATTTCTTCTTTTATAGCATTCCATTTAGCATTTCTTGCATTGATTGCTTGGTAGTGATAAACCCCCTTAGCCTTTTTTTTTTTTTTTTTTTTTTTTTTTTTTTTTTTTTTTTTGTCTGCAAAAATCAGATTTCCCTTTCAATTTTGATTGATAGTCTTGCTGAATAGAATATTCTTGGACTCAGTCCTTTGCTTTGCATCACTTTGCATACTTCCTTCTATTCCCTTTGAGCTTTGTGTGCTTCTGTTGAGAAATCATTTGAAAATCTGATGGGGGGTCCTTTGTAGGTAACTCTCTTTCTCTCTCTTGTTGTCTTTAAGATTCTCTCTTTGTCATTAACATTTGCCATTGTAATTATTATGTGTCTTGGTGTGGGTCTTTTGGGATTCATCTTGTTTGGAAGTCTCTGTACTTGTGTAACATTTTTCTTTCCTATATCTGGGAAGTTTCCTGTCATTATTTATTCAAATAGATTTTCTAATCTTTTCTGCTCTTCTTATCCTTCTGGCAGCCTTATTATAAGTACATTACTTTGTTTCATGTAGTTCCAAAGTTCCCTTCAGCTCTCCTCCTTCTTTTTAATTTTTTCTCCAGTTGCTGTTAATATTAAGCTTGTTTCTCTACCTTATCTTCTAACTCACTAATTCGATCCTCTATTTCTTCTAGTCTACTGTTGAAACCTTCCATGGTGTTTTTTTATTGTACCTATATCACTTTAATTTCTTCCTGATTTTTGCATATGTTGTTGATTTTCTCTTCCATCTAATGTATGAACTGTACATAATTTAGATTATTACTCTAAATTCTTTTTCTATCATGTTACATGCTTCTGTTCACTTATTTCCTTTCTCCTTTCTTGGCAACTCCTTATTTTCTTTCCTCTGAGGATTGTATCGTGTCCCTTTTCTATCACCAGAAGGTTCAAATGTCAAGTTGTGCAGGCTTGGGCCATGTTCAGTGGGAGCTTTGTACCACACGAGTGTTACTGAAGAGTTCCAACACCAAGACGTATGGCTGCTGTGGTTTGGTGGGATCCATGCTCTCCCAGGATCAGAGTCACTGGCACTCAGTGTGGCTTCATGCATGCACCTAGAATCAGGGACCCTGCCTGTACCATGCTGAGACAGAGACCCTGCTGGCATGTGGTGAAAATCAGAGTTTCCTAGTGCATGGTTGGAGTCAGAGTTCCCCTGTTCCTGCACCAAGAATAAAGAATCAGAGTCTCTGTTGCTTGATGTGGCCTTGCGCCAAGAATCAGGGTTCCTGTGTGTGCATGCACCAAGAATTGGAGTCACTGGCTCTTACTGTGAAAGCACTTGGAATCCAGGATCCCAGGTCACACATGATAAGAAACAGAATCAAGTCACTTGTGCTCAGTGCTGCTTCTTGCATGGAAAATCGGGGTCCCCCGTCTTGTGGGTTTGGGTTGCATGGTCCTGTGTCAGCAGGAGGTCCACTCCTGTACTGTGGAAAACCGACTTCTGTGTGCACTTGCCCAGAATCAAAGTTAGGTGGCACTGCTGCCCTGTGTGGGCATGGGGTTTGGTTGCCTGATTGCATTGCGGGGAAAAGATTCCCAATGTCCATGTGTGCTCAGGCTCAAATTCTGGTAGCGGTGCTGCAGCCCTGTGCAAGGGGCAGGTTTAGCAGTTTCTATGGTGCTGCCACAAGCCTGAAAAGAGAGCAATGGGTTCTGTGACACACAGAAATCTGTGGCTGAGAAGTCTGAATTCTTGGTATCTGTGGGTCTGCAGTTGTGGTCGCAGGTCTCTGTCCCCATTGACTGTAGGGTCCCAGTTTGTGTCTGAAACCAGACTGGGTGGTTCTGAGGCTAGGATCCTAATCTCAAGCAACTCTCTTTTTCATAATGATATGTTCTCTGTGCCCTCACTGTTTTCCCCTAGAGTGTCCACAGTGACAGTGGGGCAGTGCCATTTAGGACTACCTGATTTGTCCGCCCTTTGGAAGACCTGCAGGATCTAACTGTCCCTAACTCATACACACACACCACACACATCCACACACTTCTCTAGAGTTCCCTCACTCTCTCACACTCTCTCCTTCCCTTCCTTCCTGCTGGTCGCTATCTTCAGAATACTATGTGCTCCTTAGAAGAATGTAAATCATATCATTGGGTTGAAATAATTTGAAGATGTCAATTAGTTCAATCTGACCTAGTGAGTCATTTACAAATACTATTTCTTTGCTGATTTTTTTGTCTAGAGGAGTTATCCAGCAAAGTCAATGGGGAACTAAAGTACTCTACTATAATTATATTGTTTTCAATCTCTTCCAGTTTTTAAATATATTTGGGTGCTCCTGTATTGGTGTATGTATGTTTACCAGAGTTATATCCTCTTGTTGTATCAATCCCTTTGAGGCGGCTAAAAGGATTAATTCCAATGTAACCCTCATATTTGGAGGCTAGTGACCTGAATCCAAGCCAGCAAGTTCAGTGTACATTCCTGATAACCTATAATTGTCTCTCTCTCCTTCCCAGATACTGCTCTTGAAGAACCTGTTACTGTGAACAGTGCACTGCCCTGAAGTGAGGGTTATTAACACTAGTGCCAGGCCAGACCATCAGATATGGCCTGGAGATCCCCAACACCTGGAGGCCTTCTTGCAAGGCCCACGAAAAGGATGGGAAGCATAATCCATGTTTGTGGGACAAAGATCACAGAAAGGGAGATATAAGGGAGAGCCCTATGTGTGTTCCTTCACTCAGATTTAGAAGGCTGTTCCCTGAGTCCTCTGGTACCGGAACCAGCCGGTATTACAGGTCCTGAAGGTATGGCTAGGAGGCTGAGAAAAAGAGGACATGAACAGCGGGGCTTCAGGAGGACTGCAGAGCCTAATGGCACTGCAGCAAGTTTATTAAGGGCGCAGTCTCTTTTATACACTGAAGCTGGGCGTTCCTCCAAATGCCCTTCTCTCAGGACATGATGGCCTTCTTTCAGGACATGAGGCTACGTGCCAGTTCCTTAAGACCTACGCAGGAAGATATCTAGCTGGAAAAGTTCATGCAGCTGTGCTCTGCTATGTTAAATCAAGGACATGTTTGCAGATTCCAATCTTGCACGCACAGCAGAACGAAGGACACTGTTGCTTGCCACGTCCGCAAGTGACCCGACTTCTAGGGGAGAGCAGGCAGGGCTACCTACCCTTGCTCCATCCCCCGATTCTCAGGTCGGTAGGGGACTCGGCTCCCAACACTCTGGCTTATTAAACAGTGTCCCTCCTACTTCCTCAGAAGCGTCCTTGATCTTCTTGGTCTTCTGCAACACCTTTAGTATTATGAAGTGGCCTTCTTAACTTTTATTGTGGCCTTCACTTTGAGGTCAATTTTGTCAGATATAAGTATTATTACCCCAGGTTTTTGGTTTGTGTGTGTGTGTGTGTGGTTTTTTTTTTTTTTTTCAGTTCCATTTGCCTAAAAAAAAAAAAAAAAAAAAATTTCCATTCCTTCAAATACAGTCTATGTGAATCATTTTTCTAATGTAGGTCTCTTATAGACAGCATATATTTGTATATGGTCATGTTTTCTTATCCATTCAGCTACTCTATGTCTTTTGTTTGGTGCAGGAAGCCAATTCCAGCATGTCAGCAGGGCTGAATTATCTGGGATGGATGAAATGAATTTCCCCAAACTTGAATAAGATTGTCTGCTGCCAAATTGTTCAGGGCATCTTAATATGCATGTTATTGCCTCCTGTTGGCCAAACACCTGAACAGCTGTAGGCTATTTCCCAATCTGACAATGCTTCTGTAAACCCTACCCTTTGAAACCTTACTCTTCGAAGTGTATTAATCTCCACCTTGCCTTAGGACAACTTGTGTTAATAAAATAAGTCTTTACTTCCTTTAGCTGAAGCTCCTCTGACCCCCAATGCCTTTCAAAATTATCTTTATCTCTGGACTCCTTATTGAATCTATGCTCAGCTCCTTTCTCCAGATTGCTGAACTCTTCGTAATGCTGGAACAAGAACCCCAGCAGTTTGGAGCATTTGATCCATTTACATTAAAGGTTATCATTGCTAGATACTTGTTTGTTGCCACTTTTATTCTTTATGCCTGTGTTCCTTCTTCTCTTTCTGACTTTTCTCTTTATAATTCTCCCTTTAGCATTTCTTGCATTGCTGCTTTGTTGGGAATAAACTTCCTTAGCCATTGTTTTGTCTGTAAAGCTCTTTATTTCACCTACAATTCTGAATGGTAGCCTTGCTGGATAGAGTATTCTTGGATTCAGTCTTTTGCTTTGCATTACTTTGTATACTTCATTCCATTCCCTTCTGGCCTGATGTGTTTCTGTTGAGAACTCAGTTGATAGTCTTTTGGGAGACCTATTTTAAGTAACTCTGTTTTTCTCTGGAAGCCTTTAAGAGTCTTACTTTGCCATTGATGGATAAGAAAACATGACTGTCTTGGTGTCAGTCTTTTTGGATTCATCCTTTTTTTGGAATGTCTGTGCTTCCTGGACTCATATGACTTTTTCCCCCCACCAAGTCCAGGAAGTTTTCTGGCATTATTTCTTCAAATATGTTATCTATATCTTGCTCATCTTGCTCTCCTCCTAGCACATCTATTATGCAAATAGTTTTTCATTTGATGTTGTCCCAGAGCTCCCTTTGACTATCCTTCTGCTTTTTAATGTTTTGTTTTGTTTTGTTTTGTTTTGTTTTTACAGTTGCTGCTGTGCTAGGGTGTTTTCTCACTTGTCTTCTAACTTACCAATTTGGTCCTCAGGTTTTTCTAGTCTACAGGTGAAACCTTCCATTGTGCTCTTTATTGCAGCTATATCAATCTTCATTTCTTCTGGATCAAGCATGTCAAATTCATGGCCCATGGGCTGTATGCCCACCAGCCTCAAGCTTGACATGCTTGCTCTAGATCAGTGTTTCCCAAACTTCTCTCATGATGAGAATCACCTGGTGGAGTTGTTAAAACACAGATTCCTGAATCCCAACTAAGAAGTGCTAAACTAGAATTTTTGGGAACATATAGGTAAAATTGTATACTTAACTAGTGCTCTAAGACAGATTTTATATACAGAGCACTAAGTTAGGTATGCAATTTTACCTATATGTTCTCAAAAGTTCTAGTTTAGCACTTCTTAGTTGGGATTCAGGAATCTGTGTTTTAACAACTCTACCAGGTGATTCTCATCATGAGAGAAGTTTGGGAAACACTGCTCTAGATTCTTACACACTTTGGTGAATTTCTTATCTAAATGTTGGAGCATCCTTATGAGTGACTGAATTCTTTCTCTGACAAGTTACTTTCCTCTGGTGATTCCTTCTTTAGTTTGTGGGTTTTTTTTGTTTTGTTTTGTTTTGTTTTGTTTTGTGTGTGTGTGTGTGTGTGTGTGTGTGTGTGTGTGTGTGTGTGTATGTCCCCCTTTTGACTCTTCCTTTGTAATTGTTTCTATATATTAGATCAAACTGTATCCCCTCCTATTCCAAATTTTTAAAATTACTCTTTTTTTTTTTAATTACTCTTATGTAGGAGATGTTTTCTGGATCCCAGTGGTGCAGTCTCTCATGTCTCTTGGACTGAGTGTTCTAGGGAGGCCCCTTACTTGATATATTTGGGTTCTCTTGATGTGGTTGGGCCTTGAATGTTATTGTAATGTTCATGGACGAAGTATCCTCTCATGGTGTCTGATTATGTGGCTTATTCCTACCACCTCAGAACCAGTGTGGAGGGACTGACCAAACAGCACAAGACACAACATAGAAGTAATCCAACATGAATATACACAAGATATCTATAACCTAAAACTCCCCTGTAAAGCCATCTGGACCAGGGCTTTTGTTTGCTAGTAGAATTTTGATGACTGCTTCAATCTCTTCTGTAGTTGACAGCCTTTTCAGGTATTTTTATTCTTCCTACTTGAGTTTTGGAAGCTTGTATTTTTTGAGAAATATGTCCATTTCATCTAGGTTGACCTGTTTGTTGGAGTAGAGTTGTTCATGGTATTTTTTTAAAATATATTTTGTTGATTTTTTACAGAGAGGAGGAGAGAGGGATAGAGAGCTAGAAACGTCGATGAGAGAGAAACATCAACCAGCTGCCTCTTGCACACCCCCTACTGGGGATGTGCCCACAACCAATGTACATGCCCTTGACCAGAATCGAACCTCGGACCTTTCAGTCCGTCTCAGACCAGACCGACGTACTACCACTGAGCCAAACCGGTTTCGGCTTATGGTATTTTTTTACAATCCTTTATGTTTCTGCTGTTACTTCACCTATTCATTTCTGATTTTGTTTATTTGGTTCCTCTTTGTTTCTTGGTGAGCCTGGCTAGAGGCTCATCAATCCTGTTTATCCTTTCAAAGAATAAGCTCCTGGTTGTAATGATCTTGTTTGTTTGTTTGTTTTGTCTCTCTTATGTTTTTTTTTTTTTTTTTTTTTTTTTTCCTTTCTGATCTTTATTAGTTCCTTCCTTCTGCTTACTGTGGGCTTTTCTTATTGCTATCTTTCTAATTCTTTGGATTGTAGGATTAGATAATTTATTACCATTTTTTTTCTTGTTTTTTGTTTGTTTATTTGTTTGTTTGTCCATTTGTTTTTTGAGGTAGGCCTATAGAACTAGCAACTTCCTTCTCAGGACTGCTTTCACTGTGTCCCATAGATTCTGGATTATTATGTTTTCATTATCATTTGTTACTAGGACTCTTTTTCTTTCTTCTTCTTCTTCTTTTTTTTTTTTATCTCTTTAGTAACCCAATCATTGTTCAATGGCTTGCTATTAGCCTCCAAGTGTTGTTTTTTATTATTGTTTTTTATTGTAGTTGATTTCTAATTTTATGCCAGTGTGATCTGAGAAGATGCTTGATATGATTTCTATCTTCTTGAAGTTGAAAAGACTTTACCTGTGTCTCTATTTGTGGTCTATCTTTGAAAATGTCCCATGTGCACTTGAGAATAATATATATATTTTGTAGCTTTGGGGGAAAATGTTCTGAAGATGTCAGTTAATTCCATCTGATCTAGTGAGTCATTTAGGATTAATTTTTTGTTGTTGATTTTTTGTTTAGAGGATTTATCTAGTGGTGCCAATACAGTCTGTTCTCATGACTGTATTGCTGTGAATCCCTTGATATCTTCCAGAAAGTTTTGTTTTGTTTTTTAATGTATTTGGGTGCTCGTGTATTTGGATACATATATATGTTGACCAATTTATATCCTCTTGTTGAATTGCTCCCTTTAATATAACGATGTGGCCTTCCTTATCTCTTGTTATGGCCTTCACTTTGAGGTCTATTTTGTCAGATATAAATGTTTCTACCCTAGCTTTATTCTCATTTTCATTCGCCTGAAAAAATTTTTCCCATCCCTTCATGATCAGTCTGTGTAAGTCCTTTGTTCTGAGATGGGTCTCTTATAAATAGCACATATATGGGTCATATTTTCTAATACATCCAGCTACCCTATGTCTTTTGATTGTAGCACTTAATATATTTACATTTAAGGTTATTATTAACAAATACTTGTCTCTATTTTTATTCTTTATGCCTGTGTTCTTTTTTCCCTATTTCTTCTTTTTATAACAGTCCCTTTAGCACAGTGGTTCTCAACCTTTCTAATGCCGCGACCCTTTAATACAGTTCCTCATGTTGGGGTGACCCCCAGCCATAAAATTATTTTTGTTGCTACTTCATAACTATAATTTTGCTACTGTTATGAACTGTAATGTAAATATTTGTGTTTTCTGATGGTCTTAGGCAACCCTGCTAGAGGTTCTCAACCTGATGGTCTTAGGTGACCCTGCTAATGGTTCTCAACCTGTGGATCTTCCTATTCTCAGTTTCCTGTTAGGTACTCAGCACCGTGTTGAAGATTTACAGCTTCTCTATGTCTGTCTCCACAGCCTTGGTTTCAGGCATGTTGGACCAATCTGCCCTCTTTGTCTCCCTGACTTCAGTCCTTTTTACACAAACATCTATTTCTGACATGGACTCTAGGTGGCAGTCTTGCTATATTAGTTTCCAGTGCCACTAGAAAGGGATAGCTCCTCTAGAGAAAAATGGCTGTTTATGATTGGAGGGACCGGACTGTCCCAGAGTTGGATTCCTAATCACTCTCCTTGCTTTGGTCCCCAGCCTCCACGAAACCACCTCCACCTGCACTGCAGCCTCAGTGAGTGTTTGTAATTGAAAGATCCTATGTACTGGGTTTAGGGAGTAAAAGCAAGGAAATTATAAAGACAGAGTAACCACTCTGCTGCATATCTCTCTCCTCCTGGCACTGTGCAACCAATGCAGACCTTTAGGCTGCCTTTCTAGGCACAGCCTTCCATGGCTGTTGTTTTAGATTTTAAAGTTCCCCACTGATAGCAGCCCTGTGGACCCCTTTCCACAGTAGAGTGTTATGCCTCTCCCCAAGGGACACAAACTTGGACACAAAAATGTCACACACACAGTTTCCTTCTGACCCTCTAGTCCCCGGTGGTCATGCTTTTCTCCCTCCAGCCCAGGTCCCCAATCCTACTGTTCTCCAGGCATCCTCTGTCCTTTCTGGCCATAGGTTGTCTCACCAGCTTTGCTTAATTCACCACTTCTGGAAAGATGTTTTTAAATTATTTGAGTTGTTTCTTCTAACTTCTCTGTGAGAATGTGCAGGACATGTCCACCAATTCAGCCGCTATTTTATCTCCCCCTGGACAAACTTTTGAGGCCCACAGACAGGGAGGCTGGAGTCTTGGTGTTCATGGGTTCGCAGATGAGGCAGCAAGTCCCTGGCCAGTATGGCTGTAGAGTCCTGGGTGGTGTCCAAGGGCTCCCCAGGTGGAGGTGAGGTTGGGCTCCCAGTCACAACTGCTCTCCCCTTCAAGATGGTGCAGCCTTTACAGCCCAAGAGAAATTGCAGCAGTAGCAGAGGCTACCCAGCTTGGGAAGACTGGCCTACCAGCCCCAAACAGTCCTGCAGAATATAAATGTCACACACACACACACACACACACACACACACACACATACACATACACACTTGCGTGTACGTGCCTCACATGTCCATATACCCTCTTTTCACACCCTCACTCACTCACACTCTCTCACTGCCATCCTGTCAGCCACCATCTTGGATCTCATGACTGATGCCTTTATAAGAGGATAACCATGAGAAGATGCAGAGACACAGAAAGTTGACTATATAAAGACATTAAAATGACACACCTACAAGCCAAAAAAGAATCAGGATAGTCAATCATCACCAGAAATTTGGAAAGAGTCACAAAATAGATTTCCCTCAGAACTCTTAGAAAACATCAACTCTATTAGTGCCTTGATTTTGGATTTCTAGCTTAGGAGTGTGAGAGAAAATATTTCTATTCTTTATGTACCCAATTTGTAATACTTAGCTATCACAGCCTTAGGAAATGAATGCACTGGGAAAGTTACTAATTTTATTTGTTATTAAATTCTCCCATCTATAAAGTCAAGATAAGAAAACCTACCTTGCCATATTGGAACATTGTAATTATGAACAACACATAGTATGTACATGCGCGCACATCAACATTTACTATTAATAATAATGTAAAAAGATTTCAAATAGTTTGTTTTAATTTTTTTTAATTTTTTTTTAAAATATATATTTTATTGATTTTTTACAGAGAGGAAGGGAGAGAGATAGAGAGCTAGAAACGTCAATGAGAGAGAAACATCGACCAGCTGCCTCTTGCACACCCCCTATCGGGGATGTGCCCGCAACCAACGTACATGCCCCTGACCGGAATCGAACCCGGGACCTTTCAGTCCGCAGACCGACGCTCTACCACTGAGCCAAACCGGTTTCGGCTCAAATAGTTTGTTTTAAGTAAAATATTGATTTTGTGCAAAGGTGGGGTCCAGCTAGCCTAGCCCCAATCGGGGGAGATTGGGGTTAGGCCTGTCAGGAGGAGGAAATGGTGGGAAGTTGACTGGTGGGTCCCCGCCTTTGATTGAGGTGGGGAGGCCAACCTGGGTCAGCAGCTGGGGAAAGGGCTGTGGGAGGTTGGCTGGCCAGGCCCACCCCCAATTTGGGGATGATCAGGGACAGAGTTGTCTGGGAGGAGGCACTGTGGGCCTATCTGGGTGGTGGTAGTCCATGGGGGGTGGGGGCGGGGCCGGTCAGGGGGAGGGGCCACAGGCAGTTGGCCAGCCGGCCCTGGCCCTGATGGTGGTGGGAGGATTGATATGGTATGAGTCCAGGTGGGGGAGAGGCTACAGGAGGTTGGCCAGCCAGCTCAGTCCCCTATTGGGATAGGGGCAGTGATCAGGGATGGGGCCAGCTGGGAGGAGGAGCTGTAAGCTGATCAGGGTGATGGAGGCCAATTGAGGGCAGAGCATCTGGGGGAAGGGCCCACAAGAGGTTGGCTGACTGGCTCCACTCCCAAATCGGGTCGGTTCACTGGCTGGTTTGCTGACTGCAGTGGGTGTCATAGCAACCAGTTATTCTGGTTTTTCTCGTCATTACAGTGTTCCGGTCATATGTATAGATATGATAAAAGCTTAATATGCTAAGTGTCCAGTTGACGGGTTGGCTGCTCAACCAATCAAAACATAATATGTTAATGATATGTTAAGGACTCTCAACTGCTCATATGACATGCACTGACCACCACAGAGGGTGCAGACAGTTGATTGACCAACCAGTTGCTATGATGTGCCCTGACCACCAGGAGGAAGATGCTTTGACCAGTAGGTTAGCTTGCAGCTGGGGTCCAGATGATTGGGACTGAGCAAGACCGGCCAGACAGAGCCTGGAGCCCTCCCACAGTCCCTCTCAGGTGGGCCCACCTCTTGTGTCACCCAGCCCCAATCATGCACTGGTGGGGCCCCTTGACCTGGCCTGTGCTTTCTTGCAATCTGGGACCCTTCAGAAGTTGGAGAGCTGGTTTCAGCCCAGTCTCACTCAACACAGGAGTTGCTCCCTGGTGATCAATGTGCTCCCATAGGGGGAGCGCTACTCAGCCAGAAGCTGGGCTCCTAGTTGGTGAGTGCAGTTGAAGTGGCAAGAGCCTCTCCTGCTTCTGTGTCTGTGCTAAGAATGTTCAACAGATGGCTTAGACACACTCCCCCTGAAGGAGGGCACAAGGCTGAACAGGCTGGGCTGAGGGGATGACCCCCCTCCCCCAAAGGCACAAATTTTGTAAATCAATAATAAGAGCAGCTTTTAGCTATAAATTAAAATTTAGAGGTAAAGACACAGATATCAGAGATACCCTTTGATTTTCTAGGGCTTAGGAGTCCTGAGGGGAACAAATTCATCTTTCTGTCTACCCTAAGCAAACCTGTGAATCCTAAAAAAGGAGATAACTATAAGAAAAGAATAAGCCTTGGCCAAACAATATCTCATAGGAATCCCATCCTAATGAGCCCATCTGTAGAATTGGAGGTAATTTCTTGTTGGTCCACACAGAGTCGATTAGCAGTTTTAGCTATCAATGGCAGTGAGTAGATAATGCTCTATGGGTAGCAAGAATCAGCAGCAAAGACTAAAAGAAAAACTAGTGCTTAAATTATATGAATAACCGCATTCCACTTCCCTGGCATCTCAAACACAGAACCTTACCTAAAAACAGTCATTGTTGGAAATCAAGAAAGAATCAGATGGCTTTATGTAAGCATTGCTAATAATATTGGGGAATATTTGTGAAATGGAACACCTGCTCTCATATTATACAAAATAAGCCTTCAATGTGACATTTATATTCACCAACAGGCGGTTGCATTAACAAAAAAATTATCAAATAAAATTTGAGAGTATTTTGATGTCTACAAATTAATAAGTATTCCATTCCAGTCACTTTTTAAAAAATATATTTTATTGATTTTTTACAGAATTCCAGTCACTTTTGATGCTGATTTATTTCCACTATTTTAAATCTTGAAGTTTTTCTTATTTTGTAAATAGAAACAAACGTTCAGAACTGAATTTGATAATGTGAGTAAGAAATACAAGTTTGGGTTGTAAGATCATGAACCAATTAACTAAGATCTGCTCATTGAATTTGTTTTAGTATTTCATTCAGGCCATCTCCTCCCATTTTTTGTGATTTGTTTCTGAGTTTGGCACATGTCTGTAACTCTGGTATTTTCAGTTTTCCAGGACAGTCCTTTACTGGTAAATGAATAGTGAAGAATCATGAAAATCGTGATACACTTGAATGTATGTTTCAGATATCAGGGCTAACCTGCATGATTAGGCTGAGGTTGGGACTGACTGCATCATACCCAGGCTGCGGAAGCAAGACTTCTTTTTCATTATCCTGTGTCTACTTCCTGACCACTCTTCCTTGCAGGCTCTTCCCTATAAAAGTCCTGCTCTCAAGATCTGCTTCAGTGAAATATATGTCATACTAGAGGACCAGTGCACCAAATTCGTGCACAGAGGAGGGCAGGGAGGTGTTCCTCAGCCTGGCCTGCACCCACTCACAATCTGGGACCTAACCACTCTGCCTGCCTGCCTGATTGGCCCTAACTGCCTCTGCCTGCCTGCTTGATCACTCCTAACCACTCTGTCTGCCTGAATGATCACCCCTAACCACCCTGTCTGCCTGCCTGATTGGCCCTAACTGCCTCTGCCTGCCTATCAGATCTCCTCTAAACCTTCTGCCTGCCTGCCTGATCACCCCTAACCACATCTGCCTCAGCCCTGCAACAATGGCTTCATCAGGAAGGATGTCAGCAATGATATTGGACTCTCCAGTCCAATTAGCATATTACCCTTTTATTATTATAGATAGGTTGCATTAAAAGGACCATTCTTGTTCTAGATTATAAACTGTCCTTCACTGCAATTAGCTAGCAGGTGTTCTAACAATGAAGAGTGGTGTCTGATTTCTCATGGAATAGGACATACATTTCAATAGGAAAGAGGTAAAAAGGGGTTGAGGGATTGGGCTTTGAAGTCAGATACCTGAATTCAATTTCAGCTTTTCAATAAGCTATTCTTAAGAATTTGGATAAGTTACTGATTCTCTTGAGGGTTTAGTTTTTTATCTGTTAAAGGGAGAAAATAAGAATTTTTACTTTCAGAGTTTACCTGAAGAGTCATAAAATTGTCAAAGAAAGAGTTTACCATGGGGTAAACATTCAACAAATGTACTCATTAGTAATAGTTTAAGTTTTGGTTAATATATGAGAACTAGCTAAATAATTTATAATTATGTTAGAAACACATACATATGTATCTGAAATCAATCAAATTTCATATGTTGGGATTTTATAATTTGAATACTTTTAATAGGAATCCATTTTCTATGGATTGCCTTTAATTTTGAAATTAGAAACTTAAAAGTTGGGACTACTGTCACTTACTCATCAATCAGTGCTTTTTAGTTGTAACTGCAATTTCTACTATACTTCAATTCTGTAAAGCAAGTGTTATTTTATATATTACTTTGATCCACATAAAACCAAATTATTACATATCATTAAATGGAAAACTTTACATAAACTTCAACAAACTTTAACTTTCTCGAACCTGAAAAGACTATTCCTTTACCTGTGACTCCAAATGTGCAATGTTGGCAGTTGTTTACAATTCAAAATTTTGCAAATGTATGAAATAAAGCCAAATGTATTTTTCCAAGATTGTTTTCTCTTGGTTTTAGAAACTTTGAATATGTGTGTATGTAGAAGAAAATTCCATCCCTATTCAGGATATACAACATTTAGGTTAAAAGCATTTAATGTAAGAACATTTGGTCATGAAAACCTTAACCTTTGCAGTAGTAAGATATAACTAATGTAATAAACTCACTTTCTCAGTTGCCCAGATGAATGTATAATTTAACAGGGATAATCTTATATCTAGAATTTAAAAATAAATTTCCCAAGAACAGAATAAGAAATATCTCATTCGGCAACATATTACACTGAAAAATATTCTGAGTATTTTAATAATTCCTAAAATTAAAACTATCAAACATGATAAAGTGGCAATGCACTCTTAAGTAGCATTCAAGGAAGTATGATATTGTGACCACAGGAGTTCTCTTAAAGTCATTTCTAAGAAGAGCAATTTTTACTCTTGAAGTTTATTATATTAGTAAGATTACTCTGAGTTGCAAGTAAGAGAAAACTGGAATTCTACAACTTGTGCCTTGATTTCCTCAAATATGAATGGGAATAATAATAGTGCCCAAATCATAGACTTGGTAAGAGGACTAAATGTGTTAATATTGACAGGGCAATTAGAACATATCATAGAACACAGAAGATAATAAGTAAATGTTTGTTAAATAAAAATAAATGTTCCCTCAGATCTAGCCCAATAGTAGGTACCAAATAAATGAATTAAAATTTAATAAACAAGGGACTCAACAAAATCAAGCATAACCATAAGATAATGGACATGATCATCAAGTGCATAGAAACTATACCTTATGAAGAAGGTTTGAATGATGATATTCAAGCTAGGCAAAAATTCACCTATTGTATTCAACAGTAAATATATTTCATAGTTAAAAATTAAATTTCTTCTCTTTTTCTAGAGGTCACAACTAGGACCAATAAACAGAAGATCCTAAATAATTCTAACAACACTGTTATCTAATAGAATGGTACAGGTTGATGTCAAATAGCAATCCAGTCAAGAAAAACATTTGGCCGAAACAGGTTTAGCTCAGTGGATAGAGCATCGGCCTGTGGACTGAAAGGTTTCAGGTTTGATTCTTGTTGGGGGCATGTACCTTGGTTGCGGGCACATCTCCAGTAGGTGGTGTGCAAGAGGCAGCAGATCGATGTTTCTCTCTCATCGATGTTTCTGACTCTCTATCCCTCTCTCTTCCTCTCTGTAAAAAAAAAAATCAATAAAATATATATATATATATATTTTTTAAATAAAGAGAAACATTCCAGCTGAACCATTAGAATCATTGGAATGTGAAGTAGTTTTGAAAAGTAACAATAAAAATACATTTTATACATAAATAGAATTTATTTATATATTTGGTGATGTAAACTAAAATATGCAAAACCCTAGTTCTCCTTTATCTCTCCCTAAACTCCTGAATATCATTCTGATTTTGTAGTTCCTATTTTGTTATATAATAATTAATAAAAAAGTTACTAGGGCGGAGCTTGAAGATGGCGACCGAACAGATGGACTTGTTCTGACCCCGGTCCCAAAACAGATGGAAGCAACATCTGAGTCGCTCAGGGAATGTTGATTAGCAGCTAAGGGGCAGCGGATCACTTTAGGAAGGTAAGGAAGGGTCCGCTGGACAGCGGCCAGCACTCCCGACTTCTCCCGGAGCTCCGGGCTCGGCGCAAAGGCGGCGCCACCCTACCAGGAAGGGAGCAGCTTCTCTGAGGCCTGGAAAACCCACAGCCGAGGAGTCCATCGAGCACCTGTGGCGCCCCGATCGGAGCAAGCACGTGGATTCAAGGAAGCTCTTCAACTACCCACGGAAAGGTCAGAGTTTGCGTGGCTAGCCTGAGGGTTCAGGCAGCGGTAGCCCCGTTGCTCCCGCGAGGCCCCGCCCCCAGTGCGGCCCTGAGTGCCACGGCCCCGCCTATATTGTAGCCCCGGAGAGCTGCACGGGCCCGCCCCCAGTGCGGCCCTGAGTGCCGCGGTCCCGCCTATATTGTAGCCCCGGAGAGCTGCGAGGGCCCGCCCCCAGTGCAGCCCAGGAGCACCACGGTGGCCTGCGCTCCAGAGCTCCGCACAAAGAAGGCCACAGCTAGAAACCTGTCTGGCAACACCCAGTCCGGGGTTTGGCATTATTGTCCCCAGAAGCGGGACTTTTTCTAAAACACCAGTGGGACACGGGACAGATTGTTAAGAATTGCGACTGTCCCGACAAGGGCGGAACACCTGGACACCTTGGCGCATGATCCCCTTCACCCCCTAGCTTCGGAATACTAGGGAAGGACTGCCCAGTTGGGCATATCCTGGAAATTGTAGGGGGAAATTGCCTCCCTGGAAACAAGGGATCGGAACCAGAAGAGATAGTCTGGAAGCCAGTTGGCACTCTGCCAGGTAGAGCCATAGAGAAAGAAGGCCAGAGCAACCAAAGACTGGGAGGTCAAATCAGTAACACTGACACCTAAGGGCTAAACTACAAACTGCCTTTTTTTTTTTTCTTTTTTCTTTTTTCTTTTTTTCTTTTTTCTTTTCTTTTTCTTTTTCTTTTAATTAATCAAAAATAAATGGACACAAATAACTAAGATATAGCCTACCTAAAATTAAGGACTACCTTACAAAACTGAGGTGCAGTGGAATACTGGGAACTGCAAGACTCTCTGGTCCAAGAATCAGGCATACCAAATACAATAACAGAGGAAGTGATTGAACACTACTGGACAATTTTATGCTAATTTTACGATTCTTTATTTTATTTTCATTTTTTACATTTTTAATTTAATTTTCATTTTTTACATCTTTTACTTAAGAAACGACTTTTTTTCTTTTTTCCTTACTTGATTTTACCTTTTCAACTATTACATTTTTCAATCTCTATCATCACTATTACTACTGCTATTTTGCAATTTTTTTTCTCTCTCTTTTCCTCTCCAGTACCATTTTACTTCTTCTTTATTTTACATTGGGAGTAACCTTCATTCTATTTTAATCTCTACTATAGCATCATCCAACCCTATCTCAATTCGACCTTTACCCCATCACTCTCTTACTAAACTTTAACCTTTTAGTCTCCAGTTTATCCTATCCCTTTCAGGCTTTAGTTTTTCCTCTATTCTTTCTGTATACCCCCTGCTAAAGCTCTCACTATACTTATAGACCTAAGTTCCAACCTCTGATACAAGTGTATAAATACCACTCTCTGCACCATATTAACTAGTTAAAAAAAAAAAAAAAACAACGGTTCTACTTTCTATCTTTTTCTCATTGTTTGAGTGAAGGTTGATTATTGTGAATATTTATGCTTTTCAGTGAAATTGTTATGCTTATTCCTGTGTTGTTATTGTTGCTTTGTATTTTTTTTAAATCCTCTGTTTTTGTTTGTTTCTTTGACTTCTGTATATCATAACCTTACTTAATAATAGTGGATATTGTAGTTTGTATTAATCTCCAAATATTGTTACCGGCATTGGCTGGGCTCAGTGGTTGATCTATGGCAATTTTCTCCACATATATATAGTTTGTTTCCCATTCTTTTAGTTTGCTTCTTCCCTCTCTCTCTCTCTCTCTCTCTCTCTCTCCCTCTCCCTCTCCCTCTCTCTTCTTTTTCTCCCTGTTTTCCAACTTCATTTTGTCATTACTTTATTTCTTCTTTGACTTTTTTTTTTATTTTTCTTTATTTTATTTTTACCTTCCTTCCTTCTCTCCTATACCCTAATTTGCCTATCGCTAGGAGTTACCTTTATTAGAGGTTATTAATATTGTAAATTCATTCCTGTTAAGTGCCTCTCGTGTTGTACCTGGTAGTGTTGTATTTTGCACCTTTAAATTAACGCAAGAGAAAGAACACCACATAACCAGACATCCTGAAAAGAGATACCATGGGAAGACAAAGAAATACCCCACAAATGAAAGAAAAGCAGGCATCACCAGAAAAGGAAGTAAACGAGCCAGAGGCAAGCAGCCTACCAGAGCAAGAGTTCAGAATAATGATCATAGGTTGGCTAAAAAGAATGGAAGAGAAATTTGACAATAACCAAGAAGAAATGAGGAAGAACCATCAGGAATTGAGGAAGAACCAAGAAGAAATGAAAAATGACATCGCTACCATGAAAAACTCAATAGAAAGCATCAAGAGTAGACTAGATGAAGCGGAGGAACGCATCAGTGAGCTAGAAGACAAGATGCAAAAAAATACCCAATTAGAGCAGCTTCTAGAAAAAAAGATTAAAAAGCAGGAGGAGAGCCTATGGGAGCTTTGGGACATTACAAAACAAAATAATATTCGAATAATAGGGGTTCCAGAAGGAAAGGAAACTGAGGTAGACGTGGAAAAAGTATTTCAAGAAATAATGACAGAAAACTTTCCTGAGATAGAGAAGAAAAAACCCACACAAATCCAAGATGCTCGCAGAGTCCCAAGCAAAATGAATCCCAGAAGACAGACGCCAAGGCACATTATAATTAAAGTGACAAACAACAACGACAAAGTAAGAATCTTAAAAGCAGCCAGAGAGAGACAGAAAGTTACTTACAAAGGAAACCCCATCAGACTGGCAACTGATTTCTCAACAGAAACTAATCAGGCCAGAAGAGAATGGGATGAAATATACAAAGTCATGCAAAGGAAGGGTTTGAATCCAAGAATACTGTACCCAGCAAGACTATCAATCAAAATTGAAGGGGAAATCAGGAGCTTCACAGACAAAAAAAGACTGAAGGAATTTATCTCCACCAAACCAGCAATGCAAGAAATGCTAAAGGGTCTACTGTAAAAATAAAGAAATAGGAATTGAAGAAGGAACACGGGTAGAGAATAAAAATGCCATCAAATGAATACCTATCAATAATAACCTTAAATGTAAATGGATTAAATGCTCCAATCAAAAGACATAGGGTGTCAGATTGGATAAGAAAACAAGACCCTTACATCTGTTGCCTACAAGAAACCCACCTCAGAAAAAAAGATGCACACAGACTGAGGGTGAAGGGATGGAAAAAAGTTTTCCAGGCAAATGGAAAGGAAAGAAAAGCTGGGGTAGCAATACTTATATCTGACAAATTAGGTCTCAGAGTGAAGGACATAACAAGAGATAATGAAGGCCACTTCATAATACTAAAGGGAACAATCCAACAAGAAGAAATAACCCTGGTAAATATATATGCACCCAATACAGGAGCACCCAAATACATAAAAAAACTGCTGGAGGACATTAAGGGAGAGATTAATAGCAATATAATCATAGTAGGAGATTTTAATACCCCACTGTCACCCTTTGACAAATCATCTAAACAAAAAATCAGCAAAGAAATATCAATCCTAAACGACTCACTAGACCAGATGGAATTAATTGACATCTTTAGAACATTCCACCCCAAAGCCACAGAATATACATTCTTCTCAAGCGCACATGGGACATTCTCAAAGATAGACCACATTTTGGGACATAGGCAAAGTCTCTTCAAATTCAAGAAGATAGAAATCATATCAAGCATCTTCTCAGATCATAGTGGCATAAAACTGGAAATTAATTACAATAAAAATAATCCAAAGAAATCAAACACATGGAGACTAAACAACATGCTATTAAACAAGGACTGGGTTACCAGAGAAATCAAGGAAGAAATTAAAAACATCCTGGCAACAAATGACAATGAAAACACAACAATCCAAAATCTATGGGACACAGCAAAAGCAGTTTTGAGAGGGAAGTTCATATCCTTACAAGCCTATTGCAAAAAACTAGAAAAAATGGTAACAGATTATCTAACTCTACAACTCAAAGAGCTAGAAAAAGAGCAACAAGAAAAGCCCAGTGTAAGCAGAAGGAAGGAAATAACAAAAATCAGAGCACAGATAAATGACATAAAGACCAAAGAAACAATACCTAAGATCAACAAAACCAAGAGCTGGTTCTTCGAAAGGATAAACAAGATTGATGGACCTCTAGCCAGGCTAACCAAGAAACAAAGAGAGAGGACCCAAATAAACAAAATCAGAAATGAAAGAGGTGAAATAACAACAGACCCCACTGAAATACAACAGATTGTTACAAAATACTACGAACAACTCTATTCCAACAAACTGAACAACCTGGAGGAAATGGACATATTCCTAGAAAAATACAAACTGCCTAAACTCAATCAGAAAGAATCTAAAAATCTCAATAGACCAGTGACGTGGGAAGAAATTGAAACCGTCATCAAAAAGCTTCCAGCAAACAAAAGCTCAGGGCCAGATGGCTTCACAGGAGAGTTTTACCAAACATTCAAGGAAGAACTAAAACCTATCCTCCTCAGACTATTCCAAAAAATCCAAGAGGAAGGAACACTTCCGAACTCCTTCTATGAAGCCAGCATCACCCTAATACCAAAACCAGATAAAGACAACTCAATGAAAGAGAATTACAGGCCAATATCCCTCATGAACATAGATGCCAAAATCTTCAACAAAATTCTAGCAAATCGACTCCCGAAGAACATCACAAAGATCATACACCATGACCAAGTAGGATTTATTCCAGGAATGCAAGGATGGTACAATATCTGCAAATCAATAAACGTGATACATCACATAAACAAATTGAAAGATAAAAATCATATAGTCATATCAATTGACGCAGAAAAAGCATTTGATAAAATCCAAACCCTTTCCTGTTAAAAACTCTTAAAAAGGTGGGAGTACAAGGATCATACCTCAACATAATAAAAGCTATATATGATAAACCCACAGCCAACATTATACTCAATGGGCAAAAACTAAAACCATTCCCTCTAAGAACAGGAACAAGACAGGGATGCCCACTCTCGCCACTCCTGTTTGACATAGTTCTGGAAGTACTAGCCATTGCAATTAGACAAGAGGAGGAAATAAAAGGCATCCAAATTGGAAAAGAAGAAGTAAAGTTATCCTTATTTGCAGATGACATGATATTGTACATAAAAAACCCAAAAGACTCCATTAAAAAACTAATTGACTTAATAAATGAATTTGGCAATGTAGCAGGATATAAAATTAATGCCAAGAAATCCATGGCATTTCTATACACCAACAGTGAAACTACAGAAACAGAGGCTAAAAAAGCAATTCCATTCACCATCGCACCAAAAAAATTAAGATACCTAGGAATAAATTTAACTAAAGAAGTAAAGGACCTATTTGCGGAAAACTACACGACACTGAAAAAAGAGATAGAGGAAGATGTAAGGAGATGGGAGAACATACCATGTTCATGGATTGGTAGAATCAACATCATCAAAATATCCATACTTCCTAAAGCAATCTATAGGTTCAATGCACTCCCCATTAAAATACCAACGACATATTTCACTGACCTAGAAAGAACTCTCCAAAAGTTCATTTGGAACAATAAAAGACCCCGAATAGCCACAGCAATTCTGGGAAAGAAGAGTAAAGTAGGAGGGATCTCAATACCAGACTTCAAACTATATTACAAAGCCACTGTTCTCAAAACAGCCTGGTACTGGCACAAGAACAGACAAATAGATCAATGGAATAGAATTGAGAACCCAGATATCAACCCAAATCACTATGCTCAATTGATATTTGACAAAGGAGGCACGAATATACAATGGAGTCAAGACAGTCTCTTCAATAAATGGTGTTGGGAAAATTGGACAGACACATGCAAAAGAATGAAACTTGATCACCAACTTACACCATTCACAAAGATAAACTCAAAATGGATACAGGACTTAAACATCAGACGGGAAACCATAAAAATACTAGAAGCATCCACAGGCAGCAAAATCTCAGATGTATGCCAAAATAACTTCTTCACTGATACTGCCCCTAGGGCAATGGAAGCTAAAGAGAAAATAAACAAATGGGACTACTTCAAAATAAAAAGCTTTTTTACAGCAAAAGAAACCATCAATAAAACAACGAGAAAGCCCACGGTGTGGGAGATCATATTTGCAAATATTACCACTGATAAAGGTTTAATCTCCAACATTTACAGACACCTCATATAACTAAATAAAAGGAAGATGAATGATCCAATTAAAAAATGGGCAATGGACCTAAACAGAATATTTTCAAAGAAGACAGAAGGAAGGCCAAAAGGCACATGAAAACATGCTCAAAGTCACTAATTGTCCGAGAGGTGCAAATCAAAACAAGAATGCCGTACCATCTCACACCTGTCAGAATGGCCAACGTCAACAAATCAACAAACGACAAGTGTTGGCGAGGTTGCGGAGAAAAAGGAACCCTCTTGCACTGCTGGTGGGAATGCAGACTGGTGCAACCACTGTGGAGAACAGTGTGGAGTTTCCTCAAAAAACTGAAAATGGAACTCCCATTTGACCCAGTAATCCCACTTCTAGGAATATATCCCAAGAAACTAGAAACACCAATCAGAAAGGATATTTGCACCCCTATGTTCATAGCAGCACAATCTATAATAGCCAGAATTTGGAAACAGCCTAGGTGCCCATCAGCAGATGATTGGATCAAAAAACTTTGGTACATCTACACAATGGAATACTATGCTGCCATAAAGAAGAAGGAATTCTCATCATTTGCGGCAACCTGGATGGAATTGCAGAGCATCATGCTGAGTGAAATAAGCAAATCAATGAAAGAGAAACACCACATGACCTCACACATCGGTGGATGATAAAGATCATTATAAACTGATGAACCAAGAGACAGATATAGAGAAAGTAAAGCAACAGGCAGACTGTCAAATTACAGTGGGGAGAGTAGGGATATCAGGGGGAGATAATAGATCAACCGAAGGACTTGTATAAATGCATATAAGTACAACCAATGGACATAAAACTATGGGGAGGGAGGGGATGTGTGGGAGGGAGGGAGGGGGGCAATAAAAAAAATCAATAAAATATGTAAAAAAAAAATAAATAAATAAAATGAAGGGATGGGGAAAAAAAAATTACATTATGATACCTTGGGACAGGCAGAGTTTAGCTATAATAACTTTAAATCCTAGATAGTAGTATGGAGAGAAATTTCCAGGAAAAGAACAGTTAATATATTAAGTCTTGTCTATGTTAACGAAAAAAAATATTGAAACCAGTAAATAATTTTTGTGAGTTTATTTGAGCCAAACTGTTGACATGTGCTGCGGAAGCAGAACCTCAACGGATTGAGATAATGCTCCGAAAAATGCCGGGTTTCATTTTTCTATTTAAACATTGCAATCAAAGTAGGGACTTAGGTAGGTTATATGAAATTCATTGGTGATGGAGTAAGGAGGTGGGAGAAAGCAAGATGGTGGGAAACCCCTGGGATTGGATAAAAAGTAAAATGATGGATGTGTACTTAGGTGAGTGCAGAAACAATTAACATGATAAAGAAGGAATTTGAGGTGGAGCGGAGGTCAGAGTGAGTTTTGAGCACGGGGTGGGAGAGAGGAGGAGACTTTCACAGATGTGTGTAGAAGAACAGGAGGATTAGAGTGGACTGGATGAGGCGAAGGTGGTGAGTGCTGGTCTGTCTCTGGTAACACTACCTGATGCTTGCGGCCGCCCTCATAATGACTGAAGGTTCTCAGTCCGTGGCAGACCCTACTCCAGCCAAGATCCAGGCCCCAGCAAGCCCAGTGACAGTCCCCAGGCAGGCCCCAGGAGGTAAATGTCTGATAAAGGGGTACGGGGGATGTCTGATGAAGGTGTTCAGCAGCATAGAGGTGGGGGGAGGGGGATCACTTAAAATGACACAGGAGGATCAGAGGGGGCAATCAAAATGACACAGGAGGATCAAAAGGGGTTACTAAAATGGTAATCCCCCCTCTGATTCTTCTGTGCCATTTTGATTCCCCCCTCTGATCCCCACTGTGTCATTTTAAGTGATACCCTTCCTCCCATCTTGATACCCCAATTCCTTTCTTTTACCCCTAGAAATGAGCGCAAAAATAAAAAGCTACTTCGTGGAGTACAAGAAAGGAATCGTGGAAGACTCTTGGGGTCAAAATCTTACTACTTTCTGCAAAGAGAAGATGTTGAGTATCCGATTGGTCCAAAAATGGCGAGCAGAGTATGGTAACCTCATTGAACAAGTGGACAAGGGAAATGCTAAAAAGCACAAGCATGGATCAGGTCGGCAACCATTATTTTCCAAGCTGGAAGACCTGATCTGTGAATGGGTTGTTGACAGCAGAGCAAAGGCCTTGGTTGTGAATAGGGTTCAGATTCAAGAATTTGCCCTTGCAATGGCACCACAGTTTGACATAGCCCCCGAAGACTTCAAAGCATCACAACACTGGCTGGATAATTTCCTTCAGCGAAGTGAACTGTCTTTAAGAAGATCTACAACATTGTTTAGGTTGGAAGATACTCAAGTTATTAAGCGACCACTTGCATTCACGTCCTTTATTGATGATGCTGACTTCTCTAAATACAATCTTTCCAACATGATTGCTATGGATGAAACTGCAGTGTTTATGGGCCAATCATTACAAACAACAATTGAACAGCGGAGTGCCTCCTTAGTGTACATTCCCCTCCTTAGTGCACTTACGAAAGTGCACGTGTTTCCTGTATTTTGGCAATTCATCTGGATGACACTAAAATCCCACCTTTAATCATTTATAAGGGCAAGAAGGAAAAGATTGAACGTGTTTTGGGAGTTTTTATTCTTGAAACTGAAAAAGCGTGGGGCACACAAGCAGTTATAAGGAAGTGGGTCGATTTAATGCTGTGGCTTGTTAACTGAGGGAGCCAAAGAGGTCTGCTAGTCTGGGTTGCAGCCAGCACTCACCACCCTAAAGACATGAAGACATTTCTTCACGAAAGAAAAATAGATCAGATAATGATTCCCACAGGAATGACGGCCTATCTCCAGACTCTTGATATTGCAATAAACAAGCCATTCAAAGACAATTTGCACATGGAAATTAATGACTACATTGAAAATAGAATGGAGAGAAATCAGTGTGGAAACTTTGTGAAACCTAAACTGCAAGAAGTTTTGACTTGGGTGAAGATTCATGGGAGAAAATCACTGACAGTTGTATTGCAAATGCACTGCAAGCAGGCTACCTTGACAAGAAGTACTCATTTAAAGACAGTGCTATTGCTAAACATGAAAGATTTGGTCCCCATGATTTTTATTTCCCAGTCCATCATTTAAAATATTGGCAGAATTTAGGGATGCATCTGGGATTTCTGTACTCATAAAAAGAGAAAGCTAGTTTAAGACCAAAGAATGCTCCTTCCAATTTTGGATAGATCTTGGGCTAAGCTCAACCTCTTTGTGAATGTTAGAGAATAAAACAAAAAAACACTTTTCTCAAAAAGATGGCAAAACTGACTCAAGGGGTAAAAAATATACAAGCTGGTTCTAAGCAACGATGAATTAGTGTTCCATAATAAAGGGCAGTTTTTGAATAATAATGGACTGCATTATAAGGTTAACACTAAAAGTCAGTGAGTTATCTCAGTTACAGAATTTGCTAAAGAAAACACCTTAGATAATAATAATAATTGGTTTTAAAATATTGAGATTGTTAAAACATGGATAAATATATATATCTAAGATGAAGGATTTATAGTAAAGCTTTTCAGTTATAATTATAGGTATATTGATAGTGGGGATTCACTCCTTGTTGAAGGAGGAGGTTGGTCCCATAGCAGCAACCTCTAAGAAGAGAATGTGGTGATTTCACATTTAAATAGCTACAGGCTTGCTTTCAAAGTCATTGGAAGCTTAAAACTTTGGAGTTTACTAAATTAAATAATAAAAATTTTATTAAATATCTAGATATTTTGAAATGATAAAATACTGAAATGTTAATCTGAGATTGCCTCATATGAAAAATCTAGAGGATATAATTGAATATATTAATTAAATATGTCTTGTATTTTTGAAATTTAACCTTAAAAATGTAAATTTATTGCTAATCTGAGAAATTTATTTTGAGAAAATAATTCTTGTATTTTCTCTGGAGATATTAGTAGTTTAAAATATATTGTAGTCATTATGTGTACTACATGTAGTAAAAATTCAACCTAAATATAATCTTTTATATGTTCTAATTAAAAAGAGGATTAATACTGTGGTCTCAACTACAATTTTAATATAAAAAACAGTTTAAATGTAATTGGTATCTTTTAGAATAATTATAAAAAGTATATAATATAATCTTTGGGATATATTTATTTATATATATATATATATATATATATATATATATATATATATATATATTTGACGATCTTTCCAAGTTAAATTTCAAGTCTTTAACTGAGAGATGACCTGGAACATCCAAGGTCTCTGGAATGATTCAAAGATTTATTCTCTCTTCTTAAATGAAATAATTTTGAAATAGGCCTATCTAATATACTTGAACTCATGTGGCAAGCTTTATCAAATAAAAAGTAATAACTATATTTTATTTATATAAATATATTTTAAATATTATAAAAGTTTTAATGTCTAATGAAGGACGAGGTATTGTTGCTGAATAATTTCTTCAGCAGTAGAATTTAAAAAAACAAAAGCCCTCAGTCAGTCTGCTTTTCAAATAGGCTGGGGGCTGGGTGGGACTGCATCTGTACCTCATAAGTCAAATATATAAGTTTATTTACTTCACTTTTTCAATAAAGATCCCTAGTTTAATTACTTAATAAATTAGCTTTTAAAAAATATAATCAAGTTCTCATAAATTCAGTTATATGAGAAGCCAATATTTTGTAAGCAATTGCCTTTAACAAAAGCCAAGGTAAAAATTTCTATAATCCCTCTGTGTATGCAAATGAGCACCAGCCAAAGAAAGAATACTGTTTAAAAGTAAATATTAAGCTTAATACAAGGAAATATTTTAAAATCTCTTCTGATACTATTTACTGGGTAAACTGAAGGTTATTATTCAAGCATTAAATCTGACCATTAATATATCATAATAAATCAAAAGAGAATCACTTAAAATGTAAGAATGGCAGCATTAGCCAGCATCTGAAAAGCAAAGCAACCAAGTGAGATGTTTGTTTTAAAAGAAGAAGCTCCTTAAATGTGGCCTAGAAATTACTCTGGTAGAAAATAAAGGTAAGTGTGCTTTAAATATCTAGAGAACTGTAATTAAAAGTTAAAATGTTGGGCCTCAAAAGAAAAGTAAGTTATTTGTATTTTGCCTTCCTAGACAAAGCTTATGTAGATATACTCAAAGACTGATATCAGAAATTTAATTAATGTCATTCACTGTCCACAGACAAGGACAAATGAAGTTAGAAAAAAAGCCTTATTTCAGACTGATTTAAATTGGCAAATTAAAATAAGTGAATATTCAGGGGAACAGTTATACTAGGCAGGAACCTATTCCCAATGCATTGACTATTTTTTCCTGGTGGGTCATCTCATAGTAAAAGCTGCTTATCAAGCAATGAATTCAGACCAGTCATATTTCTGGACAAATAACTGAATTAAATGCTATCAAGGCCACAATGCAGAATTTCCAAAACCCTCTTAATATTATTTTAAACAAAAATGGGGGGATAGTGGAGTTGTCCACTTAATTACTTTAAATATTTTTACTTTAAATTTTTTTTCACTTGTAATGCTGATGGCAAGACACACATGGTGTCAGAATAAGCCAAAAGGAAAATGGCTTGAAAAAATGAAAAGATCCCAAGTCTAGTTTATAGAAAGGTCCTTTATTAAACTTTGGTTGAGGATATGCTTGTATATTTCCAGAAAACTCCTCCATGCCTATGTGGATTCTTGCAACAATGGATCTGAGATAGAAACTAACCAGACTCCGCCAGCCATGGATAGTAATGGCCCCAAGCAACACACTGATGAGACAGAGAAGAAATAGTCCAGCGATGGGGGATGGAAAAGACACCTTGCCAGGCTAGCAGTCATAAGCTGTGGATCGCTTCAGGTTGCCCAGGACCAAGCCAAAGAAGGTTGGACCTGCATTGCAATTGATCACCACTTATCCATCATCCAGAACTAGAGTATCATTGCTCTCATGTCATGGGGGACAGTGATTGAGAAGGAAACCCATAAAAAACAAACAAAACAAAACAAAACTGTTGGACAGTGATTGATAAGGGAAACATTAAAAAACTGTTGGATAGTGATTGGGCAGGGGATTCAAAGAACTGATGGCCCATAAAGGAGCATGCTGGAATATGATTCTTTTGATGCCTGGCAGTAATTTAAAAGAATATGAAAGAACTTAATCCTTTCCATTGAATTTAATAATATTAAAAGGACCCAAGCTCTTCAAATGGCATACATTCTTGTTAACTTTATTTAATCAAAATAGGGGGATATGTTGGACACTAAGGTCAGTAGTTGGCATAATAAGTGCAAGAAGTTCAGCAGAATGCTCAGGGACATTTTCAGCAGGGCTGAAAATCTGCAAATTATTATTTGCTGCCAAATAGCTGAGGGCAATTCCCATAACATGATAATAATTTACTGTTTACCAAACCTTACCTTTGCTATGTATATCTACTTTGCTAAAGGGAAAAAACCTACCTAATAAAAAAGTAATATGCAAATTAACCCTCACTCCACTACAACCACCAGTCATGCCCACCAGCCCATCAGAGAGAATGTGCAAATTAACCCCAACCAAGATGGCTGCAGCCACAGAGAACATGACAGAGGCTTGGGTTTCCCTGGCAATAGAGGAAGCCAAGCTTCTGCAGCTCTGGCCAGCCTAGGCCTCCACTCCAGGCTACAAAGTTTCAATTGTAGAAAGTAAATAAATTCCAGATATCAGGGCCTCTGCTTGGGTCACCAGGGGGCATGGCTTGCCAACAAACCACCACAGGCCCCTCGCCCAGGCCACTCCATGCCCCAAGGGAACCCTAACCCTGATCCGGGACACCCTTCAGGGCAAACCAGCTGGCCCCCACTCATGCACCAGGCCTCTATCCTAAATAATAAATGAGTAATATGCAGATTGACCATCACCCCAACAGACAAGATGGCTGCCCCATGTGGGCAAAGATCCTGCCCCTGTGTGGTCACAAGATGGCCACCAGAAGCTGGGCAGCATGGGAGGGCCGTAGGGAGGGACCAGACCTGCAAGGGAGGGCAGTTGAGAGGGACCAGGCCTGCAAGAAAGGGAAATTGGAGGTGATCAGTCCTGCAGGGGAGGGCAGTTAGGTGTGACCAGGCTGGCATAGGAGGGAAGTTGGGGGCAAACAGGCTGGAAGGGGAGCAGTTAGACATCAATCACGCTGGTATGGGAGGAGTTAGGGGGTGATCAAGCTGGCAGGCAGAAGTGGTTAGAAGCAATAAGGAAGGCAGGCAGGTGAGCAGCTGGGAGCCAGGAGTATTGGATTGTGAGAGAGATGTCCGACTGCCCATTTAGACCCACATTCCTCGAGGAGTCTCAGATTGGAGAGAGTGCAAGCTGGGCTGAGGGACACTCCCCCACCCCATGCACAAATTTTGGCACCAGGCCTCTAGTGTGTTAATAAAAAGCTATGGATCCAGAGATTCAGGGAGCTAAGTCACTACAGCTAAGGTTCTGTCTGGCTCTCCCAAAATGCCTCCCAAATTTATATTTCTTATTTAGTCTCTCTTCATTTATGCATAGCCCTTATCCGGATTCCTGAACCCTTGCTGTGAAAAGACTGTGGCAAGAGTTTCTGGGACAACTTCAAGTGTACCAACATTTGCATTGTGGGGGTGCTAGAAGGAGAAGAAAAAGATCAAGGAGTTAAATACCTATGCGAAAAAAAATAATTATGGAAAACTTTTCTAACCTATTGAAGAAAATGGACACACAAGTCCAGGAAGTGCAGAGGGTCCCAAACAAGATGAACCCAAAGAGGCCCACACCAAGACAAATCATAATTATAAATTAGGTAACACCTAACTGCAGCCTCACACAACAATTTCAAAAAAAATACAACTAAAATACAAAATGGACATTATCCAGAACTACAGGAAAGTTGACTGCCTGGAAATTCTACAACTAGAATGAAAGAGAAAACTAGAAGGAAAATCAGAGGAACTGTAAAAGCCTAAGGTACAGAAACACGGTGCACATGTGGAGAGGAAGGAGCCAGAGAGGAGGGGGAGGCTGAGTGCCTGGCTGGTGTTCCCTAGCAGGAAGGAGATAAAAGCTCTGAACTGTAATGAACCCCAGTTCCAACAGCACTGAATCCCTGTTCTGGGTGAGACCCTGGGGACACAGACACATATGGAGGGAGTCTGAGCTATAAGGCGGAAACTCAGGGGAGTAGTGAAAAGCAGTCTCGGGGGCTCGCACATTGCTCGCAGAGGACGGACTGTTTACTCTGCTGTCAGATTGCCCTAGCGGGAAGGAGACAAAGGCCCTGGACTGTGCTGAGCCCCAGTTCTAGGCCAGATGCTAAGGACCCAGGCTCATACAGAGGGAGTCTGGGCTGTAAGGCTGAAACTCAGGGGAGTGGTGAAAGAAAGTCCTGGAGGCGTACACATTACACACAGAGAATGGACTGTTGACCAAAGCCAAGGCTGTGGGCTCCAACCTTGAAACTCTGCCCCATCCAAGCAGAGCACAGAGGCTTTATTCGAAATTTTCCAAGTCTAGTCGAATAAGGCTGTCTCCTGGCATAGACACAGCTGATCCTCACAGCCAATTGGCCTGGAGGTCAGTTCCTCCCAGTGAAACCAATAACAATCAAGACTTAACTATAACAAGGCTGTAACACAGACCACAAAAGGGGGCACCTAGATTGTCCACCTCAGGTAACTGGGAGGCTGACAAACTGAACCATATAGGACACCTTAGCACACAAAGCCACCCTACCAACTCAGGGAAGCAGAGAAAATGCCGAGACAAGGAAACAGATCACAAACGAAAGAAATGGAGGACAAAAAGCGACTGGATATAGAGTTCAAAACCACACTTATAAGGTTTTTCAAGAATTTCCTAGAAAAGGCTGATAAAATAAACAAGACCTACGAGGATATGAAAAGGGATCAACTAAAAATAAAGAATACATTGTCTGAAATAAAAAATATTATACAGAGTCCTAAAAACAGCCTGGAAGATCATAAGAATCAAGCCAAAGATTTAGAACATAAAGAGCCAGAAGACACTCCTCAGCAGAAGCAAGAAGAAAAGAGAATCCAGAAAGTTGAAGATAATGTAAGAAACTTCTGGGACAACTTCAAGTAAACCAACTTCAGAATTATGGGGGTCACGGAAGAAAAGAGAGAGCAAGATACCAAAAACATACTGGAAGAAATAGTGACAGAAAACTTCCCCCAGCTGGTGAAAGAATTAGACTTACAAGTCCAGGAAGCACACAGAACCCCAAACAAAAGAAATCCAAAGAGGACCACACCAAGACACATTATAATTAAAATTCCAAGAGCAAAAGACAAAGAGAAAATATTAAAAGCAGAAAGAAAAAAGCAGGTAGTTACCTATAAAGGAGCACCCATATAATTGTCAGCTGCTTTCTCAACAGAAACCATGCAGGCCAGAGGGGAATGGCAAGAAATATTCAAGGTGATAATAGCAAGAACCTACAGCCAAAAATACTCTACTCAGCAAAGCTATCACTCAGAATGGAAGGCAAGATAAAGAGCTTCACAAATAAAAAAAAAAGCTAACAGAGTTCATCACTGCCAAACCAGAATTATATGAATTGCTGAAGGGGGTTCTTTAGGAAGAGGAAGAAAATAAAGAACAACTATGAACAATAAATACTTCACTATCAACAAGTGAATCTAAAAACCAAGGGAATTAAAAAATCTGATGAACAGCCAAAACCAGTTTGGCTCAGCGGTAGAGCGTAGGTCTGCGGACTGAAAGGTCCCAGGTTCGATTCCGGTCAAGGGCATGTACGTTGGTTGCGGGCACATCCCCGGTAGGGGGTGTGCAAGAGGCAGCTGGTCGATGTTTCTCTCTCATTGACATTTCTAGCTCTCTATCTCTCTCCCTTCCTCTCTGTAAAAAATCAATAAAATATATTTAAGAAATATATAAATAAATAAATAAATAAATAAATAAATAAAAATCTGATGAACAATATTCACTGGTGAATATAATAGAATCAGAGGTATGGAAAGGGAGTGAACTGATGATTCTCAGGGAAAAGAGGAGTGGGGGTGCGGGAAGAGACTAAACATAAACTGTGTACCTATGGATGAGGACAATGGGGGTGGGGAAAGGGCAGAGGGTGGGGTGGGAACCTGGTGGAGGGGAGCAATGGAGGGGGGAAAAATGAGGAACATTTGTAATAATATGAACAATATAAAGATTTATTTTTAAAAATAAAAGAAATTCAAATGTTTAAAACAAAGACAAAAAATCTTAAAAGCACCATGAGAAAAGCAGTTATTTATCTACAAGGGAGCTCCCTAAAGACTGTCAGCTCATTTCTTAACAGAAACTTTGAAGGCTTCAAGAGATTGGCAAAATATAATCAAAGTGATAAAAAGCAAGGTCCTACAACCAAAAATACTTCTACTCTGCAAAGCTATCATTTAGAACTGAAGGACAGATGAAGAGCTTCCCAGACAAGAAAATCTAAAAGTGATAAAAATGCTAAAGAATATTTTTAAAAGAACAATATATATATATGGCAATTAATATATATCTATCAGAAATTACTTTAAATGCAAATAAATTAAATGCTCCAATCTAAAATCATATGGAGGCTGAAAGGATCATAAAACAAGACCTCTACACATGCTTTCCACAAGAGACTCACATCAGATAGAAAGACATACACAGACTGAAACTAAATGGTTAAAAAATATTTCATGAAAATTAAAAAAAACAAAACAAAACAAACAAACAAAAAAAACAAAAGATGGTGTAGTAATGCTTATGGCAGAAAAATATACTTTACAACAAAGGTTTTATAACAAGAGGCAAAAAACAAAAACAAAAACAAACAAACAAAAAACAACCCAGAAATTCCATTTGGGTATTTACCTGAAGAATCTCAAAACAGTAAAAAATAAAAATAAAAAATGCATATACATCCATTGCAGCATTATTTACAATTGCTAAGATATGGCAACAACCTAAGTGACTGTCAACAGTTGAGCAGAGAAAGAATAAAGAAGAGGTGCATAAACAATGGACTATTATTCAGCCATAAAAAAATATTGTCATCTGAGACAACATGGATGGACTTAGAGGATCTTATATTAAGTGAAATAAGTCAGACAGAAAATTTTAAATAGCATATTATTTCATTTATTTCTGGAATCTAAAAAATTAAATGAAGAAACAAGCAGAACAGAAACAGACTCATAGATGCAATATTTTTTTATGGTTCCCAAATAAAAATGGGCTGGGAGCGTGTGTGGAAAAGGTGAAAGGATTAAGAGGAAAGATTGGTAGTTACAAAATAGTCATGGAGATGTAAAGTAGAGCATAGTTAATAATATTGTAATGTATGGTGTGAGATGAGTACTTGACTTATTGGGTTGATCACTTAATGTTATATAGATGTCTAATCACTGGTTTGTACACCTAAAGCTAATATAATATTGTTTGTCAACTGTAAATTAAAACTAAAATATTGCCTGGCTGGTGTGGCTCAGTGTTTGAGCACTGATCCATGAACCAGAAGTCACAGTTTCATGCCAATCTCTGGTGGGGGCATTCAGGAGGCAGTTAATCAATGATTCTGGAATGGAATTTTTGGACTGGAACCCAGATTCTTTGTCTGCTAGAATCGAGAAATGAATCCATGGACACAAAGTAGTATAGGAAAGGTGGATATTTATTGAAGAGCAAGTACAGACTCCTAAGTAGGGAGGGGAAACGGTCCCACTGAGTTCCTTTTTTATATGGTTTATAAAGGCTGCAGATCCTGGTGCCTTGATATCCCCTCTGATTGTTCATTAGTCCCTTAGACTGGTTACAATAGTAACTTCTGAGCTCAAAGGTTGAACCTCACATGGGAGGCCTCATTGTTCTTTTCTTCCTGGCTTTCTTACTTCCTCTTTATTTTGTAAATATGGACCTTTTTGGCTACTTCCAACTCCCCTGTCTTATGTAAATTCATAAGACACCTGGCTTGCTTGTGTTATGGAGATGTACCTTCTCTAAAGCTATAGCTCTGTGTTTTTTCTATGGACCCCAATTCTAAAATTTCCCTAAGCCTGCTTATAATTCCCCTAAAATTCCTGTTTAAATTGTCTCTCATCATTGATGTTTCTATCTCTCTCTGAAATCAATAAAAACGTGTTTATTAAAAAGTAACCCTATAAAAATTAAAGAGATAATATGCAAATTGACCATCACTCCAACATACAAGATGGCCACCCCTATGTGGACACAAGATAGCTACCACAAGATGGCCAACAGTGGAGGGTAGTTAGAAGGGTCCAGGCCTACAAGGGAGGGCAGTTGGGGGCAAACATGCCTGCAGGGGAGGGCAGTTAGGGGCGACCAGGCTGGCAATTGAGGGCAGTTAGTGGTCATTGGGCCAGCAGGGGAGTGATTTGGGAGTGATCAAGCTAGCAGGCAGAAGTATAATAGTTAGGAGCAATCAGGCAGGGAGGCAGGCGAGCTGTTGGGAGCCAGCAGTCCTGGATTGTGAGAGGGATGTCTGACTGGCCGTTATTGGGTCTAAACAGGCAGTCAGACATCCTTTGATGGGTCCCAGATTGGAGAGGGTGAAGGCTGGGCTGAGGGACACACACCCCCATGCATAAATTTCATGCACCAGGCCTGTAGTCTATATATATATATATAAACCTAGTATGCAAAGATCAAATTGCAAAACAATTGAATAACTGAACAACTGGTTGCTATGATAAGCACTGACCACCAGGGGTCAAGCAGAATATGGTGGGCTTTAGCAGCAGGCAGCAGAGCACAAAATTCGGTGGGCATAGGCCCCATTGGGATGGTGGAGGAGGTGAGCAGGGGTGCTAGACCAAGGAGGGATGGGGAGGTGTCAGTTGCTGTCGTCGGAGTGAGCCTCTGGTGGTTACTGAAAATTCTTTCCTCCCATGTGCCACAGTCCCATCCAGCACTCTCACCTACTGCCAGTACTGAATCCACTTGCACTTGCTGCTGGTGCTAGAGTTGATGCTTGCACCCACTTCCAGCGCCTGGCATTGGTCACAATCACTTTGCACCATCAGCGGCTGTGAGAACTGGCTGTTGGCCCCAATCACCCCTGAGGGCTTCTCCACCTCCTCCTATTCCTGAAAGGTGATCAGGGCAGCAGCCTCCACTCGCACCCTCTAACAGCAATGGCTCCACTCACACTCGCCGCTGGTGCCAGCCACAATCTCTCCAGCCATCACACAGCGCAAGTGGGGCCAATGATATCAGCGCATGGGAGCACCAGAGACAGTAGCAGGGCTTCCAGCAGACCAGAGACCAGGGGCTCTGGCAGGAGGGCCCAGTATGGATCTCAGAGCATAAGCTGAGACCAGCCCCTATGCCCACTGCAGCCTAGTGGCCCACAGTTCCTTGACACACAAATTTGTGCACTGGGCCTCTAGTAATTATGTAAATTCAAAATATAAAAAGAAATCATTTTAAAAAAAGAATCAAGGGGCAAGAATTAGGCAGATATTAAGATTTTATATTTCATTACAGAAATTAAAATTGTCTGGAAGGACATACATATGAATCAATGGAACAGCATAGAAAACTATCTTTCACTAAAAAAGAAATAGACCCACATGAATAAACTTAAATAATTTCAACAGATGTACAAAAACCGTACAATGGAATGATAGCCTTTCAACAAATGGTGTTGAAGAATTAGACATTCATAGGCAAAAATAATGAACTTTAATCTCTGTCTCATAGCTGTCAGAGATAGCAGGAGCTCTGCTGTTCTGAGTTGTTCTGTGTCTATATTTTCTTTTTAATTCTTCCTGATGACACCAGTGCTGGTTCCTCCTCAAACCCTGTCCATTGCCCCAACTGTTGGGAACTTACCCAAGTTCCTCCTTTATCCTCTGTTCACTAGTAATAGGTGTTGGGTACAAACCCCTCTGCCTAGCACTACACCTCCTTGGATGGCACCAAGTGTCAGAGACATCAGGTCTCTGTGGCAGGGCAGACAGAGAAGCCAGGAGAGGTTGTAGGTGTATAAGAATGAATCTTTATTACAGAAGCCAGTGGCCACATAGCCATCAGAGAAGACAATTCTTTACAGCAAAGTACATACAGGCAGGTAGCTGTACACCAGCTGATAAATACATATCTTCCCTACACAGTAATACCAGTCTCTGATCCCAAAGCCTCATGTTGCCTCTAGATCCCTAGCTTTTACATAGCAATAGTACATGAGCTCTTGCTTAGAGCTTCAGCCTCAGCAGCTTCTCCAGCCTTTCTGGCTCAGCGGCTTCTACTGTCTTCTTTGCCCAGCACACTGGCTGGTCCACATAGTAGCTATGTCTGAGCTCTCTATGAAATCTTAGCCTTATACTGTAGCAGTACTGTTATAATGTAAATCAGCAAGCAATATAAAATGCCTTAACAAGCTAAATTATTTAGGAGTCTTTATTACACTAGCAGGCTCAGAAGAATATTGCTTCTCAAAATCTGAGCAAAATATAATATGGAAGATGTTTTCCCTTTTTACATCTTCCAGCCCTTTGTCTCCCAAATAAGAATTTTTCCAGACCTTCTGCTGACTTTACAAAGAGCTAAGTGTAAGTTATTTTTGCAGGCAGCTTATAACCTTGAGCACAGTACATTTCAGATAACTAATAAACACCTGGCATGAGAGTATGGAAGCAATATCGCCTTCTTATGTTGGATGGCTAGCCTGAAAGATCAGACAGCTAAGTGTATCTTCCTTATTATTCAATTTAGCTAAAAAGCAATGTTAATTTACAGAATAGGGGACTGACTAAAAATAACAGAGTTGACTACATAGAACAAGGAATCATCTAAAAATAGCAGGGAATTTTAAACAGTGATTTTACAAAATAGAGACTATTATGCTTCAGTGCTAGCTCTCAGCTCCTGCAAACATAGGAGCAATATTCTCGGTGCCTATTGCCTCTGCTTCTCTGAGCTCTCTCTAGCCTCTGCTCTGCCCAGCTATTGTCTCTAGTAGACTTTTTCACACACTCTTGATTAGTAACCCGTATATTATTGCTAAGGCAAAGAAGGTTTTGTTCCAATAATTAAATCAATCAAATTGGGTTACAGAAGGGTACAATGTACCATGTTTTCTTGCACATGGCTCATGGTATCTTGGCCTAGGCACTCTGATTAGATTCATGCCAGAGTGGCCTTGAATATCCCGCTGTGAAAATAACAAGATTTCTGTGCTCTCATTGGCTTGGTTCCCATAATAGCTCATACAAAATGTAACTTAAAATAAATAATTGGTTTAAATGTGCTCTGGTAACTGTGACTCAGTTGATCGGGGACTGTCCCATGCATTGAAAGTTTGCTGGTTCAATTCCCAGTCAGGGCATATGCCTGGATTGTGGGCTTGATCTAAGGTGGAGGTGTGCAAGAGGCAGCTAATTGATGTTTCACTATCACATCAATGTTCCTCTGTCTCCCTTCCTCTCTCTTTAAAAATAAATAAACTATTTTTAAAAAAATAATAATTGGTGCCTCTGGGTAGCAGGTATGGAGTGGCTGGGGGGGACAGGAGGTGGGGGGGCGGAAGGATCGCTGAGTCATCGCCCCAGCAACAAGGCAAGTGATGTGCACCCAGCCGTGAATGGGCCTCTGGGCTGTGGAGAGCCTCTGGGCTGCGGGTGTGGAGTGGCCAGACCCCATAGAGAGCTACTGGCGCAGGGATTCATTATATATATATATCCCTTAGCTACTCAACTAGAGGAGGTCCAATGTCTGAAATTTGTACATTGGGGGGGGGGGGGGGGCGTGTTTGTCCCTCAGCACAGCCTGCATGCTCTCCAATCTGGGACCCCTCAGGGGATGTCCTACTGCCAGTGTGGGATTGGGCCTAAACCAGCAATTGGACATCCCTCTGACAACCAGGGACTGCTGGATTCTAACTGTTTGCCTGCCTGTCTGCCTGATTGCCCCTAACCACTTCTGCCTGCCAGCCTAATTGTGCCCTAACAGCTCCCCTATTGGCCTGATTGATGCCTAACTGCTCTCCTGCAGGCCTGATTGCCTACAACTACCTTCCTTTGCCGCGACCCAACTCCTCCACCAGGACCCGGTTCCTCCGCATGAGGTGGCAGAGACACCAGGTCCAGCCTCCTCCATGCCTCACAGAGCCACAGGACCCCCAGGTCTTAATATGCAGAGCGGCTGCCAGGCCCTGCCTCTACTGTGCATGTGGCCATTTTGTGGTGACCATTTTGTAGTAGCCATCTAGTGATGATGTCACACATGAAGTTGCAAGGATCAACTAGGCTTTTATTAGTATAGGTGACAAAAAACTGAAAGCTTTCCCCTTAAAATCAGGAACAAGATAACAATGTCCACTCTCACCACTCTTATTCATAGTACTGGAAGTCCTAAACAGAGCAATCAGTCACAAGAAAGAAATAAAAGGCACCCAGATAAGAAAGGAAGAAGTCAAACTCTCACTTCTTGTGGATGACATAATTCTGTATATAGAAAACTCTAAAGAATCCACCAAAAATTATTAGAAATAATAAGCAAATACAATCAAGTTGCAGGATATAAATATAAATGTGCCTTCCTGTACACTAACAACAAAACTTCAGAAATAGAAATGCCAAAAACAATTCCTTTTGCCATTGAAATCAAAAGAATAAAATACCTAGGAGTAAACGTAACAAAGAACATGAAAAACCTATGCACTGAAAATTACAAGGCATTGAAAAAGACACAACAAAATGGAAAAATATTCTGTGCTCATGAATTGGAAGAATAAACATAGTTAAAATGGCCACATTACCTAAAGCAATATACAGATTTAATGCAATCCCCATCAAAATCCCAATGTTAGTTTTTAAAGAAATAGAATGGGAAATCATCAGATTTGTATGGAAACACAAAAGACCCCAAATACTCAAAGCAATCCTAAGAAAAAAGAACAAATATGGAGGCATCTGCTACCTGACTTCAAATTATACTACAGAGCTGCAATAATCAAAACACTATGGTATTGGCAGAGAAACAAACACATACGTCAATGGAACAGAATAAAGAAGCTAGATATAAACCCATATGTATATGGATAGATAATTTTTAACAAAGGAGCCAGAAATGCACATTGGAGTAAACATAGTCTCTTAAATAAATGGTGCTGTGAAAACTGGAAAGCTACATACAAATGAATGAAACTGGGTTAGTTTGTCCCCATGTACAAAAATTAATTCAAAATGAATCAAAGACCTAAATATGTGACCTAAAACAATAAGTTACATAGAAGAAAAAGTACAGATTCAAAACTTATGGACCTGGGTCATAGACAACATTTTATGAACTTGACCGAAGGGAAGTAAAGGCAAAAATGAATGAATGGGAGGGACTATTCTGCACAGCAAAAGAATGTAACAACAAAACAGAGGCAACCGACCAGATGGAAGATGATAATTGGAAACAGTAGCTCTGACAAGTTTAATTTCTATGTATATAATCTACACTAATAATAGAGAAACATGCAATGGGCCAACCCTCCACTACACTGACCAGCCAATTCGGAGTGAGTATGCAAATTAACTCAACAAAGATGGCGGTGACCAAGGAGTTAGAGCAAGCAGGAGGCTTGGGTTGCCCCAGGTGATGGAGGAAGCCAAGCTTCCTGCCCACCCTGGCCACAGCTGAAAGAGTGGTTAGGAGCCAGGGGTGAACCAGGCTTCCAACTGGCCCTGGCCTCTGTTCAAGGAGTAACTGGGGGACTGGGTCACTGGGGTACATGTCCAGCCTGAAAATAGCCCTCAGCACCTCACCCAGGCTGGCCAGGCACCCGTGAAGATCCCCACCCTGAAGGGGGTGTGGCCAGCCTGAAAAGAGCCCTCAGTCCCTCACTCAGGCTGGCCATGCCCTCATGGGGTGAGGGTCTCCACTGGGGGGCATGGCCAGCCAGAAAACAGATATCAGCACCTCACCCAAGTTGGCCAGTCACCCCAATGGGAACCACCACCCTGAAGGGGATGTGGCCAGCCTGAAAATGGCCCTCAGTCCCTTACCCAGGCTGGCCATGCCCCCATGGAGTAAGAGTCCCTACTAGGGGGGCATGGCCAGTCTCCAAACAGCCCTAGCCCCTCACTCAGGCTGGCCATGCCTCCCCAGCGTGGACCCTCACCCCATGGGAGCATGGCCAGCCTGCAAATCACTACAGGCCTCTCACTCAAGCCACCCCACACCTCAAAGGAACCCCTAGCCTGATCTGGGACACCCTTCAGGGCAAATCAGTTGGTGCCCATCCATACACCAGTCCTCTATCTATACTAATAAAAAGGTAATATGGTAATTAGACTGGCAGACCTCCCAGAGCATTCTTCTGGACAAAGCCATGGTGGCAGGGCTGAGGTAGAGGTGGTTAGAAGCCAAGAGGGGAGTGCAGTTGTGGGTGATCAGGCCAGGATGGGACAGCAGTTGTGGATGATTAAGCTGGTACCGAGGGTCATTGGAAGTGATCAGGCCAGTGGCAGGGGGCAGTTTGGAGTGAGCAGGCCAGCAGGGGGGCAGTTGGGGACAAACAGGTAAGCAGGGAGGGAAGGTAAGAGTGAGAAGGCCAGCAGGCATGGCAGTTGGGGGCGAGCAGGCTGGTGGGGGGGGGGGGGAGCATTCGGGGATGAGTAGGTCAGCAGGCAGAGTAGTTAGGGACAATCAGGCAGGCAGGCAGGTGAACGGTTAAGAGCAAGCAGTCCCAGATTGTTAGAAAGATGTCTGACTTCCGGTTTAGGCCCAATCCCTATAAAGTGGAAATAGGACATCCTTTGAGGGGTACCAGATTGGAGAAGGTGCAGGCCAGGCTGAGAGACACTGCTACCATGCACAAATTTTGTGCACTGGCCACTAATGAGAAAATAAACTCCTGCTGCTTAAGCCACTTTGGTATTTTATATGGCAGTCTGATATGCCTAATATACCATACATGTGACAAAGACCTAGTTTCCAGAGTACATAAAGAAATCTCAAAGTTCAACATAAAAAAAACAAACTATAAGCCCTGGCTAGTTTTGCTCAGTGGTTAGAGTGTCAGCCCAGGGACCAAAGGGTCAGGGTTTGATTCCTGGTCAAGGACATGTCGTTGGTTGCAGGTTCAATCCCTGGCCCTAGGGCATGAAAAGGAGACAAACAATTCATGTATTTTTCTCACATCAATGTTCCTCTCTTTCTCCCTCCCACTCTCTCTAAAGAGTCAATGGGGAAAAATCCTTGGGTGAGGATTAAAAAAAAGACAACAAATTATTGAATTAGAAAATGGACAAAAGAAAGTGTTCATTTCATGCAACATATGGATGGCAAATAACCACATGGAAAGATGTTCAACATCTTCAGCCATTAGGGAAATACACATTAAAACCACAATGAGGTATACTATGTTCCTAGCAGAATGATTAAAATACAAAACAGTGACAACACTAAGTGCTAATTATGTGAAAATAAACAGGAAGATTCATAAATTGCCAGTGGGGCTATAAAATGATACAATCAGTCCAGAAACCATTTTGACAGTTTCTGAAACTAACTTGCAATCCTACATAATGAAAGCCTAGTGATCAAAATGGCAGAACGACCAGAGACCAGAATGATTGCCACCGATTGTTTTGACCAGCCCCGCCTCCCCCCCGCGGGAGGTGTGGCCAACTTGCAAACCACCAGCACCACTAGCCCCAACTGGCCCCAACCCTCTCACTTTGACCAGGGTGTGACCAGCCCACAAAATCCCCACAACCTCTCAACTCAGCCAGCCTCACCTCCCATCAGGGACCCCCACCCAGTTCTGGGGCTTGAATATGAGCCACTCATGCACTGGGCCTCTATCCTATATAATAAAAGGGTAATATGCCAATTGACCATAATGGCAGAACAATCAGATTGACCAATTAACCAGTCACTATGAGGTACACTGACCACCTCTTGGTCCTTTTCCCAAGCCAGCAGGCTCCAATCGCCCATTGATTCTCCAAATAGGGAATTAGGAGTGGGGGTGGGGGATGCAGGTGGGTAGGCATGCTACACACAGAGGGCAACCTGCAAGCAAGTGGAATGGTCAACCTCTGGGTTCCTCCCCCATCCTGCAGGCTCTGATCACCCAATGGCCAACAGGGAACTGGGGGTGGGTTGAGGCATGGGTCAGGGCTGGCTGTAGGCAGCCATGGAAGATGGTCCTGATCACAGGCCAGACCTAGGGACCGTACCCATGCACGAATTTTGTGCACCAGACCTCTAGTTATCTTATAATCCAGCAATTGCATGATTGGGCATTGCTGGAAAACAAATCAGTTTCACTAAAAGGAGATGTTACAGGAAGCCAGGAAGGCCGGTCAACAACCTTAATTGCTCTAACCACTCACCCTTTAGTTGAGACATTGTTAGCTGAAGTTTGTCCCATGTAAGTTTCCGTTATTTCCTGTCTAAGGGCTACATGTAAATTTCTGTTTATGTTGCCTAAGATGTTCTCCCCAAAGCCTTAATAAAAGGGGATGGCAGGGCCAGAGCAGGAGTAGTTATCCCACTAGAGTTGGACTACCGCCTGGCCCCCCATATCGCCAAGTTGAATTTCTTCAAGTCTCAAGTCTCTTCATTTGTGTGCAGCCCTTCTCCAGAACCCGAACCCTGAATTGGAACTCTTTCCATGTAGGCCGTGAAAGAGATTCCTACATCTGGCGACTTTAACGCGGGACTTCTGGAGGAGAAGGTATTTTTTGCCTAAGAGTGAAGGAAGAAAAAAATTACACCAACAAAAAGTGTGGAAAATTCACCGGAAAAAGGTGAGGGAAATTCACCTCAGTCAAAGCCCACAACGAGCTGCAGAGTCGCGAACTGTAAGTAGGGTGGGAACGTCTTTTTCAGGGAAAGAATTAGGTTATAAAGTAAACTTTATTAGAATTTTTGAATGCTTAAGGAATTAAAAAAACTTTCAGAAAGTATTCTTTTACAATTTTTGTTTAATGTTATAGAACATAACCCTTGGTTTTAGATCTTGAGAATTTGGCAAAAGTTGGTTCAAAAACCTCAGGAGTGAAAAAAAAAAAAAAAAACTGTTTCTCCATGGGGAACACAATAATGGGTTTGCTAGAGCCTTTTAGAGAGGCTGAGGAGGAGCTTCTTCTCCTGGTTCCCTCCATTCCTCCCAGAGAGGAGCAGGAATCAAAATTGAAGGAATGGCCATTATGGCCCCCTCCACCTCCATGTCCTAATCCTGAAACATTTAATTCACCAATAGAATCCTCTATATAGAAAATCATCAGAGTGCTGTGGGGTCGAACCCTGGATTCAAGATAAGACCACCAGAGGCTGATGATTAATTAAAAAAAGCAGGCAAGGATTTATTGAAATATCTGGCCAGGACAGCCACAAGAATACCACACGCAGGTGGACCCTACACGACTGTGAGGCTTTAGGGGCAGGTAGTTCTTTTTAAAGGTTCTGAGAAGGAAAACCCCTATTTTGCAACAAACTGTTGTTTGGAATTTTCTGCTGTTCTTCCTAGATAAAATGTTGCTTTCTAGTTTGCTTTAGCCTGTTTGAAGAATGATGAAGATAAACTTAGCTGTCTGACCTTGTAGGCCAGAGACCAGATATGCCCACAATCTCAGTACCTTGCCAGGTGCACTGCTTTTTTTTTTTTTTAATTGAATAGAATTGTATTGTTTTTAAGGCCAGCATCGAGATAACCACTAAGTGCACATAGGGCTGGCTCTGTAATTAAAAAAAAAAAAAGGAAGTTCTGCCTGTAACCTTGCTTAGAATTTGAATTCATCTTATTTCATTCCCTACTGGTCTTTTGGGAATGAATCTAAACCTTAGATTCATTACAAGTATCTACTAGTGGAGAATGCTGAGTATGTAAGACCATTAGTTTCACTGCCTGTATTCTATCCTGTACAAAATTAATTAAGCATTTTATGAGGTATGGCCCAAAGATTAAGCCTATAAGTAATAGTAATAGTGGGCCTGCTATGGCAGTCAGTAGGGTGGTGAGCCAAGGGGACCACAAGTACAAGGTCTCATACCAGTTTCCTTCAGTCTTCCGAGCTTCCTCTCTGTCAGCTAGCCTCTTTCTCAACTGACTTAGGTTTTCCCTTATGACTCCGGAATGATTGGTGTAGAAATAGCAGGTTTCTCCTAGAGCTAGGCAAAGTCCCTCTTGCTTTAGGATCAACAGATCTAAACCTCTTCTGTTCTGCAAAACTACTTCTGCTAGGGACCTGACCAATTCTTCTAATTTCCCTATAGATTTCTCTAGGGTACTTAACTCCTGGTCTATTTGTTGAACTAATTTCTGCTCATACATTTAGCCTTACTTAGCCTTGGACTTTCTCACTGGCTAGTAAAAATAAAATAAAAATGTTCTTACAGTTACCAAGACCCCTAGTACCACAGTTCCCATCAGTACTGTCCTCACTGAAGTTCAATTCCCCTCCTGCAGGCATCAAGACTCCTCCTGGCCTGTGTGGAACCCAGGCTAGGGATCTCATGGGTGAGTCCACTGGTTGCCAGGATCCAGGCCGTTTTCTGTGCAGGAGCTGGGAGAGGTGTAGTCAGGTCTGGGTACTGTCTACTTCAACAGCTGTGGGCATGTTCAGGGTAACAGTGTAGCGTCCCTTTTAGGTTATGGCGAGTACTTTGGCAGTGTACTTCTTTACTCATACAGAGTCTCCGGGATGGAAGGGGTATACAGGGTCCATGGTGGGCACTTGCAGTGCATCTGGAACAAGCTTAATGGTGGCTCTCTGGGTAAACTGCAGAGCATGGGAATGGTTATGAATTCCAGCTTTCAGTTTCTCCCTGACCCTGGGAAGGATAAAGGGAGGTCTATCATACATGATCTCAAAAAGGGCAGGGGACCTCTCCCGAGAGAGGGTACACCTGGCCCATAAGAGGGAGAAGGGGCAGGAGGTTGGTCCAGTTTTCACCGTTTTCTAGGACAAATTTAATTAAACTTTTTAGAGTCTTGCTCATGCCTGTCCTGAGGCTTGAGCTATACTTTGAGATACCTTGCTACAAATGCTGGGCTGTAATCTGATCTTATGACTGCTGGCAGCCCGAATCTAGGCATAATCTCCTGGAGTAATTTTTTGACTATTATAGAGGCAGTTTCTGTCCTAGTGGGGTATGCTTCAACCTAACCTAAAAGGTGTCTATATAAACTAGCATGTACTTGTACCTCAATGCTGGTGGCTTGATCTCTGCAAAATCTACCTTCCAATGCTCTCCTGGGGAATTTCTCTGGGTCCTGAATTCCCAGGGAGACCCTCCTACCTTAACATTTACCTGTATACAGACAGTACTTCTAGTGACTATCTAAGCTTGGTAGTATCTGCTTTACAGAAGTTCAGAAGTCTTGGTGACACGTAAGTGGGTAACCTGATATATCTGGGCAACTAACGTTCGACTTAGAGCCTCTGGGACCAACAGTCTGTCATCTGGTAGAGTCCACCAACCATCTGGTCCTTTGATGACTTGCTCTTGTTCAGCCAATTCCTCCATTTGTTTGGTGTAGGTTGGGGTCCAGCTGGGTTACTAAGACTTGTAAAGGCCCCACTGGTTTTGGGGCATCTTTCTTAGCAGTTTGGTCTGTGGCTCTATTTCCTATGGCTTCAATTGTCTCCCTTCTCTGATGTCCTTTGCAGTGTACTATTGCAACTGCTTTTGGGAGTCAGATGGCCTCAAATAAGGATAAAATAATGTCCTTTCTGGCTGCAGTTGGTGACCCTCTTTCTTGGGGAATGGCACTGTATCCCCATCAAAGGGCCTGGATTAAGGCCAAACGTTCAGGAACTGTGCCCAAATGCTGTGGTCTAGGGTGTCTACTGCTGCCCCTGCATATCAGATCCCATCCTGAACGTAACTGCTCCCATCAGTGTACAGTACCTCATCTGGTAATGATGGCAGGACGTCTGTCAGTACTGTGTCTGTTACCTCTATGCAGTCATGAATGGGTTCCTCTGGATCATCTGGAAGTAGGCTAGCAGGGTTGATGGCCAGTGTCTTATGGAACCGGACGCAGGGCTGGTCTAGGAGAAGAGCTTGGCACTGGGTGATTCTGGAGCTTGACATCCATCTCTCTGGAGCACCTCAAAGGAGGGTCTCAGTGGCATGGGGTGTTGTCAGGGCTAGCTCCTGGCCCAGAGCCTTCTTATCTGTCTCCTTTACCAGTAATGCTGTGGTGGCCACTGCCCAGAGACACACTTGCCACCCTGCTGCCACAGGGTCTAGCCTCTTAGATAGAGAGGTAACAGGCCTCTTCCAGGGACCTAGAGTCTGAGTGAGAACCCCTTTGGCAATGCCCCTTACCTCACTCACTTTGTGACATCTGGCAAGGCTAGGGCAGGTGCTGAGATGAAAGCCTTCTTTAGGTCCTCAAAGGCCCATTGTTCCACTTTGGTCCAGTTCAGCGGCTGTGTTCCCCCGGTACGTGTTTCTTCCTAGGTCCACAGTCATTGACAATGTCCAAGGAAAACAGGCAGTTTGTCTGGTGGCTCCCTGGACTGATATCTTCTTAGAGGTCCCATCGGCTCTGTCAAGACTGAATAGACTGCTCCAGTGTGCACCATGAAACTAATAGGTTTTCCCTCTACTTGTAAGGTTACCCTTGGGGGCTTAATTAAAAGGATCCCCGGTCCTGTCAGTCTTCTTCCTCTAAGTTAAAAAACTCTTGGAGTCTAAGTCTTCCTTTCTTTCAGACCATCTCTGTCTCTTCCGGCCTCACCTTCTGTGTCTCTCTCTCTCTCTCTAATCTCTGTCCCTTCCCTTCTCTTGCTCATGTCTCTCTCCCTCTCTTTCTCACATACACACTCACACTTACACACCCATATCACTTTCTCTCCCAATCTTTGTTTCTGTTTCTGTCTAAATCCTTTCCTCTTGGACTCCCAGAGTCTCTTTTTAAAGTCTCTGTCTCTGTCTCATTCTTTCCCTCTCTGTCTCTTTGTCTCTCTAGACCTCCACTTCTGCTGTTTCCTTCTCTCCTTACTTCTCCTTTTCATCACATGTACAACCTTCAGAAAAACTTTCACTATTTTACATTAGCCTTTAAACCTTCTTTCTATGTCCTTAAAAAATGTATAATCATGCCTTAAACCTCCCATCATTTTAAAATATTTAGAAAAGATAGAGGGAAGAGGGAGCAGGCTCAGCATCTGTTCCCAGGCCTCTAGCCCCTTGAAATTGAAAATTCCACATTTTTCCTACAGATGGGGATCTCAGATTCTGATAAGCCTGAAAAAGGGAAATGGGAGAATTTCTAACTGCACCTTTCAGCCCCCAACAGAACACGGTGAAAAGTGTCCAAGCAGTCATCCAGGGTTTTGGGGTCTCATTGGGGTACAGGAGGTCACAAAGGAATTTCTCTCCTTGCTGCAGCTGCCACCTCCAGTTACTCTAACCAACCCCTGGAGGCAGAGAGCACAAGGGTCCCAGGTAGTGAAGGAAGTGCTCCCACCAAGGCATTTTCATCTGGTGGTATGCAGCTTGTGTCTTGCTAGCGAAGGTGCCTTGGGGGAACCAGTGACCCCTACACTCACTGAACTTTTTGAAAAGCTCCTCTGCATGTGTTTCTATTAATATTACTGATTTTAAAACTATAACTTAAGAGTTGACACATACACATAAGGAATAAGTTGCCCTCAAAATATTTTCCTTTTCTTTTAAAGATTTTATAATGTATTGTAATCATTAATTATATCAAACTTAAATTGATCAATTGAAACAAACAGTTTTTCCACCACTGATCAAGAGTGGGTGGCGGCAGAAATAAGATTCATTTAGTTTTTTGAACTTGCTGGGCATACTTGGTGATTTTGCCAGCTCAAGCTTCTTTCTTGTAAATAGTTAACTTTAGAATTTGGTCTCTGCTTTTAACTTTTTTTGGACTATAATTGTTACAACTTCATACCTTCAAATTAATAAACATATAAATCCTGTTAGGTGGGCCAATTCCCCTCTGACAGAAAGCAAAGCAGCCCTGGGAAAAATGAATCCCAGTGGCCACTCGGGGCGGTTTGCTAGCCGTGAGAGCACTCAGCTTTAAACAAATTAAAGGTTTCTTTCTTTCTCTTTTTTTCTTTTTCTTTTTTACAGATTTTCACACTTACATGAACAAATAATTATACCCAAGTAGACAAACAAAATATCAAACAAACGTCTGTATGTATATCCTTTCAGTAAACAAGTACTATTACAGTGTTTCAGCAAAACAGAAATGGCACTCATGTTGGACAAAGAAAACAAGACTAATACTCTAGGAACTGTGAGGGGAAAGTTATCCTACAGACTGGCGTTGACCTGGGAAAAAGAGTAGTTAAATCAAAAGCATTAACATCAGAGCCATAGTTGTCCATCCGTTTCTTGAAGTCCCGGAAATTTTTCAAAAAAAAACACTGTAGAGGGGAACACAGAGACACTGACAGACCTTGACCCATTTTGACGGAGACCAAAACACAAAACACAAAACAAATAGGCCTGACACAAACATGACAAAACACAAGACAACAAGTCTGGACACCTGGGGCCGAGGACACACACCGTAGTGCCCTCCAGGGCCGAGGACACTGTCGTATCCTTCGGCTAGAGCCTGAAGGTTAAGCCGCATCCAGCCCTCCAAGGACTCTTACCCTTTCGAGATATCAACCTGGGTGCCTTACCTCCTCAGACCAGTCTTCCCAATTTCAATAAATCCTTGCGGCTTCTGTCTCCGGCTAAGGTCCCCGAAAAAAGGGAGAGCCTCCTGCCCCTTCTGAGGGGTCCCTCTCTCCTCTTGAGGGAGGGAGAGCCTCCTCCCCTACTGGGGGATCTCTCTCTCCTCCTGCCAGAGGGAGAGCCTCCTGCCCCTTCTGAGGGGTCCCTCTCTCCTCTTGAGGGAGGGAGAGCCTCCTCCCCTACTGGGAGGTCCCTCTCTCCTCCTGCCAGAGGGAGAGCCTCCTGCCCCTTTTGGGGGGCTCCTCTCTCCTCACTCTCGGGTATCTCTCTGGGAGCCTCCAAATGTTGTGGGGTCGAACCCTTGGTTCAGGATAAGACCACCGGAGGCTGATGATTAGTTAAAAAAAAGCAGGCAAGGATTTATTGAAATATCTGGCCAGGGCAGCTGCAAGAGTACCACACACAGGCGGACCCTACACAACTGCGAGGCTTTAGGGGCAGGTAGTTCTTTTTAAAGGTTCTGAGAAGGAAAACCCCTATTTTGCAACAAACTGTTGTTTGAAATTTTCTGCTGTTCTTCCTAGATAAAATGTTGCTTTCTAGTTTGCTTTAGCCCATTTGAAGAATGATGAAAATAAACTTAGTTGTCTGACCTTGTAGGCCAGAGACCAGATATGCCCACAATCTCAATACCATGCCAGGTGCACCTTCTCAATTGGATAGAACAGCATTGTGTTTCAAGGCCAGCATCGAGATAACCACTAAGTGCACATAGGGTTGGCTCTTTAATAAAAAAAGAAAGTTCTGCCTGTAACCATGCTTAGAATTTGAATTCATCCTATTTCAAGAGAAGGAATGAAGGACATGTCGATGGAAGAAAGGCTTGCTTTTCCTATTATACAAGTAGCTGACCCACAGTACCCAAATCAGATAATAAGATGCCATGAAAAAATTGATTTTAAAATGATAAAAGCTTTGCAAGAAAGCGTTATTCAAAAATGGTCCAATGGCTCCTTTTACAGGAGAAGTCATGAATATTTCTGAAAAAACGGTCCAATGGCTCCTTTTACAGGAGAAGTCATGAATAATATTTCTGATGCATTCTTAACTCCTTCTGATTGGTATTCTCTGGCTAGTGCAACTCTGGATGGAGGAGATTATTTACTATGGAAAGGAGAATACTTGGAGAAATGTCAAGAGCAAGCCCACACAAATGGAGGGCCAAATGCTCAAATAACTTATGAAATGCTGGCAGGACTGGGACAGTATATGGAAGTACAAAATCAGTTACATTATGTGCAACAGGCATATGAGCAAATTAGACTTTGTGGAAGGAGAGCTTGGTGGGCTTTACCAGCAAAAGGGGACCTTCAGGGAGCTTTCAGTAAATGTATTCAGGGACCTACAGTCATTTTCTGATTTTGTGGCTCATCTCACTCGAGCAGTGAGACGACAGATTCAACATGAGGCAGCAGGAGATATTTTAATTCAGCAATTAGCTTATGAGAATGCCAATGCTGATTGTAAAAAATGTCTGACACCTCTAAGAAGAAATAGTATCATTACAGAGGTGATTCAAGCATGTCAGAATGTGGGATCAGGCACTTTTCAAGCAAATTTACTGGCTGCTGCAGTAACAGGTAGAAATAAGAAGTGTTATAAGTGTGAAAAAATAGGACATTTCTAAAAGGAATATAAGCAACTGAGAAGGACACAAGGTAACACTCTAGGAAGAGGCGTAAACACTCCGCCTCAAGATTTCTTCTCAGAGGCATCAGGCATTCGCTCCCCGCTCCCTGCCCCCAAAATGATTTTCCTCTGGCTTGTTTTGACACCATGTATGGGTATTTTGCTGTTAGCATTTCAAATGAAAGTTAATTTTCTAAAGTACAAATTTTCTAGATGTAATTTACTCGCAGGATATTTTTCCTTACATGATACTTTTCCACTATCACCCCCTTTTTTACTTTAAATATTAGGAGGCATTTGGAAATTTTATAATGTAATCTTGATAGCTTTTACATTTTAATTATTTGCTCTAAAATATGACTGCTTTAGGTTCATTACATGTTATGCAATTTTACTATGAGATGAACTGCCAATAAGAATTTTTGTTAACATTTTAGGAACACTTTTTGTATAGTACAATCAAATTTTCTAGAATATTTGCTTATTTCAATTAGCCAATTTAATTTCTTCTGAGAAATTGATTACTATTCAACTGTCAAACTCAACATTCTATCAACAATCTTATTTTATCCTGTGTGTATTAGTGGAAAGGATTATGTGCCTTCTTGAGTAGGCCCTGAGCATTCCTGGTACTAGGCTGGATTTGGTTATAAAAAACCCACTTCCCCACACCATGGGTACAAGACATCTCAAACAGGTCTTGATGCAGTGAGAGGGCAGCTGCTGTCAGCCAAGTCTCAGTCTATTACCTGGGTCCCAATTTGAGTTGTACATGGGAAGCAAATCAGCCATGGGGGCAGGAGACTTCCCTCAAAAGGGGTGAAGGTTTAGGCCCCTGCCAAGTTGTGGGGTGGTAGGGTCTGTGCCCCACTCTGTTGACCTCCAAGTTCTCTCCTGATGGCCTCTTTGCAACTGTGCCTGTCTTAGGTTGTTTCTTCCTTGAGGAATCTTACCTGTCTCTGGCTAACCAGCCATCCTCTGGGGCCAAGCAGGGTGATGTGAGGTTCAGTTCTGTCTTCTTGGTAGCCTATGCCCTCGTGGCCTCCACTCCCAGTACCTGCCTTGGGATCCCCTCACCAGCTGGTGAGGCCCCAGCACTGATCTCATAATCTCATATTTTGAGAAACCCATGTTTATTCTACAGAGTGGGCCCAGCTCACCCCACTGGATTAGAGACAGTTCCATGGTACCAGCCACCATAATGATTCAACCTTGGCATGAACAGAAAGCTCAGGCAATAGCTGTGGGCAACTGGACCAGAAGAAGAAGGTCACTCTTGGCCAAAGGAGCAAGAGGGGCCAATATGGAATGCTAAGGTACCTTCTCAGGGGGCCCTCCACACAGTGGAAGGTATTAAATCCTTTCATGTCATTTTTAAATTGCTGCCAGACATTCAAAGAATTGGTTTGTAAGTTTATTTGGAATAATTGTACATTATGCTATTGTAGTTCTAAAATATCTAGAGATGTGTTACCATTGTCTCCAAGCACCAAAAAGGTGATTTTTTTTTTTTTATTGATACCCAAGGGTGAGATGTAATGGGGATAACCCAAATCTGGGAAAAATTATAATGACATTGTAGAATATTATCATGCAAAGATATTCTTTGCTCTAGGCCATGACAATTCCATTTCAAACTGGCTGTCAATTTCTTTTTGTATAGACAAGGTCTTTGTTACACTTTCTTTACCTCTCCCAGGAGGAAGTGGTGATAGTCCCTTCCTTTGGTGTCCACACAAGCCAAAAACCTCTCTTTAATTTTACACACAAAGGATCAGTGATTTGATTTTGTGTTATACAGAGGGAAGCTGGGTGGTGACCCCTGTGTAATTATACTTCCTTGCCCCACCCATGGTCTTCCTGGATGACAAGGTGTTTGGTATCATCAGTGACTACATTAGGCAGGGAGATCAGCCTATATAAGGGCTCCCATCCATGAAGAATCAGGAACATAAGTCCAGAAATACTCCCCCAAGAGCCCCAAGTTATATTACCGAACAGCTGATGATTGCTAGCATGGCAGTAAAGACATTCTCAGGTGTTCTAGGGGTTTCGGTTATCTCACATTTCTTTTTATATTATTATTATTATTATTATTATTATTATTATAATATATGTGTTCTTATCCCCCCATTACCCCTTATCCTCCACTTATGCCCCACCCCCCTCTTATCTGTGTCCATTGATTAGGCTCATATGTATGCACACAAGTCCCTTTGATTGATTTCTCCCCTTTTTTAGAAACTCACCACTTTACTCCCCCTGACCCCCTCATTCCTTGAGGTTTGAGGTTATGATCAACATTACTCAGTCTCTGGGTCTGTTCTTGTTCGTCAGTCTATGTCGTTCACTATATTCCACAAATGAGTGAGATCATGTGATGTTTGTCTTTCTCTGCTTGGCTTATTTCACTTAGCATAATGCGCTCCATATCCATCCATGTTGTTGCAAATGGTAGGAACTCCTTCTTTTTACCTCAGCATAGCATTCCATTTTGTAGATGTACCACAGTTTTTAATCCATTCATCTGATGATGGGCATTTAGGCTGTTTCCAAATCTTATCTATGGTGAGTTGTGCTGCTATGAACATAGGGGTGCATATGTCCTTTCTGATTCGTGTTTCTAGTTTTTTGGGATATATTCCTAGAAGAGGGATCACTGGGTCAAATGGGAGTTCCATTGTAGAGACCTGCCAGAGAAGGCACATTCTTTTAATTCTTGTCAGCTGAGCCCAAGGGCACTGGCATAATCCTGTTATCAGTACTGATTTCTTAATCCATATGCTTGGAATGAGGAACAAATAGGACCTTTACTCACCCAGGTCTTGATATGCTAAATCTTGTACCAAAAAATAAGGAGCTTACCCATATTTTGATGAATAGGATCTGGGCACGCCCGAAACTCCTTTTGACTTTAAACTCCCCTTTGGAAGCCAATAAATATGCTGTGTTGTCTTTGGTGAGTGTGACTGTCTCTCCATCAGAGAGATGGCATTCACCTAGCTCCAAGCTTTATTAATCTATTTCTGCCTCTTATCTCTTCCTTTCTCTAATTTCTTAATCCCCAGCTCCTCCCCTCAGGTACCTGTCGTTTTTTTCCTGAGGGACCTGGAAAAGGGAGAAACACCACACCCACCTTGTTGAGTTTTTATCAAGAAAGGGTGTTGGATTTTGTCAAATGCTTTTTCTGCATCAATTGATATGACTATGTGGTTTTTTTCTCTCTCAATTTGTTTATGTGATGTATCACGTTTATTGATTTGAGAATATTGTATCATTCTTGTAACCCCGGAATAAACCCTACTTGGTCGTGGTGTATTATCTTTCTGATGTGCTGCTGGATCCGATTTGCTAGAATTTTGTTGAGGATTTTAGTGTCTATGGACCTGTAATTCTCTGTCTTTGTGTTATGTTATCTGCTTTTGGTATTAGGGTGATGCTGGCTTCATAGAAGGAGTTTGTAAGTGTTCCTTCTTCTTGAATGTTCTGGAATAGTCTGAGGAGGATAGATTTTAGTTCTTTCTTGAATGTTTGGTAAAACTCCCCTGTGAAGCCATCTGGCCCCGGGCTTTTGTTTGCTGGAAACTTTTTAATGACTGCTTCAATTTCTTCCATAGTTATCAGCCGATTGACATTTTTAGACTTCCTGAGTAAGTTTTGGAAGGTTGTATTTTTTTAGGAATATGTCCATTTCCTCCATGTTGTCTAGTTTGTTGGAATAGAGTTGTTCATATTATTTTTTAACAATCCTTTGTATTTCTGTGGGATCTCTTGTTGTTTCACCTCTTTCATTTCATTTCTTTTTTTTTTTTAATATATTTTATTGATTTTTTTTTTTTTTTTTTTTTTTTACAGATAGGAAGAGAGAGGGATAGAGAGTTAGAAACATCGATGAGAGAGAATCATCGATCAGCTGCCTCTTGCACACCCCCTACTGGGGATGTGCCCACAACCAACGTACATGCCCTTGACCGGAATCGAACCTGGGACCTTTCAGTCTGCAGACCGAAGCTCTATCCACTGAGCCAAACCGGATTTGGCTCACCTCTTTCATTTCTGATTTTGTTTATTTGGGTCCTCTCTCTTTGCTTCTTGGTGAGCCTGGGTAGAGGTTCATCAATCTTGTTTATCCTTTCAAAGAACCAACTCTTGGTTTTGTTGATCTTTTGTATTGTTTTTTTGGTGTCTATGTCACTCATTTCTGCTCTGATCTTTATTATTTCCTTCATCCTGCTCACTATGGGCTTTCTTTGTTGCTCCCTTTCTAATTCTTTGAGTTTTTGAGTTAGATTATTTATTACCATTTATTTCTTGTTTTGTTTTGTTTTTTAGGTAGTTCTATAGAGCTATAACCTTCCCTCTCAGGACTGCTTTCAATGTGTTCCAGAGGATTTGTACTGTCGTGTTTTTTTTTTTGTTTGTTTTTTTTAATTGATTTTTTACAGAGAGAAAGGTAGAGAGATAGAGAGCTAGAAACGTCGATGAGAGAGAAACATCAACCAGCTGCCTCTTGCACACCCTCTACTGGGGATGTGCCCACAACCAACGTACATGCCCTTGACCAGAATCGAACCTGGGACCTTTCAGTCCACAGACCGATGCTCTACCACTGAGCCAAACTGGTTTCAGCTGTACTGTCATGTTTTTATTGTCATTAGTTTCAAAATGTTTTTAATTTCTTCTTTGATCTCATTGTTAACCCAATCATTGTTTAGTAGCATGCTATTCAGCTTCTAAGAGTTTGAATTTTTGGAGTATTTTTATTGTAGTTTATGTCTAATATTATGCCATTGTGATCTGAGAAAATGCTTGATATGATTTCAATCTTTTTGAAATTGGGGAGCCTTTGCTTGTGACCCAATACGTGGTCTATTTTTGAAAATGTCTCGTGCACTTGAGAAAAACATATATTCTGTGGCTTTGGAGTGAAATACTCTGAAGATGTCAATTATATCTATCTGATCTAGTGTGTCTTTTAAAATTGCTGTTTCTTTGATGATTTTTTTGTCTAGAAGATTTATCCAGTGATGTCAGTGGTGTATTTAAGTACCTTGCTATGATTGTGAGGATATCGATCTCTCCCTTGATATCTTCCAGGATATTTTTTATGTATTTGGGTGCTCCTGCATTCAGTGCATATATGTTTACTAGAGTTATATATTCTTGTTGAATTGCTCCCTTTAGTATTATGTAGTGGCCTTCCTTATCTCTTACTATGGCCTTTCTTTGAGGTCTATTTTATCTGATGTAAGTATTGCAACCCCAGCTTTTTTCTCATTTCCATTTGCCTGGAAAATGTTTTTCCAACCCTTCACTCTCAGTCTGTGTGAATTATTTGCTCTAAGGTGGGTCTCTTGTGGACAGCAAATATATGGGTCATGTTTTCTTACTCATTCAGCAACCCTATATCTTTTGATTGGTGCATTTAATCCATTTACGTTTAATGTTATTATTGATAAATACCTGTTTGTTGTTATATTTTTCCTTAGTGTTTATGTTTCTTCTTGCCTTTTTCTTCCTTCTTTTTACTCCCTTTAGTATTCTTGCATTGCTGTCTTGGTAGTGATAAACTCTCTTAGCCCTTTTTAGTCTGTGAAGCTTCTGATTCCACCTTCAATTTTGAAAGATAGTCTTGCTGCGTATAGTATTCTTGGGTTCAGTCCCTTGTTTGGCATCACTTTGTATATTTCATTCCATTCCCTTCTGGCCTGCTGTGTTTCTGTTGAGGAATCAGTTGATATTCTAATAGGAGATCCCTTGTAAGTAACTTTCTGTCTCTGACTTGCAGCCTTCTCACTTTGTTGTTGGTGTTCGCCAATTTAATTATGATGTGTCTTGGTAAGGATCTTTTGGGGTTCAACTTGTTTGGGACTCTATGTACTTCTTGGACTTGGATAGTTTTTTTCTTGCCAATATCAGGGAAGTTTTCTGTCATTATTTCTTCAAATGAGTTTTCTATTCCTTTCTTTCTTTCCTTCCTCTCCTTCTTATATACCTATTAAGCGAATGTTATTTCATTTTGTGTTGTCCCAAAGCTCCCTTAGGCTCACCTCTTTTTAAGTCTTCTTTCCAGTTGCTGCTGTGTTTGTGTGTTTTTTCCTACCTTGTCTTCTACTACACTGATGCAGTCCTCAGCCTCTTCTAGTCTACTGTTTAAGCCTTCCATTGTGTTTTTTATTACAGCTGTGTCTTTCATCATCTCCTCTTGGTTTCTTTTCATGTTTTCATGTTGGTGAGATTCTCATTCAGCTCCTTATAGTTCTCATTGATTTATGAGCATTTGTCATTTAGTTGTGTGTATTTGTCACCAAGCCATTTAAACATGGAGCCCACGCCATCTTGAACTGCCTTTTTTAGAAACTCATCAACACCACCACAAGACAGGCCTTGGAACTGCCCCACAATCCAGCACACACTCCAGCCAATATCCTGCTAACCCAGTTGTAGATCCTGGACACTGGGATCTCCACCTCCAAAGACACACCACTCTGCAGCTGTAAGTGCAGCCCCCTCTCCCCAACAGCAGAACCCTGGATTCGCGCAAGCCGTATGCACTTGCATGCAAATTCCCCATCCCATAGGCAGCCCAGAACACTTTACTCAGCTTTCAGGGCATCTCCTTGGGCGGTGTGAGGGAGATGCCAAAAGCACCTGAGGGTGTGTTTCTGTGCAGATGGGGATGCATATGTTCCCTGTTCTAGGCATGCCTGAACACTGTACTCCTGCTTGGGGGTTAGATTGACATTTAGGAACACACTTTAAATGCACTTTTACTTTCAAGAAAATATACCTTCAACAAAGTACAAGAGAACCTCTGTAATAAAAACTAAGAGCAAGTGAATTAAAACTTGTCTAGCAATTAATGTTTTAATATTTTATGTTATTTAAAAATACTTAGATGTTTATTATTTAGCCTAACAATGCTCCAAACTCTTTAAGTTATCCAAGTCTTTGGAAAATTATGTATATGTACCAGTATATGAAGCTAGAGAAAAGGCAGGGGGAGGATGGAGCAGGCCTTACAGCCTGTTTCAGGTTGTAGCTGCTTGAATTCAAAAGCCAGATTTTCCTTAAAGATAACATGCTAAGGTTACTGCTGTGTCTCCAACTTCTTTCAAAGCCTAGAAAAGCTGGTTTCTGTGGCGCAGTGGCCAAAGGGCTGATTGGAGTCTGAGGGGGAGGCTGATATTGTAAATTATTGTATTATCTTGGCTGATCCCTTAGATTCTCCCCTGCAGTTGCACAGGGAAGGAAAGACAGGACAAGTGATTTTATTTTATTTCTGTTTTTTTTTTTAAGATTATTAAAACTTAAACCAGTTTTAATATTAAATATTTGAAATAGTCTTGACCACAGAATTAATTATTTTCAATTTGGCCATTAAATTTTTATAATTTAATAATTCTACAATATACTTTGAATTGTAGAAGAAGAAAAAAACTGCTGGGAGGACACACCTACCACCTGTCCATTCCCATGCTTCGTGTCCCCAGGGCTGGCCTATATGGGTTTATGTGTCACAGGCAGGTTTGGAATTACCTGATCTTTGTTAAAACTTCCCTGGGTTGCAATTTTGACAGATTTTACACTTTCACATTAATCTTAGAATCTTAAAATGTTAACACAGCACAGTAAAATCATAAATCAGAAAAAAAATTTAAAATTCCAATATAGACACATACACAGAAATCTAATGAAGAATTTCTAGTGGCCTGGGAGGGAAAGAAAAAGGTCTTTAACACGTTAAGGCCATGTCAATCACAGGTGACCAATACTGTACTTGCCATTTGAAAGACAAAACAGGCGGGGTACTTAATGTGTAAGATAAGGAGTTCTTGGTAGCTGCTGGGAAATTCCTTTCATCTTTTCTATGCAGTTCAGCCTACTACAAGTAGCTTGAGCATCCAGCAAAATGAAATATGAAATTGCTTTCACTTTTGGTGGAGCTCCAGCATCCAGTCATAAAGGCTGGGTGGCTGTGAGCAAAACCTTTCTTATCATCTGAATCACCCCAATAATGGCGAAGCTTGTCTCACTTTGACTCAAACTTTAGCTCCCACTCATGTTTAAGAGGTAAATCTTTATCTTGTAGACTTTTGACTGTGATCTCAGGGGCAGCAGATGGAGATGAAAGTGGAAGAGGAGGAGACACAGAGGGGGGGAGTGGTATTTTTAGAGATTTGCACTCCTCCACTGTAGACTGTAAAGCCATGGCCACACCTTCTTAGACATTTTCAATCTCTTCTGTACTGGATCAAAGCAATCATGAATTAGAGACCATAGTGTGAATGTAGGAATAGGAATCTTCTCTGGATCTTCTGTTGTGTATTGGTCTCCCTTTCCAAACTTTTTCCAGGTTTGAAAGTTGATGGTCACCAGGCCCTGAGGGCAGGCTTTCTGCCCCATTCATGGGGAACGCCCTTCCTTGAGGACAAGGGACCTTCTTGCTGGCATCCAGTCTGGGCCACAGGAAGGTGGGGCTTTTGCGTCCTCATTCACAGGGCCCCCGGGTCTTATCCACTCCACCACTTCCAGGTGTTAACCCTGGCCCCAACCCATCCTTGGTTTGGCCACTTCTGGCTGATCACCTAGCCTGCCCACAACCCTCCCAACCCCCTTGTTTAGGTCACTGCTGCCAGGTGGCCTGCCGGATGGCCAGCCAGCCTTTCAACCGTGTCCCTGCCCACCAGCTTTTCTCCTGCTTACCTAACCACTTCCAGCTCTTCACCTGGCCCTGCCCCCTTGTTGAGGTGACCTTTCAGCTGTTCACCTGGTATCCCCCTCTCGTTGACTTGAAGGCCTTCACCTGTCGGCTTGGCCCCGCCCCTTGTTCCAGAAACCCCGCCCCTCGTTCATTGGACCAATGAGCGAGCAGCACTCGCCAGGCTGCTCTGCTACTCACACATGTGGGCCTACTGCTCCAACTCTGGAAGTGGTGTTAGGTTCCTAAAAGGCCCAACTGCAGATGGCCTTCTGCTCACAGGTTGCTTCCCACCCAGGGGCCAGGTCCACAGCATGGGAAGACCAGCCCCCACTTTCGAACAGCCATGGGCCTCTATGAGCCCCGGGGGCCCCCATCGCCCCCACCATGGGGTATCTCACAACAAAGTGTCCTGTGGCATCCACAGCCCTGCTATGGGCTTTGACTTCGGGGAGAGAGCTGTCACGTCCCCGAAAATCACTTTCCACTCTGGGAGCAGTGACCCTCCCCTCAAGAGGTACGTAATGGTTGCCGGGCACTGAGAGCCAGCTTTCTGCCCCATTCACAGGGAACGCCCTTCCTTGAGGACCAGGGACCTTCAGTCTGGACCACAGGAAGGTGGGGCTTTTGCGGCCACTCAGGACCCCAGTCCTCATTCATAGGGCCCCATGGCCTTATCCACTGGACCAATTCAAGGTGTTGCCCCTGGAACCAAAACATTCTTGGCTTGGCCGCTTCTGGCCGATCACCTAGCCTGCTCCCCAAAACCCGCAGCCCCCTTGTTTAGGTCACTGCTCTCGGGCGGCCTGCCTGACAGCCATCAGGCCTTTCCCCCGTGTCCCTGCCCACCAGCCTTTCTCCTTATGTCACAATTATAGGCTCTTCACCTGGCTCCACCCTTTTGTTGACATGACGGCCTTCAGCTGACAGCCAGGCCCCGCCCATTTGTTGACATGACTGCCTTCAACTGTTCACCTGGCCCCACCCCCTTGTAGACTTGATAACCTTCAGCTGTTGGCCTGGCCCCACCCCCCTCATTCCAGAAACCCCGCCCCTCGTTCATTGGACCAATGAGCGAGCAGCACTTGCCAGGCTGCCCTGCTCCTCACACATGGGAGCCTACCGCACCACCTCTGGAAGTGGTGTTAGGTGCCTAAATGCCACAACTGCAGATGGCCCTCTGCTCACAGGTTGCCTCCCACCCAGGGGCCAGGTGCACAAGCATGGGGAGACCAGCCCCCCCTTTCGGATAGCCATAGGCCTCCAAGAGCCCCTGGGGCCCCCATCACCCCCACACACGGGGCATCTCACAACGGAGTGTCCTGTGAACCCTACAGCCCTGTCTATGGGCTTTGACATCGGGGAGAGTGCTGTTTCAAGTACCCAAAAATCACTTTCCACTCTGGGAGCACTGACCTGCCCCTCCTGAAGTACTTACTGGTTGCCTGGCCTTGAGGGCCGGCTTTCTGCACCATTCACAGGGAACGCCCTTCCTTGAGGACAAGAGCCTTTCTTGCTGGCATCCAGTCTGGACCTCGGGAAGATGGGGCTTGTGCGGCCACTCGGTTCCCCCATCCTCATTCACAGGGCCCCATGGCCTTATCCACTGGACCACTTCCAGGTGTTACCCCTGGCCCCAACCCATTCTTGGTTTAGCCGCTTCTGGCTGATCACCTAGCCTGCCCCCCAAAACTCCCAACCCCCTTGTTTAGATTGCTGCTGCTGGGCAGCCTGCCTGATGGCCAGGAGGCCTTTCCTCTGGGTCCCTGCCCACCAGCCTTTCTCCTGCTTACATCACAATTATGGGCTCTTCCCCTGGCCCCGCCCTCTTATTGACATGATGGCCTTCAACTGTTCTCCTGTCCCCGCCCCTCGTTCATTTGACCACCTTCAGCTGTGGGCCTGGCCCGGGGCCCCCCATTCCAGAAACCGCGCCCCCTTGTTCATTGGACCAATGAGCGAGCAGCACTGGTAGGGCTGCCCTGCTCCTCACTCTCCGGGCCTACAGCCCAACCTCTTGAAGTGGTGTTAGGTGACTAAATGCACGAACTGCAGATGGCCTTCTGCTCACAGGTTGACTCCCACCCAGAGGCCAGGTTCACAAGCATGGGGAAACCAGCCCCCCCCTTTCGAATGGCCATGGGCCTCCATGAACCCCGGGGGCCCCCATTGCCATGGGTCATCTCACAACGGAGTGTCCTGCAACCCCCACAGCCCTGTCTATGGGCTTTGACACTGGGGAGAGAGCTGTGTCAAGTCCCCGAAAATCACTTTCCACTCTGGGAGCACTGCCACGCCCCCTTCGGGAAACCAAGGGCAAGTTTCCTTAACCCAACTTAAGAAATCAAGAATTTGACTACATTTAACAGAGCATTCCTCAGCTTTAAGCATTTGAGAGTGGAGATCTCTTTACTGAGACCCTGAATTACCCATATTTGACAACAAGCTAATACTACAATCTGCTTCTTACCTTACATCTTTAATTTGTCATGCAACACACTTCTTGGAGCAACCACTCACCTGACTTTTTAGTGTTCCCCTTTACTCAAGTCCCTGGATCCAGGTGCCAAATATAAGTATTCTCTCTTTTACTTTATCCAGCTGAAATAAGAAGTATTCAAATTCAAATTCTAAGCAAGGTTACAGGCAGAACTTCCTTTTTTTTTTTTTTTTTTAATTAAAGAGCCAGCCCTTTGTGCACTTAGTGGTTATCTCGATACTGGCCTTCAAAACAATACAATTCTATCCAATTAAAAAAAAAAAAAGTGCACCTGGCAAGGTATTGAGATTGTGGGCATATCTGGTCTCTGGCCTACAAGGTCAGACAGCTAAGTTTATCTTCATCATTCTTCAAACAGGCTAAAGCAAACTAGAAAGCAACATTTTATCTAGGAAGAACAGCAGAAAATTCCAAATAACAGTTGGTTGCAAAATAGGGGTTTTCCTTCTCAGAACCTTTAATAAGAACTACCTGCCCCTAAAGCCTCGCAGTCGTTTGGAGTCCACCTGCGTGTGGTATTCTTGCAGCTGCCCTGGCCAGATATTTCGATAAATCCTTGCCTGCTTTTTTAAATTAATCATCAGCCTCCGGTGGTCTTATTTTGAACCAAGGGTTCGACCCCACAACATTTGGAGGCCCCCAGCGAGATACCCGAGAGTGAGGAGAGAGGAGTCCCCCAAAAGGGGCAGGAGGCTCTCCCTCTGGCAGGAGGAGAGAGGGACCTCCCAGTAGGGGAGGAGGCTCTCCCTCCCTCAAGAGGAGAGAGGGACCCCTCAGAAGGGGCAGGAGGCTCTCCCTTTTTTCGGGGACCTTAGCCGGAGACAGAAGCCGCAAGGATTTATTGAAATTGGGGAGACCGGTCTAAGGAGGTAAGGCGCCCAGGATGAGATCTCAAAAGGGTAAGAGTCCTTGGAGGGCTGGAAGCGACTTAACCTCCAGGCTCTGGCCGGAGGACATGACAGTGTCCTCGGCCCGGGAGGACACTACAGTGTGTGTCCTTGGCCCCAGGTGTCCAGACTTGTTGTCTTGTGTTTTGTCATGTTTCTGTCAGGCCTATTTGTTTTGTGTTTTGTGTTTTGGTCTCCGTCAAAATGGGTCAAGGTCTGTCAGTATCTCTGTGTTCCCCTCTATAGTATTTTTTGAAAAATTTCCAGGACTTCAAGAAACGGGCGGACGACTATGGCTCTAATGTTAATGCTTTTGATTTAACTACTCTTTTTCCCAGGTCAACGCCAGTCTGTAGGATAATTTTTCCCTCACAGTTTCTAGAGCAGTGATTCCCAAAGTGGTCTATATCGACCCCCAGGGGTCTATGACAACCTGCAAGGGGTCTACGTCAGCGGAAAAAAAAAATTTGGGGGTCCATGAAATGAAAATGGGGGTCCACGATAGTGGATCTCAACATACACTGATAGTACCTATTTACTTACATCATATTATCTTATAATATAAAAACATTTAAATTATTTATAAAAGTACCTATGAAGTAAAAAATTTATTATATATGTTTATAAAATTGTGTAAGTTGTAGGATAAAATCCTGCACATAATGATATACCAGTATCATCTTGTTACAAGCATACGCGCAGTAAACATTCTTGCCAATTTTTGTCTCAAAGCTTCGCGAACTTGCACCGACTTGTTCAATTCATCACTCTATAAATATGAATGTGAGAAAAATACGTTCATTCGTTTCCTGAATCTTGAATAGGAAAGTGCTGAGAAAACATTTAAAAAAATATAAACTGATAGTTTATCATACAAATTATAGTGATTCAGTGTTATTTTGTTTGAGAATGCTGGAGAAAAGTAGGTACATTATTTTTTATTAAATTTTATGTTACGTATATTTTATATAACAGATACAAAATTTTATTTTGAGTAGTTTTAATTTAAATTCAATAAATAAATGTATAAAACTTAACATGTGTTTTTATTTCAAGTTTTTAACACTAAACTTCACTACAGTTAGAAATTTACAAAAAAATCAATATCAGGTAAGTAGGGGGTCTACCCAAAACCGAAAAACATGGCAAGGGGTCTACGGCACAAACAAGTTTGGGAACCTCTGTTCTAGAGTATTAATCTTCTTTCCTTTGTCCAACATGAGTGCCATTTCTGTTTTGCTGAAACATTGTAATAGTACTTGTTTACTGAAAGGGTATAAGTACAGACATTTGTTTGATGTTTTGTTTGTCTAGTTGGGTATAATTATTTGTTCATGCAAGTGTGAAAATCTGTGAAAAAAGAAAAAGAAAAAAAGAGAAAGAAAGAAACCTTTAATTTGTTTAAAGCTGAGTGCTCTCACGGCTAGCAAACCGCCCCGAGTGGCCACTGGGATTCATTTTTCCCAGGGCTGCTTTGCTTTCTGTCAGAGGGGAATTGGCCCACCTAACAGGATTTATATGTTTATTAATTTGAAGGTATGAAGTTGTAATAATTATAGTCCAAAAAAAGTTAAAAGCAGAGACCAAATTCTAAAGTTAACTATTTACAAGAAAGAAGCTTGAGCTGGCAAAATCACCAAGTGTTCCCAGCAAGCTCAAAAAACTAAATGAATCTTATTTCTGTCTTGATCAGTGGTGGAGGAACTGTTTGTTTCAATTGATCAATTTAAGGTTGATATAATTAATGATTACAGTATATTGTAAAATCTTTAAAAGAAAAGGAAAATATTTTGAGGGCAATTTGGTCCTTATGTGTGTGTGTCAACTCTTAAGTTATAGTTTTAAAATCAGTAATATTAATGGAAACACACGCAGGGGAGCTTTTCAGAAAGTTCAGGGAGTCTGATTGTAGTGTAGGGGTCACTGGTTCCCCCAGGGCACCTTTGCTAGCAAGAGGCAAGCGCTTTTCCCAGTGGGAGTAGGGTGGACTGCCAGATGAAAACGCCTTGCCTGGGTGGGAGCACCTCCTTTGCCACCTGGTACCCACACATTCCCTGCCTCCACCTATCTGGTGTCTATTTCCTCCAGGGGCTGTTTAGAGTAACTGGAGGTGGCAGCTGCAGCAAGGAGAGAAATTCCTTTGTGACCCCCTGCACTCCAATGAGACCCCAAAACCCTGGGTGACTGCTTGGACACTTTTCACTGTGTTCTGTTAGGGGGCATAAAGGCGCAGTCAGAAATTCTCCCATTCAGGCCTTCAGAATCTGAGATCTGTATCTGTAGGAAAAATGTGGCATTTTAAATTTCAAGCGGCTAAAGCCTGGGAACAGGGTGCTGAGTCTGCTCCCTCCTCCCTCTGCCTTTTCTAAATATTTTAAAATAATAGGAGGAAATAAAAGGAGGTTTAAGGCATGGTTATGAATTTTTGAAGGACATAGAAATAATGTTTAAAGGCTATTGTGAAATAGTGAAGGCTTTTGTGAAGGTTGTACATGTGATGATAAGGGGAACAGAGAAAGGTTTGAAAGGAAGAGAAAGCCAGCAACAAATAGGATGGAATTTGTATGCCTATTCTAGGAAACAGGGGCACTGAAGGAAGGATGTCCTGGCAGATTAGCTGAAGAGGCAAAAAGGAAGACTTAGACTCCAAGGGTGTTTTTTTTTTTTTTTTTTTTCTAACTTAGAGGAAGAGGACTGACAGGACCGGGGCTCCTATCCTTTAAGCCCTAAAAGTAACCTTACAAGTAGAGGGCAAACCTATTACACTGGGGCAGCCTATTCAGTCCTGACAGAGCCAATGGACCTCTAAGAAGATATCAGTCCAGAGAGCCAGCAGACAAACTGCCCATTTTCCTTGGATATCATCAAGGACTGTGGACCTAGGAAAAAATACGTACTGGGGGAACGCAGCCGCTGAACTGGACCAAAGTGAAACAATGGGCCTTTGAGGAGCTAAAGAAGGCTCTCATCTCAGCACCTGCCCTAGTCTTGCCAGATGTCACGAAGTCAGTGAGAGAGATGGATGTCAAACACTAGAATCACCCAGTGCCAAGCTCTTCTCCTGGACCAGCCCTGCATCCGGTTCCATAAGACACTGGCCATCAACCCTGCCAGTCTGCTTCCAGATGATAACCCGGAGGAACCCATTCATGACTGCATAGAGGTAACAGACACAGTACTGACAGACGTCCTGCCATCATTACCAGATGAGGTACTGTACACTGATGCGAACAGTTACGTTCAGGATGGGATCTGATATACAGGGGCAGCAGTAGTCATCCTGGACCACACCATTTGGGAAAACTTTTGACCTTAATCCAGGCCCTTTGATGGGGACACAGTGCCATCCCCTGGGAAAGAGAGTTACCAAGTCCAGCCAGAAAGGACATTATTTTAGCCTTATTTGAGGCCATCTGACTCACAAAGGCAGTTGCAATAGTGCACTGCAAAGGACATCAGAAAGGGGAGACAATTGAAGCCAGAGGAAATAGAGCCACAGACCAAACTGCTAAGGAAGATACCCAAAAACCAGTGGGGCCTTTACAAGTCTTAGTAATCCTGCCGGACCCCCACCTCTACCAAACTAGAGGAGGAATTGGCTAAACAGAAGCAAGCCATCAAAGAACCAGATGGTTGGTAGACCCTACCAGATGACAGACTGTTGGTCCCAGAGGCTCTAGGTCGGACGTTAGTTGCCCAGTTACACCAGGTTACCCACTTAGGTGTCACCAAGACTTCTAAACTTCTGTGAGGCTTAAGCTTAAGTAAGATAATTAAAAGCCTAGTTGCTAGAAGTACTGTCTGTATACAGGTAAATGCTGAGGTAGGAGGGTCTCCCTGGGAATTCAGGCTCCAGGAAAATTCCCCAGGGGAACATTGGGAGGTAGATTTCACAGAGATTAAGCCACCAGCATTGAGGTACAAGTACATGCTAGTTTTTTTGTTTTGTTTTGTTTTGTTTGTTTATTCAAAGAAGAATTTTTAAAATATATATATATATTATTGATTTTTTACAGAGGAAGGGAGAAGAATAGGGAGTTAGAAACATTGATGTGAGAGAAATATCGATCAGCTGCTTCTTGCACACCCCCCACTGGGGATGGGCCCCCAACCAAGGTACATGCCCTTGACTGGAATCAAACCTGGGACCATTCAGTCCGCTGGCCGATGCTCTATCCACTGAGCCAAACCGGTTTTGGCACATGCTAGTTTTTATAGACACCTTCTCAGGTTAGGTTGGAGCATACCCCACTAGACAGAAACTACCTCTATCGTAGTCAAGAAATTACTCCAGGAGATTGTACTTAAATTCAGATTCGGGCTGCCAGTAGTCATAGGATCAGATAACAGCCCAGGCTTTATAGCAAGGTATCTCAAAGTATAGCTCAAGCCTTAGGACAGGCATGAGCAAGACTCCAAAAAGTTTAATTAAATTTGTCCTAGAAAACAGTGAAAACTGGACCAACCTCCTGCCCCTTCTCCCTCTTATGGGCCAGGTGTACCCTCTCTCGGGAGAGGTCCCCTCCCCTCTTTTTTGAGATCATGCATGGTAGACCTCCCTTCATTCTTCCCAGGGTCAGGGAGAAACTGAAAGCTAGAATTCATAACCATTCCCTTACTCAAGTCCTTACAAGCTCTGCAGTTTACCCAGAGAGCCACCCATAAGCTTGTGCCCACCGTGGACCCTGTATACCCCTTCCATCCTGGAGACTCTGTGTGGGTAAAGAAGTTCACTGCCCAAGGACTCACCCCAACCTAAAAGGGGTGCTACACTGTTACCCTGTTGAAGTAGATGGCACCCAGTCCTGACTATACCACTCCCAGCTCCTGCACAGAAAATGGCCTGGATCCTGGCAACCAGCGGCCTCACCTGTGAAATCCCTAGCCTGGGCTCCATACAGGCCAGGAGGAGACTTGATGCCTGCAGGAGAGGAATTGGACTTCAGTGAGAACAGTACTGATGGGAACTGTGGTACTAGGGGTCTTGGTAACTGCAAGAACATTTTGTGTGTTTTTTTTACTAGCCAGTGAGAAAGTCGGAGGCTAAGTAAGGCTATATATGCAAGCAGAAATTATAGATAAACAAATAGACCAGGAGTTAAGTACCCTAGAGAAATCTATAGGGAAATTAGAAGAATTGGTCAGGTCCCTAGCAGAAGTAGTTTTGCAGAACAGAAGAGGTTTAGATCTGTTGATCCTAAAGCAAGAGGGACTTTGCCTAGCTCTAGGAGAAACCTGCTATTTCTACACCAATCATTCCGGAGTCATAAGGGAAAACCTAAGTCAGTTGAGAAAGAGGTAGCTGACAGAGAGGAAGCTCGGAAGACTGCAGGAAACTGGTATGAGAACTTGTACTTGTGGTCCCCTTGGCTCACCACCCTACTGACTGCCATAGCAGGCCCACTATTACTATTACTTATAGGCTTAATCTTTGGGCCATACCTCATAAAATGCTTAATTAATTTTGTACAGGATAGAATACAGGCAGTGAAACTAATGGTCTTACATACTCAGCATTCTCCACTAGTAGATACTTGTAATGAATCTAAGGTTTAGATTCATTCCCAAAAGACCAGTAGGGAATGAAATAAGATGAATTCAAATTCTAAGCAAGGTTACAGGCAGAACTTCCTTTTTTTTTTTTTAATTACAGAGCCAGCCCTATGTGCACTTAGTGGTCATCTCGATGCTGGCCTTAAAAACAATACAATTCTATTCAATTAAAAAAAAAGCAGTGCACCTGGCAAGGTACTGAGATTGTGGGCATATCTGGTCTTTGGCCTACAAGGTCAGACAGCTAAGTTTATCTTCATCATTCTTCAAATAGGCTAAAGCAAACTAGAAAGCAACATTTTATCTAGGAAGAACAGCAGAAAATTCCAAACAACAGTTTGTTGCAAAATAGGGGTTTTCCTTCTCAGAACCTTTAAAAAGAACTATCTGCCCCTGAAGCATGGTAGTCGTATAGAGTCTGTCTGTGTGTGGTGCTCTTGTGGCTGTCCTGGCCAGATATTTCAATAAATCTTTGCCTGCTTTTTTAAATAAATCATCAGCCTCCGATGGTCTTATTCTGAACCCAGTGTTCGACCCCACAACACCAACGAAGCTAGAGGGTGGTTCATGAATCCTGAGTAGAGGTGACTGGGGATTGAGAAAATGAAAGAAAGAGACAGACACAAAGACAGAAGGGAAAAGCTGGGGCTGGGTGGAATGCTGTTCTCTCCAATGGAGAAACAGTGACCCAGAGCTCGCACAGCATATTTATTTTATACAATATGATACCAGGAAGTTTTACTAAAGTTTAAGATAAAAGGAAATTATATGAAATCATGGTTAAAAATCAAGCTGTTATTCTTCATTCTTGTGGCTTCTTGTAATCATCACTTCTGGCTGGGTCTGGTGTCTGGCTGAACTAAGATAAGAAAACCTACCCCCTCATGCTGAGCTAAAGGTCAGGCTGGCAACATACCTAACTCTGGCATGGTATGTTTTCAGGGTATGGCTCTGCCAATGCCACTGGATTCAGATGACAATTAGCTCAGGGGCCTTTCCCAGGCACTTTCTATACTGTACCAGTGAACTCCAAGTGATTTCAAACATGTTTCTTCCTAGTTTACACCTCTTGAGAGTAATTTCCAAGTGCTTTCAAGTATATTTTTATAGAGTGTGCATCTCTTTGTCAGCGATTTCCAAGTGTTTTTGAATACTTTTCTAATTCTAGCTTTTTACCAGTGTATTCCCATTGTTATGAAAAACTCTTGTACCTAGTTTCCAGCTCTTTACCAGTGTTTTCCCTATATTTTCAAACACGTTCTCACCTACTTTTCAGCTTTTTACCAGTTAATTCCCAGTGTTTTCACAGTTTTACACCTGTTGTCTCCCAACCAGTGATCTTTACATGTTTAGAAACAGTTTTATAGCGACTTAGATTTTTAGCAGTTAGTTCCAGGTGTTTTCATTTTTCTACAGTTTACAGCTCTTTACTAGTGAATTCTCCTATTTCAAACATTTTTTCTCGTTTTTTCTCTTTATCAGTAAATTTAGTGTTTTCAAACAACTTTTTACATAGTTTCCAGCTCTTTAACCAGTGAATTCCATGTGTTACCAAACAGTTCTCATCTGTTTCCAGCTGTTTACTAGTGTATTCCCAGTGTTTTTCAGCACCTTTGAACCTAGTTTTCATCTTTTTTTAAACCAGGGTTTTCCTAGTATTTTCAAACCCATTTCTTTCTATTTTCCATCTCTAAACCTTTGATTGCCAAGTGTTTTCAAACACTTTTGAATCTAGTTTCTATCTCTCAATGATTTCCAAGTGTTTAGAAACAGTTTTATGGAAACTTAGAAACTCTTTATCAGTCATTTCCAAGTGTTTTGAAACACTTTTCTAGAGAGTTTCCAGCTCTTTACCAGTAACATCCACGTATTTTCAAACATTTTTCTACTGTTTCCAGCTCTTTGCCAGTGAACACCTCCTGTTTTCCAACCCTTTTCTACACAGAATCCAGCTCGATACAGTGAATTCAAAGTGTTTTCAAACATATTTCTACCTAGTTTCCAACACTTTACCTATAAATATCTAGTGTTTTCAAACACATTTATATCTAGTTTCCAGCTCTTTACCAGTGCTTCCCAGTGTTTTCAAACACATTTTTACCTGCTTTTCAGCTCTTAACCAGTGTTTTATGCATAGTTCAAGCACATTTACGTATTTTTAAACATAGCTCTTTACCAGCGAATTCCAGTGTTTCCAGCTTTTTAGCAGTGAATTCCAGGACTAAGACTCAGCTTAGGGTTAGGGATAGAGTTAGTGTCTAGGTCTTTGCCTGCAACTGGAATCACTTGGAGAGTTAGTGTTAAAGATAGGTTTAGGGTTAGGACTAGGGCTAGGCATAGGGTTAGGGTTATTGTTATATTAGGATTAGGGTTAGGTTTTATGGTTGGGTGTGACTGCCACATCCATTTACAGCTATGGTTCAGGATCTGGAAAAGGAGCTCTGCACAAACAAATACACTAGACAAGAAATATGAATTTAGGAGGCATGGGGGGGGGGGCAGGTGAAAAAACTTTCTTTAGTGGAGAGGCTCTCTGAAGTCCTGCCCCTGTTAGCTTTTATTTGATTTAGAATACACATCTTGCCCTCAGTTAGGTAGGAAATCTGGTAGCAGACAGACTATCATAAAGGTCAGTAAATATTAGTAAAGATTTTCTTTGAGACTATTATGTCAGGAAATTTCTTGAGCCACCATTATTTCGACAGAACAACTGGACAATTGGTGCATAGCTTTAGCTCTTGCTAAAGCTCAAGGTTCATCAGCCGTCCAAGTTTCCTTGTTACACTTTCATGATAGGGTTGACAATGGATAGCTTCCAGCATCTCCCCCTTTTTGTTTTCTTAGTAAATTTTGAAAAGTGTGTGCTATCTATAAGGTTTGAGTCCTTTTAAGACTTTACATTCTGAATCTGCTGACTAGAAATAAATTTTTTAGAACAGACAATAGTGGTTATGCTAAGAGGGAAATGTAAGGAGATCCAGTGAAAGGGATTAAATTCCTTCATGTCCTTTTTAAATTGTCAGGCATTTAAGGAACTAGTTTGTAGTAAGTTCCTTTCTGGGCCATCAGTTCTTTGAGTGCTCGTCCCAATCATTCTCCCCTGTGACATGACAGCAATGATGTTTGAGTTCTGGATGGTGGACAAATGGTGAGCAATGACAATACATGTCTGACCTTCTTTGACTTTGTCCAGTGCAACTTGCACCATTACACAACTGATGACTGCTAGCATGGCAAGGCTTCTTCATCATCCCCCAGATCATCTCTGGACTGTTTCTCTTCTGTTTTGTTCTCCTCCCATTCCTTATCTTCAGCATGTTTCCTAGAGTCACTGTTAACTGTGGCTGGAGCAATTGACCATCTGCAGCTGCAGATACAAGGTGAAGCTCAGGGTGCAAGGTCCTCTTTCAGATCCATGTTGCAGGAATCCACATGGGCTTAGAGGAGTTTTCTGGAAATACAAAAGCATATCCCCAACCAAAGGTTAATAAAGAGACCCTTCCATAAACCAGACACGTAATCTTTCCATTTAATCAACCATTTTCCTTTGGCTTATTCTGACACCAGTGTAATTCCATGGGTGTCTTGCCATCAGCATTACAAATGAAAAATTTAAAGTAATTAAGGCTTGATTTAGTCCACTTATAAGAGATTTCTCCCTTTTTGTATTTCAAGTTGGTGTTTTGGAGGTCCTTGAGGTAGATGTAACATGCAAGGGGGACATTCCTTGATAATCTGTTTTGCCTGCTGTACAATATTTTGGCAGGTTGTTGTAAAAACTGGTGAGATCCAGTGGCCTGTTTTAATAAAGCAACTAGTTGATCAGCATATGTATTTCCTTTTGTTAAAGGACCAGGACCTGTTTAAATAGTATAATTAGACTTTGCTCACTGAGCCAAAAGTTGTAAAAGTGTCATAATTCTATTTACCAGTCCAGCAGTATAGGCAGATTAGAAATAATATTAAGAGGCTTTTGGAATTCCTGAAATGCAGCTTTGATGGCTTCTAATTCAATTCTTTGTACCAGAGTATGACTGGTTTTGATGACTCGGTCTGAAATCATTGCATGATAAGTAGCTTTAGTATTCTATGGACCATTAGTGAAAACAGTTAATGCTCCTAGAATTTTTTTTTGTATAATAATAGGGCTGTAATATAAAAATTGTAGTAATTTGTTTTTTAGTAGGTGACAACGAAGTTTCACTGAATATTCACTTATTTCAATTTGCCAATTTAAACCAGTCTGAAATAAAGTTTATTTTCTAGATTCATTCATCCTTGGGTGTGGACAGTAAATTACACTAATTGGATTTCTGCTATCAGTCTTTTTGATTATATAGACATAATCTTTAGGGAGGTAAAATGCAAATTATTTACTTTTAAGTGTTCTTGGATTAGGAAAGATAGGATTTACTAGATGACCTCAAACTGCTTGGCAGATATATATATATAATATATATATATATATATATATATATATAGTTTAGATGGTTTCAAACTGCTGTAGCATGTGAGCCAGAAAAATTAGAAAATGATTCTGTCGGTTTTTGTATACATTTAATAAAAGGATTTCTAAGTATATTGAATAAATTTGTTATTTATTCCCAAGAAATTTTTAGATAAGGTCTTAACTAATTAATGTCCTCTTAATAATTTTTAAAAGTCACTTAAGTTTTTAAGGCAATCTTTTTATATTTCTACTTTTCTTTGTAAGGCCTAATACATTGGTTTTCCTAAATATTTGCAGTGCATTTCCCACTGTATTTCCTCCCAAAAGCCACATTTAGGGAGTTTCTTTTAAACACTTCTTACTCTTTTAAAAAACAGAGCAACAAACTTTATCGTTGTTCAGAAAGAGGTACGAGGTACACTGGATAATATTATAATACATACATTTCAAGTAAAAATAACTCTCATAACTTATGGTGTTTCATTAATGGTGAGATTTAATGCTTGGATAATAACTTTTAGTTTACTTTGGAAATAGTAGTTGAAGAGATTTTTAAATTTATCTTTTTTATTAAGTTTAACATTTATTTTCAAGCAGCATTCTTTTTGGCTAGTGCTTATTTGCATATGTATGCAAATATTACTTTGAAAAGTTAGAACCAATTGCTCATAAAATATTGGATTCGTGTATAAATGAGTTTATATGAGACCTTGATTATATTGTGAAAAGCTAATATATTAAGTAATTAAAGTATTCATCTTTATTGAAAAAGTAAGCAAACTTACACATTTGACCTATGAAGTACAGATGCTGTCCCACCCCCCCACCCTATCTGAAGACCAGTCTGTCTGAGTTATTATGTATGCAACCTTGTTCTGCTCCCTGTTCCCATATTAACCATTTACTCTATCCTTGGCAGGAGGTAAGGGGGGTGATCAAGGTTTTGTTTAAACTTCCCTGAGATTTTATGACTCTTTGACAACTTATTTTTTTTAAGTATATTTTTATTTTTATTTTTTTAATATATTTTATTGATTTTACACAGAGAGGAATTGAGAGGGATAGAGTGCTAGAAACGTCGATGAGAGAGAAACATCAATCAGCTGCCTCTTGCACACCCCCCACTGGGGATGTGCCCACAACCAATGTACATGCCCTTAACCAGAATCAAACCGGGGACCTTTCAGTCCACAGGCCGATGCTCTATCCACTGAGCCAAACCGGTTTCGGCCCTTTGACAACTTTTGCAAATAGTTAACCTTAGAATTCATTTCTCTCTTTCAAAACTAATTTTTTTCCTTTTCATCATATACATAACTTTCATAAATTTCATACTTTCAAATTAGTCTTCAATTTATATATATATAAAGTATTAGTTTTATATCCTTTAAAAATGCACATTTATTCTAATATTCTCTCTGTCATTAATTTGTATATACCTTCAACTATTTGTACAGATTTCTTTCCTCCTTTTCCTTTAAAATGCATATCCTATCTTCTATTATTAAAACTATACAATATTTAAACCTTAATTTTCCAATGATAATTAAAAGTAAATATCTAGCATTTCTTAGATTGACATTAATACACATTTTGTAATTATTTTAAAAGAGATTTATTAAATTTAAACTGGTTTTTATATTAAAATTTTGGTTCAGACCATAAGATTAATCTTGTTTTTTTATTTATTTTTATTTTTGTATGTCCATCTCTTCCAGGTTGTCCAGTTTGTTGGAATAGAGTCGATCATAGTATTTTTAAAAATTTCATTGTATTTTTAAAGTATTACATAAAGTAGTATATATATCTCCTTTTTTCCCCCATTGACCTTTCCCCAGCCTGCCCTACCTCCTGTCACATGATTTCATCCCACCCCACCAGTGTCTTGTGTCCATTGGTTGGGCTTATATGCATGCATGAAAGTCCTTCGGTTGATCTTTTTCCCCCTCTCCCAACACTCTCTAGCCTTCCTGCTGTAATTGGACAGTCTGTTCGATGCTTTACTGCATCTGTACCCATCTTTTTGTTCATCAGGTTATAATGTTCTTTATTTTCCATAAAAGAGTGAGATCATGTGGTATTTTTTTTTCATTGCCAGGCTTATTTCACTTAACATAATGCTCTCTAGGTCCATCTAAGTTGCTGCAAATGGTAGGAATTCCTTGTTTTTTATAGCAGTATAGTATTCCATTGTGTAAGTGTACCATAGTTTTCAATCCACTCATCTGCTGAGGGGCACCTAGGTTTTTTTCAAATCTTAGCTATTGGAAATTGTGCTGCTATGAACAAAGGGCTGCATATATCCTTTTATGATTGGTGTTTCTATTTTCTTGGGATATACTTCTAGAAGTGGGATTACTAGGTCAAATGAGAGTTCAAATTTTAGTTTTTTGAGGAAACTCCATACTTTTCTCCACAGTGGCTGCATGAGTCTGCATTCCCACCAGCAGTGCACAAGGGTTTCTTTTTCTCTGAATCCTTGCCAACACTTATCATTTGTTGATTTGTTGATTATAGCCATTCTGACAGGTGTGAGATGATACCTCATTGTCATTTTGATTTGTATCTCTGGGATAATTAGTGACTGAGCATGTTTTCATATGCCTCTTGGCCTTCTTTCCGTCTTTTTTTTTTTTTTTTTTTTTTTTTTTTTTTTTTTTTTTTTTTTGAAAATGTTCTATTTAGGTCTATTGCCCATTTTTTTTTTTTTATTTAATCATTTATCTTCCTTTGATTAAGTTGTATGAGTTCTCTGTAAATGTTAGAGATTAAACATTTATAAGTGATAACGTTTGTAGATATGTTATCCCATAGAGTGGGCTTTCTTTTTGTTTTGTTGATGGTTTATTTTGCTGTGAAAAAGCTTTTTATTTTAATTTATTCCCATTTGTTTATTTTTTCTTTAGTTTCCATTGACTTAGGAGCAGTATTGGTGAAGAAATTGCTTTGACATATGTCTGAGATTTTTCTGCCTGTGGATTCCTCTAATATTTTTATGGTTTCCCGTCTTATGTTTAAGTCTTGTATCAATTTTGAGTTTATTTTTGTGTATGGTTTAAGTTGGAGGTCTAGTTTCATTGTTTTGCATGTATCTGTCCAATTTTCCCAACTCCATTTGTTGAAGAGACTGCCTTGACTCCATTGTATGTTCATGCCTACTTTGTCAAATATTCATTAAGCATAGTGATTTGGGTTGATATCTGGATTCTCTATTCTATTCCACTGATTTATATGTCTGTTCTTGTGCCAGTACCAGTCTGTTTTGAGAACAGTAGTTTTGTAATACAGCTTGAATTCTGATATGGAGATCCCACCTACTCTGTTCTTCTTTCTCAGGATTGCTGTGGCTATTCAGGGTCTTTTTGAGTTCCAGTTGAATTTATGAAGACTTCTTTCTAGATCTGTGAAATATGCTATTGGTATTTTAACGGGGAGTGCATTGAACCTATAAATTGCTTTGGGAAGTATGGACAGTTTAATTATGTTGATTATACCAACCCATGAACATGGTATGTTCTTCCATCTATTTACATCTTCCTCTATTTCTTTTTTCAGTGTCCCGTAGTTTTCCTGGTAACCCACTTATTGTTTAATAGCATGCTATTTAGTCTCCATGTGTTTGATTTTTTTTTTTGGATTGTTTTTATTGTAGTTGATTTCCTGTTTTATGGTATTGTGATCTGAGAAGGTGTTTGATATGATTTCTATCTTCTTGAATTTGAAGAGACTTTGTTTGTGACCCAATATATGGTCTAACTTTGAAAATGACCCATGTGCTCTTGAGATGAATGTATATTCTGTGTCATATATATATATGTATATAATTGATTTTTATTACAGAGAGAAAGAAAGAGGGATAGAGAGTTAGAAACATCGATGAGAGAGAAACATCTATCAGCCGCCTCCTGCACACTCCCAACTGGGGATGTACCCACAATAAAGGTACATGCCCTTAACCATAATTGAACCTGGGACCTTTCAATCTACAGGCCAATGCTCTATCCATTGAGCAAACTGGTTTCGGCTATTCTGTGTCTATATGATGAAATGTTCTGAAGATGTCAATTAATTTCATCTGGTCTAGTGAGTCATTTTGGATTGATGTGTGTTTTTGTTGTTGTTGTTTTTTAAGTTTAGCTACATCAGAAAGCAGGGTTTTTTTTTAATATCTATTTTATTGATTTTTCACAGAGAGGAAGCTAAAGAAGGATAGAGAGTTAGAAACATCGATGAGAGAGAGACATCGATCAGCTGCCTCTTGCACACCCCCTACTGGGAATGTGCCCGCAACCAAGGTACATGCCCTTGACCGGAATCGAACCCGGGACCTTTCAGTCCACAGGCAGACACTCTATCCACTGAGCCAAACCGGTTTCGGCAGGATTGATGATTCTTTGCTGATTTTTTGTTTAGAGGATTTGTCCATTGGTGATGGTGGGGTATTTAATTCTCCTACTATGATTGTATTATAAATCTCTCCCTTCATATCCTCCAGGAGGTTTGTTTTTTTGTGTGTGTTCCTGTATTGGGTGTGTATATGATTACCAGAGTTATGTCTTCTTGCTGGATTGTTCCTTTTAGTATTATGAAGTGGTCTTCCTTATCTCTTTTTATATCATTCACTTTAAGATCTAAATTGTCAGATATAAGTATTGCTACCCCAGCTTTTTTTCATTTTCATTCACCTGGAAAACATTTTCCATCCATTCACCCTCAGTCTGTGTGTGTCTTTATTTCTGAGGTGGGTTTCTTGTAGACAGCAGATATATGGGTCATGATTTCTTATCCAATATGTTACCCTATGTGTTTAGATTGGGGCATTTAATCCATTTACATTTTAACTTATTATTGATACGTACTTGTTTATCGCCATTTTTATTTTTTACTTCTGTCTTCCTTCTTTGCTTCATATTATGTGGTTTTTTTTGTTTTTTTTTGTTTTTTTTACAGCAGACCCTTTAGCATTTCTTTTTAAAAAAATATATTTTATTGATTTTTCACAGAGAGGAAGGGAAAGGGATGGATAGCCAGAAACATTGATGAGAGAGAATCATTGGCCAGCTGCCTCCTACACTCCCTTAACCAGGGATGTGCCCACAACCAATGTAAATGCCTTTAACCAGAATCGAACCTGGGACCTTTCAGTCCACAGACCAACACTCTATCCACTGAGCCAAACCGGTTTTGGCAGCATTTCTTTTTTTTTTAATTTAATAAATCTTTATTACTCAGATTATTACAATTATTTCTCCTTTTTCCCCCCAAAGCTCCCCTCCACCCGATTCCCACCCCACTCTCTGCCCTTACCTCCTTCCCATTGTCCTCATCCATAGGTGTACAATTTTAGTCTGGTCTCTTCCTGCACTCCCATCCTCCTTTTCCCCTGATAATTATCAATCCACTCCCTTTCTTTGCCCCTGATTCTATTATGTTCACCAGACTATTCTGTTCCTCAGATTTTTAATTCACTTGATTTTTAATATTTTTTTAATATATTTTATTGATTTTGTACAGAGAGGAAGGGAGAGAGATAGAGAGCTAGAAACATCGATGAGAGAGAGTCATCGATCAGCCACCTCTTGCCCACCCCCTACTGGGGATATGCCCGCAACCAAGGTACATGCCCTTGACCAGAATCGAACCCGGGACCTTTCAGTCCCCAAGCTGACGCTCTATCCATTGAGCCAAACCGGTCTCGGCTAATTCACTTGATTTTTAGATTCACTTGTTGATATATATGTATTTGTTGATCATAATTTTTATCTGTTTTCTTCTTCTTCCTCTTCTTAAAGAATACCTTTCAGCATTTCATATAATACTGGTTTGGTGGTGATGAACTCCTTTAGCTTATTCTTATCTGTGAAGCTCTTTATCTGACCTTCAATTCTGAATGATAGCTTTGCTGAGTAGAGTAATCTTGGTTGTAGGTTTTTGCTATTCATCACTTTGAATATTTCTTGCCACTCCCTTCTGGCCTGCATAGTTTCTGTTGAGAAATCATCTGACAACTGTATGGGTGCTCCCTTATAGGTAACTAACTGTTTTTCTCTTGCTGCTTGTAAAATTCTCTTTGTCTTTTGCCCTTGGCATTTTAATTATAATGTGTCTTGGTGTGGTCCTCTTTGGATTCCTTTTGCTTGGGGTTCTGTGAGCTTCATGTACTTTAAAGTCTATTTCTTTCACCAGGTGGGGGAAGTTTTCTGACATTATTTCTTCAAATAGCTTTTCAGTATCTTGCATTCTCTCTTCTTCTGGGACCCCCATAATTCTGATGTTGGTACTCTTGAAGTTGTCCCAGAGGCTCCTTACACTATGTTCAACTTTCTGGATTCTCTTCTCTTCTTGCTTCTCCAGAGGGATGTCTTTTGCCTCTTTGTATTCCAAATCATTGACTTAATTCTTGTGTTCCTCTGGTTTGCTGTTTGGTCTCTGTATAATATTTTTTTTTTAAATTTAAGTCAGTGTATGTTTAATTTCTAGTTGGTCCTTTTAAATATCCTTGGGGATCTTATTAAATTTATCGACCTTTTCTAGGAAATTCTTGAAAAACCTTATAACCATGGTTTTGAACTCTATATCCAGTCTTTTGTTTTCCATTTCTTGTTTGAGATCTATTTCCTTGTCTTGGCATTTTTGCTGCTTCCCTGTGTTGATAGAATGGCTTTGTGTGTTTGGTGTCCTATATGGCCCAGTGGGTCGGCTTCTCCTGTTACTTGAGGTAGACACTCTTGTTGCTCCCCTTTGTAGTCTGTGTGTATAGCCTCGTTGTAGTTAAATCTTGATTATTGTTGCTATCACTGGAAGGAATTGACCTCCAGGCCCATTGGATGTGAGTATCAGCTGTGTCTACTCCAGGATACCTTCTGTATTGGAGACAGTCTTATACACATATGTCAAACACAAGGCCCGCGGGCCAAATCCAGCCTGCCAGGCCTTGCAATGTGGCCCGCACCGCGCTGTCATCACTGCACTCCGCTGTCAGTTTATGACATTGTCAGTTTATGACTGTTCAGTAAACCATTCGGCCCGCGATTTAGACTGGATTTTAGATTTTGGCCCCTTCTCTGATTGAGTTCGACACCCCTATTATAGGATAAGACTTGCAAAATTGAAAAAGTCTCTGTGCTCAGCTTGGATGGAGTGGAGTCTCAGGGCTGAGCTGACAGTCTTGGCTTCCTGTCAGCCCTGCCCTTGTGTGCGAGCCTCAGACCTCTGCCTTCCATGGCTCCCCTGAGTGAGTTTCCGCCTGATAGTCCAGAATCCCCTTGTAAGAGCGTGGGTGCCCCAGGGGCTCACCTGGAATTGGATTGGGTCTCATAGTCTGGAGCTTCTGACTCCTTCTGCTATGGAGCAGCTGCGGCAATCCACGGTGAGATCTCTCTACATGCACTCACTCACACTCTGCGGCTCCAGTTCTCCTGGTCTCCTAGTCTTGTCAGACTTCTCTGTGTCCACTCACTTGCATGCTGCAGCTCCTGGCTCCCCTGAGTCTCCCATGTCTCCAGGTGCCTTTCTCTACAGTGCAGATGAGCCTGGGTCCACGGGGTTTCGACGGGGGTTAGGGTTAAGTGCAGTTGGAACTGCAGTTCAGTGCAGTCCGGGGCTTCCTTTCCCCTCCTGCCACCCAGGCACTTGGCCACCCTTCCTCTCTGCGTGCACGTCTTCCAACCTTAGCACTTTGCAGCTCCCCTGATCTGTGAGCCTCTCTCCTTCTTTCTAGTTGTAGCTTTTCCATTCTGCCAGCTTTCCTGTGGTTTTGGGTGATGTCCGTTCTGTCTTTTAGTTGTTGTCTTGAAATTGTTGTGTGAGGCGGCAGCTTAGGTGCTTACCTAGGCTGTCATCTTGGTTTCTCCCTCCCTTTAGCATTTTCTGCATTGCTGGTTTGGCAATAATAAACTCCCTTATCCCTTTTTTGTCTGTGAAGCTCTTGATTTCAACCTCAATTTTGATTGATAACCTTGCTGGGTACAGTATTCTTGGATTCAGATCCTGTCTTTGCATGACCTTGTATATTTCATTCCATTACCTTCTGGCCTGGTGTGTTTATGTTGAGAAATCAGTTGCTAGTCTGATGGGGGATTCTTTGTAGGTAACTTTCTGTCTGTCTCTGGACAGTTTTAAGATTCTTACTTTGGAATAATAATAGAGAGAATACAAGATGGCTGCTCAGGTAGGCAACTAGCCGCAGCCGCACACAACAATTTCAATAAGATTCTTACTTTGTCATTGGTGTTTGCCAATTGAATTATAATGTGTCTTGGTGTCGGTCCTTTGGGGTTCATTTTACTTAGGACTCTGTGAGCTTAGATTTGTGTGAGTTTTTTCTTCCCTATATCAGGGAAGTTTTCTGTCATTATTTATTCAAACAGGTTTTTTTATTCCTTGCTTAGTTTCCTTTCTTTCTGGTACCCCTATTATGTGGATTTTTTTGTTTGTTTGTTTTCATGTTGTTCCAAAGTTCCCTTAGGCTCTTCTCCTGCTTTTTAATTATTTTTTCTGGAAGCTGCTCTACTTGGGTATTTTTTTTTCCTACCTTGTCTTCTAGCTTGCTGATGTAGTCCTCTGCTTCTTCTAGTCTACTCCTGATGCTTTCTATTGAGTTCTTTACAGCAGTGATGCCATTTTTCTTTTCTTTTCTTTTTTCTTTTCTTGGTTATTCTTCATTTCCTCTTGGTTCTTACTCATGTTGTAGAATTTCTTTCATTCTTTTCATCCACCTTATAATCGCTTCTCTGAATTCTTTCTCTGACGGGTTGCTTGCATCCATTTCATTTACTTTCTTTTATGATGATGTTTCATATGCAGGCTGTTTCTTTGTCTCCCCATGATCTCTCTTCTCCAGTTGTCTGGTTATGTATTTCTCTCTCTCCTGCATTGATTTAAAGGCACAAAATACAACATAACAAGGTACAACACACAAGGCACTGAACACGAATATATTCATGATATTAGTAACCCCAAGTGAAGGTGACCATCAGAAAAAGGCCAGTTAGAGTACAGAAGAGAATGGAGAAGAGACATTAAAAAAAAAAAAAAAAAAAAAAAAAAAAAAAAAAAAAGAGTGCAAAAATGAAATTGGGAAAAGGAAAAAAAGTAATAGATAATAGAGAATTAGGAAGAAAAGGGGGAAAAACTACAATATATATAGGAGCAGAAAACTCCAATAGAACAGCCACTGATCCCAACACATGCCAGCAACAAGTACCTGGAGATGAATGCAAACTACAAACATCAACTATTATCAAGTGAGGTGAGGGAAAACAGAAGAAAAAAAAACAAAAAACAATCTCACGAACAAGCACAAAAAATCAATATAATCAATGATCAAGCAAACAACAACAAAAGGACAGCGAAAAAAAATTAAAAACTTTGGATAGTGATGAAAGAGAAGAGAGAGGTATGGACTTGGACCAGGGGATTGGAAATTAGATATTTAAGTATGGTGAAATTTTAGCAGGGGGTAAAAAGAAGGAATAGGGAAAAATCTAAAGCAGGAGGAGGATAAGAGAAACAGGATAACAAAAGGGGAAAAGTGAGGAAGACAGTGTTGGCATAAAGGTAAAGTTGAGATAGAGTGAAATGATGCTAAAAGAAAGATGAAAATAGAATGTGGAACACTAATCCCAACGTAAAATAAAGAAAAAATAAAATGGCACTTAAAAATGGTAAAATATTAGTACTAATAATATTGATTAAAAATAACAATGTAATAACTAAAAAATTAAAATCAATTTAGGAAAAAAAGAAAGAAATTAGTTTATTAAGTAAAAGATTAAATAAATAAAAATAAAAATGTGCAGTAGCAAAGGTCATTGCAGTGAAGATCTACTGTTCTGTTTGGCAGGCCTGTTTCCTAGTCAGGACAGTATTGAAGTTCCTTGCATTCCACTGCTCCTTGGTGTTGTAAGCCAGTCCTGATTTTAAAGCAGGGTTTATTTTTGTTTATGTTTACACAAGAGTCAATTTGTGATTCAGTCCCTGGGGTGCAGTGTTTCTGGATTGATCTCTGGGTCTATAGCTCCTCTCTAGCTAGTGTTTAGGTTTTTTGTTTTGTTTTTTTCCCCTGTGGCACCAAATACTGGCTTCATGGAGTAGGTTGCCCCAGAGCTGGTTCTATGATGATTATTCTCCACTCTGATCCCCAGGTTCCAAAAAAATGTATTTATCCTGCAATCTCTTCTAGTGTCCTCAATTGGGTGATCCTACCGTGTTTCCCCAAAAATAAGACAGTGCATGGAAAGATAAGACATTCCCTGAAAATAAGACCTAGTGCAACTTTGGGAGAAAAAATTAATATAAGACACTGTCTTATTTTCGGGGAAATAGGGTATATCTTGGGCCCAGCAATCAGAAGCAATGATTCAAAGGGGCAGGGGGTGGGGGGGAGAAGGAATCAGAGTAAGTGTACAAAATCTGGAGCTGCATGCAAGTCTGTGCAGTCTTTTTTCCCTTTGGGTCTATGCAGCCTGCACACTTAAAATTTTTAGGTTGTCCTTTTGTGCCCAGGTCAAAATGGGTTGCCTTTTTACAGTTCCCTTCTGTTAGCAGTCCTGCAGACTCCCTTCCACATTCATGGATCATGTCAGCCAAACAGCCAAGGATTTTTCTTGGCACAGTCTTCCCCAGGTCTCTAGCTCCTGCTGTGTGCATGTTTTTCTCTCCTGCTGGGAACATAGAGCTCACCCTATCCCAGGCGAAATCTGACCTTTTTGTGAGCAAGTGTAGAGCTCCTCTGAATCCATGTGTTTATGGCACTTGGGGACCAGTGTTCTCAGTTTTGCAGCTGTTCAGTGGGTGCCGTAGTTGTATATTCCACAGCCTTTTTAGACATCTGATAACATCCACTTTCCTCTTCAAATGGTGCAGTCGCCACGTCTGAACTGGTCACTTCAGGAGGGAACCCAGCAGCAGTGGGGGCTGCCTGGTCAGGGGAGCCCCATCTATCAAACTCTCAAAGTCTCCTGGAGTATAGCTGTCCCTGAACTCACCAACAAACACTCCCTGTGCAACCACACACTCTCCCTTTATTTTCTCATTCACAGACTATCTTTCAGTCTGTCTTCCCATTGGCAGCCATCTTTCTTAATCCTCTTTTTTAATTAGGTCAATAAAATATTATATTCTAGGTTGAAATTTTACCGCATGTAGTACACATAAGGACTATAGTATATATTTTGAACTACTAATTTCTCCAGAGAAAATATAAGAGTTATTTTTCTCAAAAATGAATTTCTATACTTTATGAATTTTGTTATCACAACCATATAATTTTTTTCAACTTAATTTAAACTTTAAACTTTTAGAAGTCTTAAATTTTAGGTGGCAAATTAAATTTCTCAGATTAGTAATATTTTTATATTTTAAGGATGTATTTCAAGTAAAATACATGATGTATTTAATTAATAGATTTAATTCTGTTCTCTAGATTTTTCATATGAGGCAAAATCAGATTAATATTTCAGTATTTTTGTCATTTTAAAATACCTAGATATTTAATAATTTTTATTATTTAATTCACCAGTGTTCTAAAGTTTTAAATTACCAAATTCTTTGTAAAACTATGTTTCTGGTGAAAAGGCAGGGGGAGGAGGGAGCAGGCCTCTAATCTGTTTGAACTTTAAAACTGGCACATTCTTCCTAAGAGATAAAATCTAAGGTTATGGCTGCAGCTTCTCTGGAACTGGCCCTTTCCTCTAATAGAGAATACAGCCAGTCTCCTCTCAAGTGACATTAATAATATATTTATAATTATTACTGAAAAGCTTTATTACAAATCCCTTGTTAGTCACATTTATTTATTTATGTTTTAATAACTTTGATATTTTAAAGCCAATTATTATTATCTAAGACTTTTTCTTTGACAAATTCTTTAATAGAGATAACTCACTGACTTTCAATGGCTGTAATGTTAAAGTATCATTTTATTTTTTAAAAAACAGGAGTGCCCCTGGGATCTGTGAGGCAACCTTGAAATACAGTCCATTATTATTCAAGAACTACCCAATATTATGGAAACATTTATTCTATTGCCCAAATACACCCTATGGATTTTCCTTGGGTCATTTTCAGCATCTTTTAAACAAAACAACAACAAAAGAGTCAGTCTTGGGTTTATTCTATAGCATCCGTGAAGAGATGGAGTTCAGTCCAAGAGGCCACACAAAATCAGGCAGGGCACACCTTCTTTTAAGCTAGCCTTTTTATCTTCATGGGTACAGAAATCCCAGACACAACCCTAAATTCTGAGAAATGTCTCATCTATTCAAATTTCAAATGACAACTGGGAAATAAAAAACATGGCAAAAATGAGACTTTTAACAACACTCATGAAAGTGGGTGTCCATTTTACAGGATCAGCAAAAGACTAGTAATTAATGGGCTGGGGCCTTTTTTAGTTTCCTTTGTCTAGAGAATTTTTCTAGAACCTGTGTTATTGGTCATAGGTTCTAGGTGTATTGTTTATATTCTTTCTCTCCATCCCCTCATTCTGTTTGCTCTGGGGAAATTTAGTAATGGTTTGGCCATCTACTGTTTCTTTTCTATTAAATTAAATTAAATTAAATTAAATTAAATTAAATTAAAGGCATGATTAATAGACTAACAATAAACAAATTAAACCAAACAATAAAGACAGATAAAACAACAATCAACAGACAAGCACCCATAACACATAGACAAGACTTAATAAATGAGAGTTCTTTTTATTTTTTTTTTTTAATGCTTTGTCTGAAAATTCCAGATGTAATTTTCAGACAAAGCATTAAAGAATCCTTTTGTAAAAGGACAGGACTGTTAGCCCCATTTTCTCTAGCTGTTGAGCCTTTCCACACAGATCTGGGGCCTTAGGTATTACAGACTTTTGATCCCCAATATGAATTGTGTATAACACAGTTCAAACAAGAGCCCACATAGCTAAAGATGACAAGGGAACTCATTTTCCTTGAGCCTGATTTAAGAGAGTACCTTTTGACATTTTATTTCCTTTATCCCTGAGCATGCAAGCTAAAAATTTACAATGATGTTTTTGCCTTTTACTCGAATTCATCCCCATTATAGCCTGGCTGAAATAAAAGAGCTTCTCAACAACCTACGGTTCACGACTCTGAAGCTGGCATGAGCTTTGTGCACAGTGAATTTCCCCACTTTTTCAGTGAACCTCCCACCTTTCTGGAGAATTTACTTTTTTCTTTGTTTTTTGCTCAGGTGATTCTTCTCCAGATGCCTATTTGTGCACCAGATGTGAATGCTGCATCCATTTGCGCCTAGAGTTCAGGATCTGGAAAAGGGGCCACACACAAATGAATACACTAGACAAGAAATATGAATTTAGAAGGCATGGGGGGCCAGGTGGAAAACATTTCTCTAGTGGAGAGGCTCTCTGAAGCCCTGCCCCTGTTAGCTTTCATTCAATTTTAGAATACACATCTTGCCCTCAGTTAGGTATGCAATCTGGTAGCAGACAGACTATCTTAAAGGTCAATAAATATTAGTAAAGATTTCCTTTGAGACTATTATGTCAGAAAATTGCTTGAGCCACCATTATCTCGACAGAACAATTGGTGCATAGCTTTAGCTCTTGAAAAAGCTCAAGGTCCAGCAGTCGTCCAAGTTCCCTTGTTGCACTTTCATGATAGTGTTGACAATGGATAGCTTCCAGCAGTTGGGTTAAGGTTAGGATTAGTGTTAAAGTTCGGTTTAGTGTTATGGTTAGAACTAGGGCTACAGTTAGATTTAGGGATAGCATTAGGATTAGGACTTGGGCTATAGTTAAAGGTAGAATTAGTGTTAAAATTAGGGCTAGAGCTAGGATTAAGATTAGGGTTGAGGTTTGGAATAAGGCTAGGGCTAGAGTTAGGTTTATGGTTAGGGCCAGAGTTACTGTGAGGCTTACTGTTATGGACAGGAATACTGCTAGATTTATGGTTTGGGTTAAGGCCACAGATATGTTTAGAGTTAGGGTTACGTTTAGGGCTAGGGCTAGGGTTAGAATTAGTATTTGGATTAGGGTTAGGGTAGGTTTAGAAGTAGGTCTAGTGTTGGGGTTAGGATTAGTTTTAAGCTTTATTCTAGGGCTCAATTTAGGGTTAGATTTAAGGTTAAAGCTATGGTTAGGGCTAGGGTGAGGTTTAGGATTAGCATCTGGGGCCTTGGATGCACATTGGAATCACCTGGAGAGCTTTAAGAACTCTGGATTCCTTAGTCCTACCCCCATAGATTGACCTAACTGCTCTGAAGTGTGGCCAGGGTTCTGGGTATTCAAAAAGATTCTTGCCGATTCTAATGAACAAAAAAGCAAGGTCCTCTGATGGAGGTCTCACATTACAGAACAGTGAGAGCATATTGTGGACCCTCTAAAGTTTTAGGGTGCTATAGAACCCATTCCCCTAGCTGGTTGGATCTGGAGGTGAAGATCCAAAGAGACCTCCTGGAAGCAGTGTCCTGTGCTTTCTTTTTTTTTAAATATATATTTTATTGATTTTTACAGAGAGGAAGGGAGAGAGATAGAGAGCTAGAAACGTCGATGAGAGAGAAACATCGACCAGCTGCCTCTTGCACACCCCGCAACCAATGTACATGCCCTTGACCGGAACTGAACCGGGACCTTTCAGTCCGCAGACCGACGCTCTACCACTGAGCCAAACCGGCTTCAGCTGACCTGTGCTTTCAATGATGAGTAGGAATAGGTAATGTCACCCACAGAGGAACTGGAGGATGGAGAACTATAGGTTGACTGACAAAATAGGGTGGTTAGGGTTAGGACTAGGGTTAGGTTTAGGGTTAGGGTTAAGGCTAAGGTTAGGGTTAGTGTTAAAATTAGTGGAATGGATAGGATTAAGTTTTCAGATAGGTTAGGGTTATGTCTAGGTCTAGGGAGAGGGTTAGTATTAAAGTTAGGTTAGGGTTAGGATTAGTCTCATGGTTAGGGTTAAGGGTAAGGTTAGGGTTAGTGTTAATATTAGGGCTAGGGCTAGGATTTAGAGTTGTGTCAAGGCTAGGGTTAGGGTTTAAGATTAGTGTTAGGGCTAGGCTTAAATCTAGGGCTATAGTTAGGTTTAAGATCAGTATTAAGATCAATGCTTACACTCGGATTAATGTTAGCACTAGGTTTATGTTTAGGATTAGTGGTAAGGTTTGTGTCTGGTTTCTTGGATACAAATTGGAATAATCTGGATAGTTAGTAGGGTTAGGATTTGGGTTAGGGATAGGACTAGGGATAGTGTTATGGTTAGATTTTAGGCTTGTGTTAGGATTTGGCTTTGGACTAGGATTAAGGTTAAGGTTAATGTAAGGTGACCAGATTTTAACATTGGTAAAGTGGGACACCATTAACGGTGTCTGTGTGTGTGTGTGTGTGTGTGTGTGTGTGTGTGTGTGATTAAAAATTTGGTCTATTTTGTCAATAGCATGAAAAGACATAAATCCTTATGCTAATGTTAATTTCTTTTCTTCTTCCTTATAAGTTGTTTTCTGAAAAAAATTCCTTTATTTTGGAGGAAGATGCAGCAGTATTTAAATATCTTTTATGTTTCTGTGTCTCCAAGTGCTTTAAAATATCATTCTTCCCGCCAAGCAAAATAGAAAACTCACCATTACATTTCTCACATTTTACCATGTAATCCCTTTTGTTTTTTATAATAAAAGGAAATTCACTTCTTAGATCATCGTTGAATTTGCATCCTCTTTTCTTACTCATTATGTTAAAAATCTAAAAAAATAATTTAAAATTATATTATAAATTATTATATACATATTGTTTAAAAACACAGTAAGTAGGTACATAATTACATGAACATATTTTATTGTTAGTTTATAAATTAAATTAATTTGATTGTTATAAAGTAATTATATTTTAAAAATTATTTAAACTTTAATCCTATATTTCTTTCTAAATAATAACGATACTAACTTGTATTATTTTTCCTATGAATTTGCCGTAACGTCAGTCATAAGTGTTACTTTCAAGACTGGTGCTAGACTTTTTGCTGCCACTATGAAATATAAATAATACGAGTACTGTCTGCTAAATTCAAAAAAATTTATGTATTAATGAAATAAGTAAATAAATTACTTACCTAAATTATCCGAATAGCTGATTTGTAATGACATCACTTGTTCAACTAGTTTACTAGCACGCAGTACAATGTGTATCGTCTGAGAGACAGTTACAAAATGTTTTTGTCATTGCCAATCCTAAAAAAAATGCCATTGCTCATTAAGTCCAAACAATAGTGGTCAAATTCTAACAACTGATCAACAATGTGAACTTTGATAAGCAGTTCTCGATAACCAGTTCTCAACAATTATTTGTTATTATTAAAGTTTAACATTATAAAATTAACAAAAATAATATAAAACTCGTATCCTGGCTAAATAGCCAGAAGGCCACCCAAAACCGTATATCCCCTTCCCGTTCTCCTGCCGTTCCCTAGCTTGTCATGCATTCTTTCAAAAAATTGGGACTTTTTTAAAATGCCGCAGGACTTGGGACAAATTGTTAAAAATCGGGACTGTCTCGCCAAAATGGGGACATCTGGTCACCTTAGGTTAGTGGCATGTTTAGGACTAACCCTAATCCTAACTTAACTCTAAACCTAACCATAGCCCAAACTCTGTACCAAACCTAACCCTATTTATAATCTTAACACAACCATAAAACCTAACCCTAACCCTAGCCCTAGTCCTAGCCCTAACCCTAATTCTAACCTAACCCTAATCCTAACCCTAACCCTAGTCCTACCCTAGACCTAATCCTAACTCTAACCCTAACCCTAACCCTAACTCTCCAGGTGATTCTAATGTGCATTCAAGAACACAGATGCTGAGCCTAAACCTAACCCTAAACCTAAACTTATGCTAATACTAAGCCCTAGCCCTAGACCTAATCTTAACACTAACTCTAACCATAACTGTAACCCTAACTCTAACCCTAGTCATAGTCCTAACCATAACACTAACCCTAACCCTAAACCGAAGGCTAACATTAACCTGAGCCCTACCCCTAATCTTAATTATTGCTAACCCTAACTGCAGCCCTAGCCTTAACCTTAATTATAGCTCTAAAAACAATATTAACCTTTACCCTAAACTAACCCAACCCTAAAACCTAACTCTAAACCTATCCCTAACTTTAACCCCAAACCTAACCCTGACCCCAACCCTAGCCCTATAGCCCTAACCAAAACCCTAACCCTAACTCTAATCCTAACCCTACCCTGTAATGAATATTAACACTAACTTAACCCTAATTATAGACCTAGATATACCCCTAACCTAAACAAACCCCAAAACCTATTCATCACCCTATTCCTAGCCATAGCCCTAACCCTAATCCTAACACTAGTCTTAGCCCTATCCCTAACGCTAACTGCAATGCTAACCCTAATCTAGAAAATTATGGTTAGGGCTAGGGCTACAATTATGGTTAGATTTAGGTTAGAGCAAGAGTTAGGACTTGGGTTAAGGTTAGGATGAGAGTTAGTGTTAAGATTGTGTTATGTTTAGTGTTATGACTATTGTTAGCACTAATTTTCTAGATTTTTCCAACATGCAGGCAAGAATCTCAATGCTAAACATAACCAAACCGTAGGCATAGTCCTAAATTAACCCTAAAACCTAACTCTAAACCTAGTTTTAGACCAAGACCTAAATATAAACCTAAGCCTAGCCCTAATCTTAACCCTAACCATAACACTAACACTAGCCTAACCCTAAACCTAACCTTAACCAAAACTCTCTAGGTGATTTCAATGTGAAGCCAAGGAATTGGATGATAAGCCTAAAAGGAGCCGTAGTCAAACCCCTAACCATAATCCTAATGCTAGCCCTAACTATAACCCTAAACATAGCCCTAACCCTAACATTAACCTACCCATAAAATTTAACCCTAATCCTAGTTCTAGACTAACCTTAATCCTGACCTAAACCTAACTTTAAACCTAGTTCTAGCTCTTACCCCAACTCTAATCCTAATCCTAAACCTAACTATAACCAAAACCCTAATCATACTATCCAAGTGAATACATTGTGCAGCCAAGTACTCAGAATACAACCTAATCCTAAAGCTAAACCTAATTTGTAGGAAGGGGTTATAGGATTAAGCCTTGGATTGACCTACTGGCAAAGCTGCAAACAAGTCCCAGTTTAGAGGGCACAGCCTTCTTAGCATAATTAAGCTTGATCTTGTGACTGCTCCCTAGATCTTTCCTGGGTAGCTAATAGGCTGTGGTAGTTGCAACAAATGCTGCCAATACAAGTGAAACTTACAAGAACATTGTAAATTGCCTTGTTTACCTCTGACTATAAAATAAAAGCTCAGCTTGCAGTCTGGATCTGTTTTGTGGTCTCAGCCAGGCACAGAAGATCCACCTAAACCCAGCTTATTCTCTTTGTCTTTTCTTCACCCTTCACCAGCCCTTTCTCAGGTTCGTCAAACCCTTGGCTGTGCTGGCATGGCACACTAACCCTATATGTCATATTTATAACCCTAACCCTAATACCAACCCTAGCCCTTGCCCTAAATTAAATTAACCTTAATATTAAACCTATACCTAATCTTGCACTAGCCCTGGATCTAACTCCAACCCTGACCCTAATCCTACCCTAATCCTAAACATAGCTCTAGACCTATACATAACACTAAGGCTAACCCTAACCTTAACCTTAACTCAACTCTAAAACCCTAGCCCTAGCCCTAATTTAACCTTAATTCTAATCCTAATCTGAGCACTAGCCCTAGCCCTAAATATAACCATAATACTAATCACAACCCTAGCCATAATACTAACATTAACCCCACCCTAAAACCTAATCATAATCCTAGATGTAGCCCTAGCCCTAACCTAATGGTAACCCTAACTCTCCAGGTGATTCCAAAGTGAGCCCATGACACAGCAGCTAACCCTAAACCTAACCATAAACCTAGCCTTGAAATTCACTTAGAGAATAACTGGAAACAAAAAGAAAAGTAATTGAAAATACTAGTAATTCACTGGTAAGGAGCTAGAAACAGTGCAGAAAAGTTTTTTTTTTTTAAATACTTGGAGATAAAGAGCTGAAAACTGTGTAGAGAGCTGAAAACTGTGTAGAGAGCTGAAAACTGTGTAGCAAAGTGTTTAAAAATACATGGAAATCACTGATAAATAGCTGGACATTATAAAGTGTGTGAAAACACTTGGAAGTAACTGCTAAAAAGCTTATATAAGTCTCTATAAAACTGTTTCTAAACATTTGGAAATCACTGGTTAAGAGCATAAATTCAGATATAAATTATTTGTTAACACAGAAATTCAATAGTAAAGAGCTAGAATCTAAACAGAAATACATTTGAAAACATTGTAAATTCACAGGTAAAGAGCTGGACTCTGTGTAGAAAAGTGTTTGAAAATAACTACTAAAAAGTATCCAACTCCTTAGAATTCATTTGTAGAGTTGAAAACTCTAGAAAAGTATTTGAAGACACTGGGAATTTACTTGTTAAGAGCTGGAAACTTGTTAGGGAAGTGTTTGAAAACACTTGGAAATCAGTGGTAAAGAGATGGAAACTGTAGAAAGGTGTTTGAAAATACTGGGAAAACATTGGAACTGGAAACTAGGCAGACACATGTTTCAAAAAACAGGGAATGCAGTGGTAAAGAGCTGTAAAATCTGTTAAAAATTGCTTGAAAAACACTTAGAAATCATTGATAAAGGACTGCCAATTCTATAGAAACATATTGGGAAATACTTGCAAATCACTGGTAAAGAACTAGACACTAGATAAAAACCTGTTTTGGAACACTGAGTATTCATTGGTAAGGAGCTGAAAACTATAAATAAATAAATAAATAAATAAATAAATAAATTTGAAAACACCTGATATTAACTGAATAAGAACTGGAAAGTGTAAATACTTAAAAATCAGTGGCATTGAGATGGAAACTACATAGAAACATGTTTGAAAACACTGAGAATGCAGTGCTTAAGTGCTGGAAACTTTGTCAAATTATTTGAAAACATTTGGAAATCACTGATGAAAATCTGCCCACTCTATAGAAACCAAATTGAAAACACTTGGAAATCACTAGTAAAAAGCGTGTTAAAAAGCTCTGTGTGTTGATTGGCAAAGAGCTGAAAACTTTATAAAAGTGTTTGAAAACACTTGGAAATCACTGGTAAAGAGCTGAAAACTGTGTAGAAGAAAGATTGTAAATACAGGGAATTCACTGGCAAAGATCTGAAGACTGTTGAAAAGTGTTTGAAAACCACTGGTGAAAAAATTAAAATCTGTGTAGGAAAGTGTTTGAAAACTGCAGGAAAACACTGGAGCTGGAAACTAGGTAGAAATGTGTTTCAAAACACTGGGAATGCAGTGGCAAAGTGCTAGAAATTTTGTCGAAAACTGTTTAAACACACTTGAAAAATCATTGGTTAAGACCAGGAAAATGAGGTACAGAAGTGTTTGAAAACACTTGGAAATCACTAGTTAAAGTGAAAATTCAGGGATAAAACAGTTTTAACACACAGGAATTCACTGATAGAACTAGAAACATGTTTGGAAACACTAGAAATTTATGGGTAAAGAGTTGGATACTGTCAGAAGTATTTGAAAACACTTGGAACTCACTAGTTAAGAGCTAGAAATGGTGTAGAAGAGAGTTTAAAAACACTTGGAATTAACAGATAAAAAGCTTCCAACTCTATAGAGAACTATTTGATAACACAAAATACTTGGAAATCACTGGTTAAAAGCTGAAAACTAGGTACAAACCTGTTTGAAAACACTGGCAAAGAGCTGAAAACTTGGTAGAAAAATGTTTGAACAAGCACGAACTGCTAAAAAGCTGCCAACTCTCTATAAAACTGTTTAAACACACTTGGAAAGCATTGGTTGAGACAGGGAAACAAGGTACAGAAGTGTTTGAAAACACTTGGAAATAACTGGTTAAAGCTGGAATCCAAGTATAAAATGGCTTAAAAACACAGGAATTCACTCATAAAGAGCTGGAAACTGTGTAGAAGACATTGAAAACACAGGGAATTCATTGGCAAAGAGCTGAAGACTGTTAAGTGTTTCAAAAGCCCTGGTAAACAGTTAGAAACATTGTAAGAAAGTGTTTGAAAGCACTGGGAATTCACTGGAAATGAACTAGAAACTATGGAGAGGAGTGTATGAAAGGCCCTTGGAAATAACTGCTAAAAAACTTCCAACTCTGTAGAAAATGTTTGATAACACAGAGAGTTCACTGGTTAAGAGCTGGATACTGTGTAGAAAAGTGATTTAAAACACTCAAACCTTAACCATAACACTAGCCCTAGCCCTAACCATAACTGACAGTAACCCTAACCATAGCCTTAACCTCAATTCTAACTCTAATCGAATCCTGAAACCATAATTCTAGCCCTAGTCCTGGTCCTAAACTTAACCCTAACTTGTCCCTAACCCTAATCTTAGACCTAGCCCTACCCTAAACCTAAACCCTATATCATCAGGTGATTACAATGTGCAGTTAAGGACCAAGATGCCTACCCTAACCAAACTCCTAACTCTATCCCTAACCGTAACCCTAACTCTAACTTAACACTAACACTAAATTAAGCCCAAGTTATAACCTTAGGCCTAGCCCTAATCGTAACCTTAACCATAGCCCTAACCCTACTCTAACTTGAACCCTAACCCCAGTCATAGCCAGAATAATAACTCTAACCCTAACACTAATCCAAACTTTAGCACTAGCCCTAATCTTAGTTACCCTAATCCTAACCCAATCCATGGTCCTAACCCTACACTAAACATTACCTAACCATAACCCTAAAACTAACCCTAACTCTAACCCTAATCTTAACCATAACCCCAACTCTCCAAGTTATTCCAATTTTCAGCCAAGGACCCAGATGGTAAAACTAACCTTAACCCTGAAACCAAGCTAAGCCATAACCAAAACCCTAACACTAACGCTAGCACAAGACCTAACCTTAATCTTCACACTAACCCTAATGCTGATCCTGGCACTAGCCCTAATCTTAACATTGACCCTAACCCTCACTGTACCCCTAGCACTAACGCTAACCCTAGCCCAACCCAAACCTTACCCCTAGACCAGTGGTCAGCAAACTCATTATTCAACAGAGTCAAATATCAACAGTACAACGATTGAATTTTTTAAGAGCCACATTTTTAAAACTTAAAATTCTTCTAACACCACTTCTTCAAAATAGACTTGCCCAGGCCATGGTATTTTGTGGAAGAGCCACATTCAAGCGGCCAAAGAGCCTCATGTGACTCATGAGCCGCAGTTTGCCGACCATGGCCCTAGATCTAAACACAACACTTAACCAACCATGAAACTAAACCCTAAACCTAGCCCTACCCTAGACAGAACCTTAACCCTAACCTAAACCTAATCATAATCCCAACTCTAATCCAACTCTATCTATAATCTGAACTCTGTAGGTAATTTAAAATTATAGCCAAGAACCCAAATTCTAACCAAATCCCTAACCATAACTCTAAATTAAGCCCTATATATAACCTTAACCCTAACACTAACCATAGTCCAAGCAGTAATCTTAATCCTAACAAAAGCTCTTCAGGTGATTCCAATGTGCAGCAAAGGTCACAGAAACTAACCCTAAACTTAACCCTACCCTAACTAAATCTGACAATATCCCTAATCTTAACCTGAATGCTAGCCAAAGCCCTAAACATAATCTTAACACTAACCTTAATTCTAACTATCCATAGCCCTAATACTAACCTTAAACTCAATTCTAACCATAGTCCTACCTCTAGCAATACACTTAACACTAATTCAAGCCCTAGCCCTAGCCCTAACCTTAATCCTAAACCTAAACCTTACACAAAAAATAGAGCCCTCAACATAACCATAACCCTAAAACTAATCCTATCCCAATCTCTAATCTTAATCCTAACCCTAATGGTATCTCTGGCACTAGCCCTAATCTTAATACTAACCCATATCCTTGCTGTAGCAATAGCTCTAAACCTAAATTAACACTAGCCCTAATGCTAACCCTAACCTAATACTAACCCTAACCATATCAATAGCCCTAGCTATAGTCCTAACTATAACTCCAACCCTATTGTAACCCTAATCCTAACCACAGCCATAACTCTAGCCATAACCCAAACCCTAACACTAACCCTAGCATTAGACCTAAACTTAACCCTAATTCTAATTCTAACCATAACCTTGCCCTAGCCCTAATATTAACACTTACCTTAGCCCTAGCACCAACCATAATCCTAACCCAAACACTAACCATAACTCTAGCCAGAAACTTAACTCTAACCCAAACCTTAACTTTAGCACTAGCCCTCATTGTAACAGTAACCCTAACCCCAACCCTAGCCCTAGTCCTAACACTAACAATAACCTAAACATAACCCTAAATCTAACCCCCACCTCACCTTCACCCTAACCCTAATCTTAACCCTAACTCTCCAGGTGATTCCAATATGTAGACAAGAACCCAGATGTTAACCCTAACCATACCTCTAATCCAGGCCCTAGCCATAATCCTAACCTGAACCCTAACCCTAACACTAAGCATTGCCCAAACTCTAATCTTAATCCTAACCTAAATCTAATGCTAAACCTAGCACTAGCCCTAATCTTTACACTAACACTAACCTTAAATGTAGCCCTAGCTCTAAACATAACACTAAACCAAACATGAAAGCTAACTATGAACCTATTCCTAGCCCTAGCCATAATCCTAACCCTAATCCTAATTGTAGCTATAGCCCTAACCCTAACTCTACAAGCGATTCCAATGTGCAATGAAGGACCCAGAGACTAAACCTAAACCTAACCTGACCCTAACACTAAACCTAACCATAACCCTAATCCTAACCCAAACCCTAGCTCTAGATCTAATCTTAACACTAACCCTAATCCTAACCCTAGCCCAACTTTAACCCTAACCCTAACCCTAAACATAATACTAACTTACCCTAATACCTAACCCTAAGTCTAGTCCTAGCACTAGCCCTAATATTAGCACTAACCCTAGTTAAAAATATAACTCTAACCTAATCCTAAACTGAACCCTAAATCTAGCCCTAGCCTTAACCCTAACCCTAAGCCTAACACTAACCCTTACTCTGGCCATACACTTAACACTAACCTAACCCTAACCCTAACCTTAACCCAAAACCTAACACTAATACTAACTTTAGCACTAGCCCTAATCTTAACACTAACCATAACTGTAACTCTATCCCTAGCCCTAAACCTTAACTGTAACTCTAGCCATAAACATAACACTAATGTATACCTAAAACCAAACACTTAAGCCGGGTGGTAGGCCTAACCCCTAATCCTAACTTTAGCACTAGCCATAACCCTAATCTTTACCCTAATCTTAACCCAAGCCCTAGTCCTACTCCTAACCCTAACAATAACCTATTCAAACCTAACCCTAACACTAACCATAGCTCAGACCCTAACCTTAACCCAAAACCTAACACTAATATTAACTTCAGCACTAGCCCTAATCTTAACACTAACCATAACTGTAACACTATCCCTAACCCTAAATCTAATCATAGCCCTAACCCTAACCCTAACTCCAACCCTAACCTTAACACAAACTTGAGCCTTAGCCATGACCCTAATGCTAACCCTGACCCTAACTCCAGCCCTAGCCATAATCCTAACCCTAACCCTAGCCCTAATCTTAACACTGACCCTAACCCTATAAGTAGCCCTAATTAACCCTAAACCTAAGCATAGATATAGCCCTGAACATAAAACTAACCCTAACAGTAACCCAAACCTGAAACCTAACCATAACCATAGCCCTAAACCAAACCTTACCCTAATTTTAGCCCTAGCCCTAAAACTAACCCTAACCCTAACCCTAACCCTAGCTCTTATCCCTAGCCCTAACCTAGCCTAACACTAATACTAATTCTGGCCCAAGGCTTTACTATAATCCTAACTCTAAAACTAATGCTCCAATGTCAGCCAAGGACCCAGATGCTAACACTAACCCTAATCCTAACCCAAGATTTAGCCATAATCCTAACCCTAACCCTGACACTGACCCTAACCCTAGCACAACTCTAACACTAACACCAGTCCTAATCCTAACCTTAAATCTAGCACTAACCCTAACATCAACACTAGACCCAACAATCAACAATCACCATAACACCAATCCTAACCTTAACACTACCCATAATCCTTACCCTAACCAACCCTGAAAACTAACCCTAGCCCTAAGACTAAACCTAACCCTAACTGTAACCCTAACTCTCCAGGCGATTCCATTGTGCAGTGAAGGACCCAGACACTAACCCTAAATCTAACCCTATCATCACACTAATCCTAACCCTAACTATAACCATATCCCTAACCCTAGACCGAACACTAAGATGAGCCCTAGCCATAAACTTCATACTAACTATCCATATCCCTAACTCTAAACCTAACCCTAGCACTAGCCCTAATCTTAACATTAACCCTAACCCTAACTTTACCCTAGCCCTAACCCTAACCCTAACCCAAACCCTAGCCCTAGCCCTAAACATAACCCTAACCCTAACTAAACCCTAAGACCTAAACCTAACCCTCACCCTAGCCCTATTCCTAACCCTAACCAAGCCCTAACTCTAATCCTAGCCCTAGCCCTTACCTTATAGGTAACTAACTGCTTTTCTCTTGCTGCTTTTAAGATTCTCACTTTTTCTTTAGCCCTTGGCATTTTAATTTTGATGTATTGGTGTGGTCCCCTTTGGGTTCTTTTGTTTGGGACTCTTCAAATAGTTTTTCAATATCTTGCCTCTCTCTTCTTCTGGAACCCCCATAATGTGACTGTTGGTATGCTTGAAATTTTCCCAGAAGCTCCTCACACTATCTTCATATTTTATAATTCCTTTTTTTGCATATTGCTCTTCTTGTTGGGTGTTTTTTTGCTTCTTCATATTTCAGATCATTGATTTGATTCTCAGAATCCTGTACTCTCCTGCTGAATCTCTGTATATTATAATTCATTCAGTGTATGCATAATTTCTTTTTTTAAAATAAATCTTTATTGTTCAGATTTTTACAAATGTTCCTCTTTTTTTTTACCCTCCAATGCTCCCCTCCATCAGGTTCCCACCCCACCCTCTGCCCTTTCCCCAGCCCCCATTGTCCTCATGCATAGGTGCACAGTTTATGTTCAGTCTCTTCCCTCACCCCCCACTCCTCTTTTCCCTGAGAATCGTCAGTTTACTCCCCTTCCATACCTCTGATTCTATATATTCACCAGTTAATATTGTTCATCAGATTTTTTAATTCCCTTGGTTTTTAGATTCACTTGTTGATAGTTAAGTATTTGTTGTTCATAGTTTTTATCTTTATTTTCTTCCTCTTCCTAAAGAACACCTTTCAGCAATTCATATAATTCTGGTTTGGCGGTGATGAACTCCTTTAGCTTTTTTAAAATTTTATTTGTGAAGCTCTTTATCTGGCCTTCTATTCTGAGTGATAGCTTTGCTGGGTAGAGTAATTTTGGCTGTAGGTTCTTATTATTCATCACCTTGAATATTTCTTGCCATTCTCATCTGGCCTGCATGGTTTCTGTTGAGAAAGCAGCTGACAATCATATGGGTGCTCCTTTATAGGTAACCACCTGCTTTTCTCTTGCTGCTTTTAATATTCTCTCTTTGTCTTTTGCTCTTGGGATTTTAATTATATGTGTCTTGGTGTGGCCCTCTTTGGATTCCTTTTGTTTGGGGTTCTGTGTGCTTCCTGAACTTGTAGGTCTATTTCTTTCACCAGCTGGGGAAGTTTTATCACTATTTTTTCCAGTATGTTTTTGGTATCTTGCTCTGTCTCTTCTTCTGGGACCCCCATAATTCTGATGTTGGTTCGCTTGAAGTTGCCCCAGAGGTTTCTTACACTATCTTCAACTTTCTAGATTCTCTTCTCTTCTTGCTTCTCCAGAGGAGTGTCCTTTGGCTCTTTGTGTTCCAAATCTTTGACTTGATTCTTGGATCTTCCAGGCTGTTTTTAGGACTCTGTATAATATTTTGTATTTCAGACAATGTATTCTTTATTTCTAGTTGATCCATTTTCATATCATCAAAGGTCTCGTTTATTTTATCAGCCTTTTCTAGGAAATTCTTGAAAAACCTTATAACTGTGGTTTTGAACTCCATGTCCATTCTTTTACTTTCCTCCATTTCTTTCCTTTGTGTCCTGCCTCTTCTCTGCATTTTAGCTGCTTCCCTGGTTTGATGGAATAGTTTTGTGTGCTAGGTGTCCTGGCAGAGCCCAGTAGCACAGCCTTCCCAGTTACCTGAGGTGGACAATCTTGGTGCAGCCCTTTGTGGGCTGTGTGTGCAGTCTTGTTGTTAAGCCTTGCTTGTTGTTGGTATCACTGGGAAGCATTGCTCTCCAAGCCAATTGGCTGTGAGGATCAGCAGTGTCTTAGCTAAGAGGGCTTCTGTGCTTAACTTGGATGGAGTGGAGCCTCAGGGTGGTGCAGACAAGCTTTAGTTCCCCTTGAGTCCCACCTTAAGAAAGTCTTATTCACGGTGAGTCCCACAAGACTGGCTGTAGGTGCGCGCACTACTTGGGGAAATGCCGTTCTTGAGTTTTGCCTACTTCCTGACAGCCAATTTTTCCCCAGCTCAGAGTTGTCTCTCTGTGCTGTTGGGAGTTTTTTTTCTCCTGAATGAGAAAGCCAGCCACTGGGAAGGCTTCTGTGTTCCACTTGGATGGGGCAGAGTCTCAGAATGGTGCAGACAAGCTTTGGTTTCCCATCAGCCCCTCCCTAAGAGGATCTGGTTCCTGAGTCCCACAGTAATGGCTGCTGGCTACACACACCTCTGAGAGAGCTTTGCCCACTGCCTGACAGTCCGGCCTCTCCCTGAATGGGGTTGTCTATCAGAGCAATAGGGTGGTTCTGTTTTTCTCCTGAACAAGAAAGCCAGTTGTGTGTTAGTTGCCCGCCCTCTCAGCGTGCCACTAGTAAGCCAGCAGCGAACTCAGTGGCTGCCTTTTTCACATGCACAGATCTCCACACCTCCACAGTTCCTGAGGCTCAGCGTCCCTTCTCTTCCTTTCATAGATGGTAGAGCTTCCACTCAGCCAGCTGTCTGGTGTTTCAAGGCAATGTTTCCTCCTTTTTCCAGTTGTAAATTTAAAATAGTTGTGGTAGGATGCATTTAGGTGTCTACCCTATGCCACCATCTTGGTTTCTCCCTGTATGCTTCTTACTTGTCCTCCCCACCCCCTCCCCCTTTTTTTTTTTTAGGTTTCTAGATTTGTGAGTAATCTTATAACTATAGTTTTGAACTCTATATAGTAGCTTGCTTTCTTCAGTTTCTTTCATTTGTGACTTCTTTGTCTTCCCATTTTGGCTACTTCGTTGTGTTTGTTTCTATGTATTGGGTAGAGCTGCTATGTCTCCATGAATTAGTAGAGCGGCCTTGTGTAGTAGGTGTTCTATAGGGCACAATGGTTCAGCTTCCCCAGTCATCTGAGCTGGGAACTCTAGGTTCATCCATTTGTGAGCTGTGAGCACAGTCTACTGACATCATTAGATAGATCTTCCAGACAAAATAAATCAACAAAGAAACAGGCCTTAAATGACACAATAGATCAGATGGATCAAACTGATATTTACAGAACATTTCACCCCAAAGCAACAAAATATACGTTCCTCTCAAGTGCACATGTAATATCCACGTTTTAGGATATAAAACAAGTCTATACAAATTCAAGAAGATTGATATAATTCCACACATCTTCTAGAACACAATGACATGAAGTTAGAAACAAACTACAATGAAAAACACTCGAATATATGAAGATTAAGTAGCATATTATTAAACAATAAAAGGGTATCAATGAGATGAAGCAATAAATTAAAAATTTCCAGGAAAAAATGAAAATGAATATACAACAACCCCACATCTATGGGACAATGTAAAAGCATTCCTGAGAGGGAATTTCATAGCATTACAGGCCTACCTCAAAAAAAAAAAAAAAAAAAAAAGCACAAATAAACTAACCCTACAACTAGACAAATTAGAAAATCCCAGAGTAGGTAGAATAAAGGAAATAATAAAGATCAGAGTGGAAAAAATGATATAGAGACTAAAAATCCAAGAGCTGGTCCTTTACAAGCATAAACAAGATTGATGAACCCCTGGCCAAACTCATCGAGAAATAAAGAGGACACAAATAAATAAAAATCAGAAATGAAAGAGGCAATAGAAAACTATGGAAATGAATGTAAGATCACACACCACATAAATAAAAACAATTGTACACAAATATTGTGAACAACAAACTGGAGAGCATGGGTAAAATGGACAAATTCCTAGAAACATATAATAATATTCCAAAATGCAATCAGGAAGAATGAGAAATCAGAAAACCTGAATAGGCCAATAACAACTGATTAAATCAAAGCAGTACTTTTAAAAGTCCCAGCAAACAAGAGTTCTGGACTGGATGGATTTATAGAAGAATTTTACCAGACTTTCCAAGAATTAACACTGGTCTTCCTCAAAATATTTCAAAAATTCAAGAGGAATACTTCCAAGCTCTTTTTTTAATGAGGCCAGCATTATCTAATTTCAAAACCAGATACACTACAAAGAAAGAAAATTACAAGTCAACATCCCTGATGAAGACAGATGCTAAAATCCGAAACAAAATATTAGTTGATCAAACCCAGCAGCACATTAAAAAGGTCATACATCATAGCCAAGTGGGATTTATTTTGGAGATTAAAGGCTGATGCAATATTTTAAAATCAATATATGTGATACATTACAGAAACAAATTGAAAGATAAAAATCACGTGATTATATCGATTGATGCAGAAAAAGCATTGGGCAAAATACAGCAACTTTTTTTTTTAATAAAAAACTCTCAGTAAAGTGAGAATAGAAGAATCATACCTTATCATATTAAAGACCATATATGACAAACCTACAGCCAACATCATACTCAATGCGCAAAAAATAAAACCATTTCCACTGAGAACAAGAAAAAGACAGGGATGTCCACTTTCACTAATCTTGTTCAACATAGTACTGGAAATACTAGTCATAATGATCAGATAAGAAGAAAAAATAAAAGACATCCAAATTGGATAGGAGGAAGTAAAACTCATTATTAGTAGGTGACATGATATTGTACATAGAAAACCCTAAAGACTCCACCAGGAAAATACTAGACTTAACAAATGAATTCAGCAAGGTTGCAGGATACAAAATGAACATTCAGAAATTGATAACATTGTTATAGACCAATAATTCTCAGAAAGAGAAACTAAAAAAAAAAAAATCCCATTTATCTCTTTAACAACAAAAAATTAAGGTATTTAGGAGTAAACTTAACCAAGGAGGTAAAAGACTTATACTTAGAGAACTATAGGACATTGAAAAAAGAAATAGATGAAGATACAATCAAATGGATATGTACACCATGTTTATGGATTAGAAGAATTAACATCATTAAAATGTCTAAATGACTCAAAGAAATTGATAGATCCAGCATCGCTATTAAAATATCAATGGCATACTTCACAGAACTAGAGCAAATACTCCAAAAACTTATTTGAAACCATAAAAGACTCCAAATATCTGCAGCAATCTTGGGAAAGAAGAACAAAGTTGGAGGAATCACAATACCAGATGTCAAATTATACTACAAAGCCATTATAACCAAAACAGCCTGGTACTGGCACAAGAACAGATAGAATAGACCAATGAATCAGAACAGAGATCCCACAGATTGACCCACATCATTGTTACTTATAGTTACTTATAATAACAGTGTTATTCTAGTTACTTATAATAACCAAGACATGAAAACAACTTAAGTGTCCACTGATGGATGAATGAGTAAAGAAGTTACACACCACACACACACACACACACACACACACACACACACACACTGGAGTATTAGTCAACCATAAAAAAGAAGAAAAAAACAGCTCGTCCTGCTGTGGTTTAGTGTTTCAGGGTCAACCTATGAACCAGGAGGTCAGGGTACATGCCCAGGTTGTGGGCTCGATCCCCAGTAGGGGTGTGCATGATGCAGCTGGTTGATGATTCTCCCTCATCATTGATGTTTCTGTCTCCCCTACCTTCCTTTCTGAAACCAATAAAAATATTTTTAATTTTTTTTAAAAGAAGGAAATACTGCCACTTGTGACAACATACATGAATTTTGAGGGTGTTGTTGAGTGAAGTAAGTCAGACAAAGGCAAATACAGTATGCCTTCTCATTTATATGCAGAAGCTAAAAAATGTGAACTCATGAAAACAGTACAGATTGATGGTTGCCCAAGTTGAACAAGTTTCAAGCTGTAGCTTTCTCCATCTATCCAGTCCTGTCTCTTTTCCATCTTTCAAATTTCCCGATCTACTTATGGGAATTTCTCACTTTCCCTCACTAATCATGAATTTTTCTTTTAAAAAAGTACATGTATTATTTCATTAAATCTGGAATGAGAAGGAAAATAAAAAGTGCACTCAGCTGACCACCTCCATCCAAATTCTGGAAACACTGCATGTGATTAAAATAGTGAATAAAGGCCAGCACCCATGGATACCACCACTGAAAAGAACCAGGACCTGGTATGTCTGTCATTGAAATGTGCTACAGGCACAGTATGCTGGCTTGCATTAGTAGAAATCTATCCATTTTTATAAGCAGAGTCTGTCTTGACTGGGTAGGACCCATAACATACCAGCTGCTACATATTTGGAATACCATCCCTAAGGTATCCTATCTATCTAATAAAAGAGTAACATTCAAATTAACCATCACTCTAACCATCACACCCATAAGCCATGCCCATCAGCCAACCAGGAGTAAGTATGCAAATTAACCCAACCAAGATGGCTGTGGCCATGGTGAGAGCAGGAGGAAGGCTTGGGTTTCCCTGGTGATGGAGGAAACCAAGCTTTCTGCACACCCTGGCTGGCCCACGCCTCTGCTTAAGGCTCAAAGTTTTAATTATAGAAGATAAATAAATCCCAACAAAAATGGCAGCAGCCACAGAGCTGGAGAGAGCAAGAGGCTAGGGTTGCCTCTGGTGATGAAGGAAGCCAAGCTTCTGCAGCCCTGGACTGTTTTGCCCTCTGCTTAAGGCTACAAAGTTTCAATTATAGAAGATAAATAAATCCAAACAGAAATGGCTGCCACCACAGAGCAAGCAGAAGGCTTGGCTCTGTTCCAGGCTACAAAGTTTCAATTGTAGAAGATAAAGAAATTCCAGATACCAAGGCCTCTGCTTGGGTCACCGGGGGGTATGGCTGGCCTGAAAACCACCACAGGTCCCTCCCCCAGGCTACCCTATACCCTAAGGAAACCCCCACCCTGGTCTGGGACACCCTTCAGCGCAAACCAGCTGGTCCCCACCCATGCAGCAGGCCTCTATCCTAATAAAAGAGTAATATGCAGATTGACTATCACTCCAACACACAAATGGCTGCCCCATGTGGTCAAAGATTCTGCCCCCATGTGGACACAAGATGGTCACAAGATGACCAGCAGTGGAGGGCAGTTGGAAGGGACCAGGCCTGCAAGGGAGGGCAGTTGGGGGCGATCAAGCCTGCAGGGGAGGGCAGTTAGGTGTGAGGAGGCCGGCAGAGGAGGGAAGTTGGGGGCAAACAGTTAGACATCAATCAGTCTGGCAAGGGAGTAGTTACAGGGTGATCAGGCTGGCAGGCAGAAGTGGTTAAAGACTATCAGAAAGGCAGGCAGGTGAGCAGTTGGGAGACAGCAATCCTGGATTATGAGAGGGATGTCCAACTACCCATTTAGGCCTGATCAGGATTGGTCTAAATGGGCAGTCGGACACCCCTCGAGGGGTCCCAGATTGGAGAAGGTGCAGGCTGGGCTGAGGGACACTTCCACCCCCCCCCACCCCGCCCCAGCACAGATTTTTTGCACCAGGCCTCTAGTACTAAATATAAATCACAAATCATTACTAAAATGTCTCCTCAATAAACTTCATGGTTAGGAGGAAGTTATTCTAGGTATTAAGTGCTAAGAAGAAAATAGGAAGAACCCTTATTTCCTAAGTGCATCTCCCAGTAATTGTAACTCCTTACTCCTCACCACATCCTCAATGCTTATAATGGTTCCTGGCCTACAGTAGAAATTTGAAAAACACAATAAAATAAAATAAAATATAAATTGAGCCCTGGCCAGGTAGCTCAGTTGGTTAAGCATTGTTCCCATATGCAAAGGTTGTGGGTTTGATTTCCAGTCAGGGCACATACAAGAGGCAATCAATAAGTGCAAACATGGGTGGAACAACAAATCAATGTTTCTTTCTCTCTCTCCTTTTCTCCCCACTTCTATCTGAAATGAACAAAATAAAAAATATGTAGAAAAATGACTAAAATAATATACATCTCTATTTCCTCATTTGTAAAATAAGTTAGAAACTCCTACTCATTCTGAGATTGAAGATATTAATTCCACTTGTAATTAAACAGATTGCATTTTCATTAAGTTATGATAGCAGTAAATTTACCAAGCAAAATGAAAAGTCACAGCCTATTATCTCCAGATATTCTTTCAGGCTCCTTAGTTATAAGTATCTTCTTAAGCTATTTATTCACCAATAATTAATAAAACAATAGAAACTTATTTTAAATTATTTTATTTTTTAGAATTTTCTAATACATGGTTTAGAAAAATGAATTTTGGTACCATGACTTAGAACTTTTTCTCAAGTTTTGCCTTTAAATTAACCACAGTAGCTACACTAAGGATATTTAAACCTCACTCAGAGAAATGCTGAAAATCAAGGCACAAATTCTTTTGTGGAGGAAAATTGTTTTAAAGTGCAGTTTTAAAAAGCTAATAAAAAGAGTAAGAAGGATAAAATAGAGAACATTCTGGAAAGACAAAAAAGTGAGTAATTCTTCCTAAAAAGAGAATAAAGAGGAGGGCAAAGAGCAAAAGAAAGGCTCAATTATTTTCCTGATATAAAATTCAAGTATTTAAAAAACTTTTTAAAAATCATAAAATGCTGCTACTCATTTCAAAGAAAAAGTAATCTTCATTATTTTCTAGAATTAAAAAATAATAATCTTTTACTTAAGGATAATCAGAGATCTTAAGTCAATACTTAGAAATGGAAAGGTTTGCTTTTCTAAATCTAATATCTATGTAATACAATCTACTTTGAAAAAATTTATCTGAAGGAACACAGGACTTTATTTCTAATACAAGTGTAAAAAATTTAATAAACTAAACAAAAAGGCTTTCAACTGGATATGCAACTTACTATATTTTGTACTAAATTTCTTAAGGACAAACATTGTGCAATACTGTTCTTTATATTCCATCAGGAAATGTATTATAAAACATACCTACACAGATGGTCAAAAAAAGTACTTACACAATTGCACAAAAATTCAGTTAGAATTCCAGTTTTCCAACATTTAAAAAATTGCCAATTTTCACTTATATCCATCTTATCTACATGTTGATAAATAAAATTCTTCCCAGGTGTTGTTAAATAAGAAAATACTAGTCTCATTTGTCATTTATGCATTTTTACCTGAATATTTTACCAACTGAAACACATATTTAGAAAAATTGTTATTATTATCAGAGACAATAATAAGGCAAAGAAATAAATATTTGCTTTTTAATTTTTTCCCTTTCTTGTCTTCTTCAATCTATGTTTTAAGGCTCAGAGCAGACATCACAATATATCAATTTTTTATAAGGTTTTCAAATGTTTGGCCCAAAGTGAAGTTGTTCTGTTGATGCTATTTAAATATTCCTCAAGTAACTTCAAACATTTTCATGCCAGTCATCCATTCCAAAAGGAGCAGTGATTCAAAGGAAAGTGAATAACTTAGGGATCTATAAAAGACACTGCAATGTATCTTGTTCCATTTTTAACAGGAAGTCCTTCATGTAGATGTGTGAGTCTCCCTGGGTGCATAAAGCTCCAGCCTTTTCTCGGTGATTCAATAGAGCAATTGTATCGTAGAAATTTGCATCCACCTCCCTAAAAGAAATAAAACAAATAAATATATCATCCTATTGTGTTTAAGATTTTAACACTGAAGCCCCCCTAGAAAGAGATTTTTCAAAAGCCTTCAGGAAGCCACTTAGGTTAAGGTGACCAGTCGTCCCACTTTTGGCGGGACAGTCCCGATTTTTAACAATTTGTCCCGTGTTCCGCGGTGTTTTAAAAAAGTCCCGATTTTTGGAAAGAATGCATGACAAGCTAGGGAACAGGGAACAGCGGGAGAATGGGAAGGGGATATATGGTTTTGGGCGGCCTTGTGGCTATTTAGCCAGGATATGAGTTTTATGTTATTTTTGTTAATTTTATAATGTTAAACTTTAATAACAACAAATAATTGTTGAGAACTGGTTATTGAGAACTGCTTATCAAAGTTCGCATTGTTAATCAGTTGTTAGAATTCGACCACCATTGTTTGGACTTAATGAACAATGGCATTTTTGGGGATTGGCAATGACGAAAACATTTTATAACTGTCTCCAGATGATGCACATCGTACTGTGTGCTAGTAAAGCTAGTTAAACAAGTGATGTCATTACAAATCAGCTATTCAGATAATTTAGGTAAGTAATTTATTTATTTATTTCATAAATATATAAATTTTCTTGAATTTAGCAGACAGTACTCACATTATTTATATTTCATGTTTTCGTTGTTGCCAATCCCAAAAAATGCCATTGTTCATTAAGTCCAAACAATGGTGGTCGAATTCTAATAACTGATCAACAATGCAAACTTTGATAAGCAGTTCTCGATAATCAGTTCTCAACAATTATTTGTTATTATTAAAGTTTAACATTATAAAATTAACAAAAATAATATAAAACTCATAAAATAGCCACATGGCCGCCCAAAACCATATATTCCCTTCTTGTTCTCCCGCCATTCCCTAGCTTGTCATGCATTCTTTCCAAAAATCGGGACTTTTTTAAAACGCCAAGGGACGCAGGACAAATTGTTAAAAATAGGAACTGTCCCGCCTGACCCTAACTCCAGGTAGCCATGCTCCCAAAACTTCTTCCCATGCCCCTTCTCCCAGACACTGGCCCTCAAAGCTGCTTCTGCCCACTTTGAGAGGGGTTGTGCTCTAAATTCTTATGTTTGTATAGTTAAGACAAAAACAGGCTGATATTGGGCTTATATGTAACCCATCCATGGTAATCACTTGCTCTACAGGAGTGCACCCATAGCACCCAAATTAATCTGGGATCCCTCAGGAGATATCTAGGTCAAATCCTGGGGGGGGGGGGGGGGGGGGGAGGGAGGAATTGAGAACAAACTGGCAGCTGGACATCCCTGGAGGGACATAGCAGTGCACCAAGTGGCAGATGGCCAGTGGAATCCAGAGCAGGCTGGGTTCCCGCTGCCCTGGAGTCAGGAGAGGCTCCCTGCCACTGCAGCTGTACTCACCAGCCATGAGCCCAGCTTCTGGCTCAGTGGCATTCACCCTGTGGGAGCACATTGACTATCAGGGGGCAGCTTCTGTGTTAAGCTTTTGACCCTGGTTATCAGTGTGCATTATAGTGACTGGCTTACTGGTCATTCTGGCCATTCCGGTGGTTCTGCTGTAATAGCCCCTGGGCTTTTATATATATATAGATTGGCAAAATTCAAATTATGATATATAAGAAAAAACTTTAAAAAAAGGGAGGGGGGTTTAAAGCCTTTTTGTAATGACTGAGAAATGTAAAAAATAAATCCCATAATTACCTGAAAATCTTCTCCCACATTATTGAGTGCAATGTTGATGGTAAACGTAGAAGCATCGTGATGGGGGCGAAGAGAACGCTGTCTGTCAGGAGAGTATTTTACCACAAAATTCAATAATGCAAATCCCTATAAAGGCAAAGTAAATGAATGGATTTGCTTAGTAATAAAAATATAAAATAGCATACATGTGTAAAAACTGGTAAGAGGAAGGCAGGAGGAATGGGAGAATAACAACCTTTGTATAATAGCCTGCAAAGACCTTCAGTGTAACTGGTGCAATAAACTCCCGGATAAAATGAAGCCAAACATTCTCCAGATCAATTTGCTTCATGTGGATATCATCAGTTGGGACATTTTCATAACCACCAGATATACGGCTATCCTAAAAACAAATTAAGGACATCATAAAATGTGGTCCACAGCAATCCACATTTATACTATCTTGGAATTTCTTCAACCAAGATCCTTAGCAATAAAGAAATTAACAGTTTAATTAAGGCAAACCATCTGCTTTAACTGTAAAACTATAAAAAAAAAAAAACTTAGGTAAAATGGCTTTGCAAATATATTCGTGAAGCAAAACATAACAGAGTTTAGTAGACTCTGTTCCTACTTATTTAATGTGTTAACCCAAAAATAAAAAGGTCAAAGTAAGAGGTAACAAGTGTTTATTTGATATTCAAAATTAGTTATTCAGAAAACACTGATTCAGACAGAAACTCAGTGTTCTGATTAGGAAACAAAAGCAGTGGGTATTTATGAGAAGGGGTAGGAGAGCAATTACATCAATAGAAGGAAGCATTTCTATAGGTGCAAATAAGCTAGCACAGTGATGCTAATGCTAAACAGTGTTTTTAATTTCAGTCCAGGTAGTCATAGCATCTTCTTTCTTGTTATCTTTGCACACAATGGTTTGGGATACAATGCTACTCTTGGGTCTAGCCTAAGGTTATTTTGCCTTTTTAACATTCCAAAGATTTGCAGAATAAGATATGCAAGATTCTGGGGTGGCAGCTCCAATTCCATTTTAAAGTGGCTCAATTTAGATTATTTTTACAAATATGTATTTAAGATCTGACTATAAAGTAAATAAAGTTAATTTCCAAAGCCTTCCTAAGCCTCCTAAAGAATGAGTTTTTTACAGTAACCCTTGAGGCAGTGTTTGTTGCTTGATGGGCATACATTTGCTGGATTACCTACCATAGAAGCAACCTTTCCCTGTTTGCTTTCTCACTTCTACTTTATGGCACCCAGTCTCATTATCCTGCCTGCCAACTGCAGACTTTTGGTTCTTCATCATTCTTTGAACTTCTGTATCCCTGATCAGCTAACTATTGTAGCTGAGGTTTGTAATTTAACAGAGACAGTAATATTCATGAGTATTCCATTTAAATTTCTTGGTATTTGGAAGGAGCTGGCATGTGAGAATTCTCAAAGGAAAAGAAACACATTGAACCACTGACAGTGAGACTTCTTGCCAACTCCTTGACATGGAATGTAAATAAAAAACTGACTTACACTGAAGGCATTCGGATTTCTTCTTGTATTTTATACAAAAAGCTTTGATAATCAACCAGATAAACTTAGTATTTTTCACTATAGCTCACTGTAAAAATGCAGAGAATAAAAAGTGGCCTCAAGAACAACATCACACAATAAAGACAACATGACCTCACCATTTCTAGTCTGAGACATAATCTTTACAGACTAACCAATGTATTGTAATAACATGCATAAATGAGAAACAGGCCCAGGGAGATCAAATGTTAAACACTCATTAGGTAATGGCAGAATTAGACTTAAACACAGCTCTCCTAACAGCCTTGGCTAGCCTACTATTCAGGTATATTCAGGGATGTACAACAAAAAAGATAAATTCATCCTAAATTCTCTAAATATCTACCTTCCTCCCAACCCCACATTCACATTTCAGTTTTCTGTGTGAAATTACAACTTACATGATGCTTTCCTCCAGACCACTGGCCATAATGCTCCATTTCTTCCACCAACTCATCACAGGCTTTTTCAGAAAATATGGGAAACCAAAAGACATCTGGACAAGGCTATAAAGCATGGCATCACCATTAAGAGAATAACATTCTATGTCTTTTAACTAATAACTAGCATTTTAAAAGAAATAGGGCAGAATACTCAGTTAGATGTCCTTTTGAAGAGATCTGTCCCATATTTTTGACATTACTATTATAAACAATACTAGTTTTGGGGAATTTTACCACTTAGGATACTTTTTTTTTTTTTTTTTTTTTTTTTTTTTAACATTTTAACATCAGTAAATTAAAAACGTGTCTTAAAGTCAAAGCCAAGCAGCCACTGTGATGTAGTTTTAATGCCACAGTACTTGGTAAAACATTCATTCTGCTGTCACCTGTGTGAGTACATATGCATGTCTGTGTGTCCTTTGCATACATGTATTTACTTGGTGTTGTATTTGCCGAACTGAGTTGCCCTTTAAAATGTTTTTTAAAATGATTTATAGTATAATTTGTGACAGAAATGAAAAGTTATTATGTATGCAGTGCACTAGAACATATAACATCTATTCCTTAATAAGTGTAAAATAACTCTTTCAGTATGTATAAAATGAAAACATTCTAAATGACTAAAAAAATTGTGTCATAGTTTAATTGGCAGTATTTTATTTTTCTTTCTCATAGTATACAAAATAAAGAGATAACTCAAAATCAAAGATTCCCTATATTCTCTAAAAAAGGTATTAGCAATAGTTTGGAATACTACTGATCTAAAACAGAGTTCATTTTGTAAAATACAGATCTGAGAAGAGATTCTTGGAGCCCAATTTCTTTCAAAGGTAAACTTCAACTGAAAGATATTTGTCAATGGCTCCTTATTTTTAGTGGTTTGGGAAAGCTACAACATTAATTTGTGGATATACAGAACAGTGTGGTGATTCTGGGGGGAGGGTATGAGGCAGGAAGGTGGAGGTGGAAGAGGGTATATGGGGGTTAAGTGGTAATGGGGGAAAAATAAAGAAAAATAAAACAAAAAGAAAGCTATGACATTGATAGCATGATTTTAAAAAAATGCATGATTTTAAAATTTTTGTTTCTCTCCACATTCTACAGTTTTATAACTACATGATCCTTAAGGCTATAAAATTGGGAATCAAGCCATATAAATTTTACCTAAAGGGTAATTAAAGCAGTATTGTAGTAATAATATATCATTCTGGAAAATACAGCAAAAAGTTCTACATATCATAATAATTATTAATACAAACCTGTTCAACTATATTTTCAGTGAAAATCTTTGAATAATCATGGTTTATATACTTTTCCTTCCAGTCCTACAAAAAAATTTCAATTATACAGATTAAAGCAAATACTTTTACAAATACTTGAATAAACAATATAAAGTATATGCATTTTAGAAATTACTCAACTTATAAATGACTGTTATAGACTAAATAGTTCTCAGAAACCCCAGTTTATGTTTTTTAATCTTTGTCTGCTTCTATGTATGATCATATATCTTTTATGAAACACAAAATTTTGGTTCATCAGAATTTAAAAATGTGAAAAATATTAAAGTAATTAGATTTGTATACTATATCCTATGCATCTACACAAAATGTGTTTAAATATGTGTTTTAAAAATGAACAATACAGAATTCTATCAACAAATATTAGTCAATTTGAGTATTACTTATATAGTGAATTACTCTAAAATAATTTCAATTTTAAAAATAAAATCAAAATTAAAAAAAAAATATATATATATATATATATATATATATATATATATATATTCAAAATTTCTTCCTTCACTTCAGTTTTTAATATGTCAAAGAATGATCATAGGATACCTAACACATTCACTTCCTTAAGTTACCAAATTTAAGATATAGTAAAAATAGATCCTCTTGATGTTAATTCATGAATCAACTTTCCTCTTTGACCAATCTCTAACACATAAAGCACACACTGAAATGCCTCAATTTTTGTTAATAGCAGCAGCTAAGAAATCCTTTCCCTGGATCACGTGTTTCATTTAAAATCCCAATTATTTAGAGAGTATATATTAAAATATGGAGTTGTTATTTAAAAAGATCTCTTATTAAATGTATTTAGGCAGTCAAACAAAATTCTTAATTTTCTCTTTATAAAGTACAAATATAGGAAAGTGACAGGAAAGACCTGAGGTACAGACATAAGATAACTCCAATCAAAACATGTTCCAAAAAATATTTGTCTGTAATATACTTTTTGAGGCCAGATTTCAAAGGATCCAGATAATTTACGCACATTCTTAGTTTAACATATCTCTGCTTATATGTAGCTAAGATATTTCTGACTTAGAGAATCCAAACTATCTTCAAATTCTTTAATAAATTTCATTTAAAGTATCTTACCTAATAATAGACAAACATGTAAATTGACCGTACCTTTGCTATGCCCATAGCCAACCAGAGTGAGTATGCAAATTACCCCAAAAAAGATGGTGGTTAATTTGCATATATAGGTGCCCAGTACCTGTGTCCCAGGAACATCCTGGCACACAGGTCACTGTGAAGTAAGGCCATGTGAGCCCAGGGCAGCCTGGGAAGGGCTAGCCTGCAATCAGAATGAGAGGGCAGTAGCGGAGCCTGCAATCGATTACAGGGAGCTGGGGTTCTGCTCCTGTCCAAGAGGTGGAGCCTGCAATCACAGGGAGCCTGGGGTCCCCTGCCCAAGGCCAAAAGCCTCTGCCAGAGGCTTTCAGCCTGGGCAGGCCTGAGCAGGGGCAGAGCCAGTGATCAGAGGGAGCTAGAGGGTCTCTGCCCAGGCCTAAAGCTTCAGCCAGAGGCTTTCGGCCTGGGCAGGGCCCAGCCCTCGACTGGGGTGAACTATGGAGGAAACTCCTTTTCTGATTGCACATTGGCTAAGCTTCCTGTATGCCACTGGTAATATTCTTAGTAACTTGGGTAATAAGACTCCAAAAAGGTGATCTAGGGTTTTTCCACCATACTTCTGGAGCAAAAAACGAAGGTCCACTGCTGGAGGGCTAAGAAATGTCATATCCTGCCCTAGCCGGTTTGACTCAGTGGATAATGCCTCAGCCTGAGACAGTAGGGTCTGGGTTAGAGTTTGATCAAGGGCATGTACCTAAGTTGCAGGAGGCAAACAATCAAACTGTTCCTCTCACTTTGATGTTGCTCTCTGTCTTTCCCTTTCTCTTCCACATTCTCTAAAAATCAATGGAAACTTATACTCAGGTAAGGATAAAAAAAAAAAGAAAGAAAGAAAGAAATGAATATCCTATGAAAGACACATCTTGAAAATGCCTAAAGAAACTTGTCATTTTTTCTTGGTGAAGGCACTGGAGTCCATGTTGATGAAAACACCTTGGTGGCTGTGCTGACTGGCAGTGGCTGCAGCAATGGGGTGATGGGGCTGGCACCTTCTCCTGATCAGCCAGTTTGCCACCCACAAAGGGAGGCCAGTCTGCAGCTTAAATCCGTTCCCCATGGGGAGTGGGCTTAAGCTGTTAGTAGGACATCCCCTGAGGGCTCCCAATATATGAGAGGGGGCAGGTTGGGTTAAGGGATCCCTCACCACCAGTGCATGAATTTTGTTCACTGGGCTCCTAGTATAATTATAAGGATCAAATTACTATATTATCTTATTATTCCCTCTAATACTTATTAGTGTTTGGATTTCAAAATAGGAGAAAAATTAGAAGTAAATAATCATTCATAACATTTCAGAATCCTTCTGTATTCTTTCCTATGTGTCATTACTGAAATTAAAGAAAAAAGCCCCTAAGATTTTACATTAATTTTTTGTTTTGACTACCTTTCAAATATCATTGAACAAACTGTGACCTTACTAATTTCTTAGAAATTATGATAATGGGAAAATTATTAATATATTGCTATGCATAGCCTCTACAAAGTATATCTATATGGTGAATTTCTAAAGTAAACAACAACAAAGTAAAACCACAGAAAGAAAAGCTATTCCAACTCACTTGTGATATTATCATTGCCCTAGAGGCCTGGTGTATGAAACTGGTGCATGGGAGGGGGTCCCCTCAGCCCAGCCTGCACCCTCTCCAATCCAGGACCCCTCGGAGGATGTCCGACTGCCAGTTTAGGCCCAATCCCTGGCAGCCGGACACCCCTCTCACAATCTGAGACTGTTGGCTCCTAACTGCTCACCTGCTTTCCAGCCTGATCACCCCTAACCGCCACTGCCTGCTGGCCTGATAAACCCTAACAGTTCCACCTGCCAAATAGGCCGCCCCAACTGCCCGCCCCCCCCCTTGCCGGCCTGGTCACCCCCAACTGCTCCCCCCACCGGCCTGGTTGCCCCACGCAGTTTGCTGTTCAGTCGTTTGGTCATCCCTCACTAACTCCCCTGGAGGCCTGGTCACTTCACACAGCCTGCTCTTTGGTCATCTGTCTGGTTGTTTCAGTCATCATGGCCCCTGGCTTTTTATATATTAGGATAGTCTCCAAAAAATTGAATTTTTATATAAACATCTACAATTCAGGACATAATTTGTGATATTTTTTCAAGATGCTAACATTACTTAAGAAATCAAATAATAGAGAAACCAAGATGGCGGCGTGGCTGAGCGGCTGGTGTGCTGCTCCCACAACAATTTAAAAATTGAAGCTAATATGAGGGACATCTATCATCCAGAACCGCGGTGGCAGGGAGGTGCTGGGTGGTTGATGGTCAACAATTAACATGATAGTAGGAGCAATGAGGGACTGATGGGGCTCTTGAAGTGTGACCAGCTGGAGGATGGAAGAATGGCAGGCCCAGAGCGGCCAGGCCCGAAACAGCAGCAGCCAGTCCCGGAGCATCCAGGCCGGAGCAGCAGCAGCCAGGCCCTGAGCAGCCAGGCCAGAAGCAGCCAGGCCCGGAGAAGCATCTGGGCCCTGAGCAGCTGGGCCTGGAGCAGCAGCAGCCAGGTTCAGAGCAGCAGCAGCCAGGCCCGGAGCATCCAGGCCGGAGCAGCAGCAGCCGGGCCTGGAGCAGCAACAGCCAGGCCCGGAGCAGCAGCAGCCAGGCCCTGAGCAGCCAGGCCCGAAGCAGCCAGGCCCGGAGAAGCATCTGGGCCCTGAGCAGCTGGGCCTGGAGCAGCAGCAGCCAGGCTCAGAGCAGCAGCAGCCAGGCCCGGAGCAGCCAGGCCTGGAGTGTTGTGGGGTCGAACCTTGGGTTCAAAATGAAAGGAAAGAAGGAGCAATGCAGCCAATTTGGGTGCCAGAGTGTTATGTCCGTCATCACAATGGACTCAGAGAAGCTCCTGTGTCCCTTCACCCAAAAGGACTGAGAGTTTCCCAGACGACAGCAAAGTGGGAGAAGAAAACTGAAAGCTATGGAAGGGATTGACGTGCCAACATGGAGTCATCTGAAGAAATTAAAGACTGAAGTGGAAGCTACTTCTTTAATCATGTTCCTGCTCATGCTAGCACCTGTTAGCCTCCAGTCTTCTGCAAAGTCTTGTGCAGCAAATCCAAGGACTCTGAGTAAATCTACACCAGCAACAAAAGAGACTCATTTCATAGCTAAAAATATTAATAGGTCCATAATTCTGATTTCTCATTTTGTTGTTTTGCATTGGCATTGTTGTTATTATTTAATAGCCAGAGTTTTGCTCTTGACATTCAAGTTTTGAAAATAACATGTATGTAATTTAGTTTTTGCATTGGCATTGTTTGCAATTGTTTTTAATTTTAGAGCCCTATTATTAATGTTTAAATTTTATTTTAATTAGTAATAAAGGGTGAGATCTAAAAAAAAAAAGAAATAAAATAATACTCTTTTTCAAAATAACAAGAAATTTAGCACTAAAGTAAAATATGTAATTTCACCTTCACCATTAAAAAAGCTTCTTCTTAAGTCCATGAATATGTGAAACTAAATGAGCTGGAGGTGCTATCCTTTATTTATCTACTGGGACCCCTAGGGGAATGTTGGACTGCCAGTTTAGGCCTGATACTCTCAGGCAGGTGGCCTGCAGGGATCAGGCTAAAATCGACAGTCCATTGCCACCTACCACTCCTGCCTGCTGCTCCTGTTCATCCTGACCCTGCTGTTCCTGCTGCAGGTTCATGCCCAGTCAGTTCCCATTGGGAAATGTTCACACCACTGCCGAAGTGGCACTCGCCAGCCATGAGCTCTGCGTCTGGTGCCAGTTGGGTAGGTAAGCAGCGTTCCTGCTGTGCGAGCACACTGACCACCAGGGGGACAACTCCTGCATTGAGCACCTGTCCTTTGGTGGTCAGTGAATGTCATAGCAACCAGTCGACTGGTCATTCAGTCACTTAGGCTTTTATACTTATAGATTTGTTTTATTAATCCCCACCTGAGGATATTTTTCCATTAATTTTTAGAGAAAGTGGAAGTTAAGGAGGGAAGGAGAGAGAGAAAAAAAAGATCATAAATAGATAGTGAAACATATATGTGAGAGAGACATCAATTGGTGAAAATACTTTTTAAAATATTTACTTTTTATTCAACAGAGTATTCAGAGACCATTAAATTTCCTATTCCTGGTTGTCAATTACTCCTACAAAATAAAACAGAATTCTGATAAGGTGGATTAAGAGTTTGTAATTAAAAATTTTTACTATTGGCAGAGGAAAACTCTAAATAGTAGTATTGCAAAAATGATTCAAAGATGATCCTTTAAAAGAGCATTTTTTCTTGAATACATGTTCTGACTTCACTACATAGAACAGACAAAAAAAAAGTTAATTCCTATAGATTCAAATCTTTCAGAGAAAAAATAATTTTAGAATTTAAAAGTAAATTGTTTCCCAACTCAAGACTTTCTTTATATGTTAAATCCAGCTACTATGCAATTTTCTCTGGCTATCTTCGGTATACATTTACAAATTGTTTTTAAAAAAATAAACAAGGAGAGATAGAAAATGGTGGCTCAATAGACAGATGAGTCATGCACCTCATCCTGGGGACAAACTGGAAAAGTCAGCGAACATCAACCTGGAATTAACAAGTTAGACACATCTAAGGGGACAATTTACAAGAAGGAAGGGCAGAGAACACCTGGAGAACAGTAGGAATAGGGATATGGACTGAAGAGGGCCAATTAAAACAATTTCCCCTAAGAACAGGAACAAGACAGGTGCCAACATTCACCACTCCTGTTCAACATAGTTTTGGAAATGGTAGCCATAGCGATCAGACAATAAGAAAAAAAAATTGTAACTAAATTGGAAAAAGAATAAAACTGTCATTATTCACAGATGACATGATATTGTGCATAGAAAATTATAAAGACTCCCATCAAAAAATGACTAGATTTTATAAATGAATTTGGCAAGAAAGCAGGATACAAAATTAACGCCAAGAAATCTATGGCTTTTCTATACACCAAAAATGCACTCACAGAAAGAGAAACTAAAAAAACAATCCCATTGATTATTTGCAATAAAAAAAAATTAAGATACCTGGGAATAAACCTATCTAAGGAAGAAAAAGACCTATACTTGGAAAACTTCAGGATGTTGAAAAAAGCAATAGAGGAAGATATTAACAAGTGTAAGAACATACTGTGTTCATGGACTGGTAGAATCAATATCATTAAGAGTCTCATGCTCTACCGACTGAGCTAGCCGGGAACTTCTAGAATCAATATTATTAAAATGTCCCTACTATCCAAAGCCATCTATAGATTCAATGCAATCCCCATTAAAATACCAACAGCTTATTTCACAGACCTAGAACAAACTTTCCTAAAATGTATAAAGAATAAAAAAAGACCCTGCATAGCCTCAACAATCCTGAGAAAGAAGAACAAAGTTGGAGGGATCACAATACCAGATATCAAGTTATATTATAAAGCCATAGTTCCTAAAACTGCTTAGTACTGGCACAGAAACAGGCATATAGACCAATGGAACAGAACAAAGAATTCAGGAATTGACCCAAAACATTATGCTCAATTAATATTTGAAAAAGTAGTCAAGAGCCGAAACCGGTTTGGCTCAATGGATAGAGCGTCGGCTTGGGGACTGAAGGGTCCCAGGTTCGATTCCGGTCAAGGGCATGTACCTTGGTTGCGGGCACATCTCCAGTAGGGGGTGTGCAAGAGGCAGCTGATCGATGACTCTCTCTCGTCGATGTTTCTAACTCGCTATCTCTCCCCCTTCCTCTCTGTACAAAATCAATAAAATATATTTAAAAAAAAAAAAAAGAAAGAAAAAGTAGTCAAGAACATACAATGGAGTCAAGAAAGTCTTTCAATAAAGGGTGTTAGGAAAATTGGACAGATACATACAAAAAAAAAAATGAAGCTAGATCACCAACTTACACCATTCACAAAAATAAACTCAAAATGTATAAAGGACTTCAACCTAAGATGGGAAACCATAAAAATCTTAGAAGAATCTATAGGCAGCAAAATAGCAAATGTCTCTCATAGCAATATCTTTACCAAAACAGGTGCTAGGACAATGGAAATTAAGGAGAAAACAAATGGGACTATGTCAAAATAAAAAGCTTCTGCACAGCACAAGAGAGCATTAACAAAACAATAAGAAAGCCTGCTGCATGGGAGAACATATTTGTCAATGTTATCTCTGACAGGGTTTAATCTCCAAAATTTATCGGAAACTCCTATATCTTAAAAGGAAGATAAACAATCCAATAAAAAAATGGGCAAAGGATCTAAATAGACACTTTTCAAAACAGGACATACAGAAGGCCAAGAGACATATGAAAACATGCTTAAAGTCACTAGTCATCCAAGAGATGAAAATAAAATAACAATGAAGTACCATCTCACACCTGTTAAGATGGCTATCATCAACAAATCAACAAATGACAAGTGCTGGAGGGGTTACGGAGAAAAAGGAACACTTGTGCACTGCTGGTGGGAATTCAACAACATGGATGGCCCTGGAGAGCATTATGCTAAGTGAAATAAAATGAACAACATAAACTGATGAACAAAAATAGATGCAGAGACATAGAAATATGAAACAGACTGTCCAGCCTCAGAGGGAAGGCAGTGGATGGGGGGATAAAAGAGCAATCAAAAGACTTGTATGCATTTATATAAGCATAACCCATGAACATAGACAGTAGAAGGATTAGGGCATGCGCTAGGTGTTGGGAATGGCTGGGGAGAGGTCTATGGGGGAAAAAGGAGACATATGTAATACTTTAAACAATAAAAAATTAAAGAAAAAGACATGAAAAGTGATGGTGAGGATGTGGAGAAAAAGAAACCCTAGTACACTGCTGGTGGGAATTCAGTCTGTTGCAGCCATTGTAGAAAACAATATGAAGTTTCCTCAAAAAATTAAAAATGGAACTCCCATTTGACCCAGCAATTCCACTTCTAGGAATATACACCAAGAAATCAGAAACTCCAATCCAAAAGAATATATGCATCCCTATGCTCATAGCAGCTCAGTTTACAATAGCTAAGATTTGAATTCACCCTAAGTGCCCATTAGCAGTTGAGTGGATTTAAAAACTGGGATACATCTACTCATTGCAATACTATGCTGCAGTAAAAAAGAAGGAACTCTTACCATTTTCAACAGCATGGATGGACCTAGAGAGCATTATGCTAAGTGAAATAAGCCAGTTGGAGAAAGATAAATATCACATGATCTCGCTCATTTGTGGAATATAATGAACAACATAAACTGATGAACAAAAACAGATCCAGAAACAGAGAAGCATTGTACAATCCGTCAAACCGCAGTGGGAAGTACAGGAGGGGTGGTGATAATAGATCAATTAAAGGACTTTTATTTATGCATATAAGCATAACTAATGAACATGGACAGTAAGGGGATGAGGGCCTGTGCTTGTGAGAGGGAGCGTGTGGGGAGAGGTCAATGGGTGAAAAAGGAGACATAATGTAATACTTTCAACAATAAAGAATTTTTAAAAATTTACACAAAATAGTAAAAAGTAAAAATTATAAAATAAAATTTATTTTCCCAAACTAATGCTTGATTTTTCTTTCTGAAAATCAAAATATAATTTTATCATATGTGAGCTACTTGTAACCACTTTTTTCTGAAGTTGTGGTTAGAAATTTGATGTGCTCTTCAACATATAAGTAGAATACTTGGAGAATTAAATTTTCTTCCCCAAACCTAATATATATCTTTATAAAAAAAAGTTATTTTTGCAGGTTTATATCTACTCTATAGAAATAAAATATAATTAATAACATATTTTTAAAATTGATATGATTTAAAAAATTTAAAGCCTCTTAGCACATTCTCATATTTTTAACCCAATTTATTTTAATCCATTTAGAGTTATAGGAAAAAAAGTAGTAAGTAAAGTTGAGTGTGAAATACATACCACAGGATTTTCAAAAATCTGCCAGAGGTCATTGTTATAATGGGAAGTATTGTAATTTGCAGTTGATAATAGTCTTCCAAATTCGTGTCTATTAGAAATGTACATAAATACACCCTATATGTCAAAAAATAATAATATTAACAATCATAGAATAAAGTACAAGAAAACATGTTTAACTACAGAAAAATATGACATCAATTTCAATTTTTATCTTTTCACTTATGAACATGAATTTTATTTTTCATATAAAATGTACATGATTAAAAATTAAAGAAATATATATATTTTATTCATCATGAATTCAGACACCACACAAAACAAATTGCTTGCACTGCCACTCAATTGAATAGCCAGAAAGGACTGTTTTGTGTCCTTTTCTCATTTATTCTAGATGTAGACATTGGAAGAAAATTCCTGTTTGAAATCAGAAGTATTTTTGAGGCAATGTGCAATGAACTGTATCTCTTTTGGCTTCTTACCCTTTCAAAGAAAAAATCACATTTTAAAATAATTCAAATGTCAACATTCTTTCATCAGTCTTTTATTTTTTTAATATCCTAACTAGAGGCCTGATGCATGAAATTCATGCAAGAGTAGGCCTTCCTCCCCTGGGCTGCCCACACCGGCTTTCCTCTGGCCGCCAGCAGGCACCCGGGATCCAGGCTTCCCTTGCAGCCTTGGCTTCATCTGGAAGGTTGTCTGGAAGGACATCTGCAAGGATGTCTGATCTAATTAGCATATTATGATTTTATTATTATAGATGACATTGAAAAACTAAACTCAGAAACTATTCATACATTATAAGGCAGCTAAAAATCAGTCTCATATCCTTGTCCCAAACCAAATAAATGTGGCAACATCACTAAGGTAAGGTTGTTTCTTTTTGTACCTGTTTGAATGATAAAGGAGTTAGTTATCCTATATAATAAAAGGGTAATATGCAAATAGACCAAATGGCAGAACAACTGAACAACCAAGGTATAATATGCTAATGATATGCTAAGGCTGCTTAAGCACTTGCTATGACGTGCACTGATCATCAAGAGGCAGATGTTCCGACTGGTAGGGGTCCGGCCAATTGGGACTGAGCGAGATAGGCCAGACAAGGCTTGGGGCCCTCCAATAGTCCCTCCCCTGCCTTGATCATGCACCGGTGGGGTCCTTCAGCCTGGCCTGAGCCCTCTCACAATCTGGGACCCCTTGGGGGGATGTTGGAGATCCCATTTCAGCGGATCCTGCAGGCCACTCCCATTGGGAAGGTCCCAGATGCAGGGCTTATGGCTGACAAGCGCTGCTGCCTCTCCCAATCAGGACTGATTGGGCACAAACCACAGCAGGCACAGTTGGGCCAGAATGACCCAGAGTGGCAGGTAGGAACTGCAGGTGGCATTGGACTGCAGGTTTCTGCCCGATCCCTGCAGGCCACCCAGAGTGACCCTACCCACGCATGAATTCGTGCACTGGGCCACTAGTTAATAATAATAAAAAACTCATGAAGAGTACCTAATTCTAATTTTTATCAAAATGTACTTTATACTTACTTCTACACTGTCTCTCCCTTAAAAAAAACAAAAATGAGCGAAAGGGATTTATGTTTCATTTTCTTATCTATCATAATATGTCAGCCATAAAATATAAATCAGCCCAAAGAATTGAGAGTTGAATATTCTACAATGCCCACCCCCAATACATAAAGCTTATAAGCACATATTTAGATTCAGAACCAGTGTATACCAACAATTTACCAAGCTAAATGGAAAGAAGACTTTTAAGTAACTTATTGCTAGACAATATACCATACCCAATAATCAAAAACAAATAAAAATAAATAAAAATAACACCTTTGGGGGGCTGAGCATTTGGAATGTTTCCGGAGTAGGGGAGTCTTTTTCCCTTTGCAAAGTCTAAAATGAAGAGAAGCAATGGGTAAGTTGACCTGCAAACCCACTCTCTCATGTATTTTCAGGTAGTAAAATAGCAACCCTTCATAAAAAGTTGACATTCTGAAATGTCCCTCTTAGAAAACATGCAGAACAAGCAAAGCTTATAGAGCACACAAAGAAACAACTCTAGCCCCCTTTTCCCCCTTGTGAAACATAAATCCAAGCTCATTTAGTAGTATAATTTCCATTAGACATAAAATTAAGACAAAGAGAAAAATGTGTAAGAGAGGCCATTCCGGGATGCGCTGTTGAGTAAAATTAGCCAAACATGAGCACAAATTATATTTACAGATACTGAGAATATTTAATAACAATGCACATAGGTTTGTAGGAAAAACAAACATTTTCACACAACACATGCCTTATTAAACTAATAAAAAATACTTGCCAACTTTTCTGATTGTTCACAAAATTATATTTGCTTACATAAATTTGAATACAATAATCAAATCCTTTTTAAAACAGAAACCATATAAATGTTTAAAAAGATATTTATACATTTTGAAAACATAATTATTTTCTATAGTCATTTAAGTTATATAATGAAAGTAGATTTGTAGAGTAGCAATTTATCATTAATTTTTCACATAGATTAAAATATGTTACATACCTCAATCCATCTCCCAGTTTAGTAGTAAGACATGCAGAGATACTGATAATAAAGTATGGACACTAATTTTCAGAGTAAAAGTGTGTTCTTAAATGTGTAAATGATAATTTCACCTAGGCTTTCTCTAATTAATTTTAATGAGATCAAGTTTTCAATACAGAATTACAAATGAAAGTATAGATTAATTTTTAAAAATGCTATGCTGATTTGTAACAAATTTATATTTATTATTGAATTGCACTGTTGCTGATACGTTAGCTTAAGCACCAGCCTAATTTTTCAAGTATTTCATAGGTAAATATTCACAAATTATTCTCCATAATTATTCCCAATTTCCCAACACAGAATCAGAAAAAATTGGCTAGTATTTACAAACTAGAAAGAAAAAAGAACATCAAAAGAAAATAGCACATCAATTGGTAAGGCAAGCCATTTTCTTAGAACACCGAATAAGCCATCATTATATACCCTACCATTTCTCTAGCATTTCGGCAAAGAGCCATGTCAGGATCCAGTCTATCACGAACAAAATAGTTCCTTTCATTCATCTCTGATCGAAGTGTCTTCCCTTTAATTAAGTACACATTAGCCATGTATGGGACATTCCATAACCCTCTGAAAATAAAGAGAAGACATTCCAAAATACCACAAATATAAAATACTTAAAGTTTTATTTTTGTTTTAAAAATAAATGATTTATATGTTTTAAATTATATATATAAATTATTGAATCAAATTACATGCAAATACAAACATACTTAAAGCAATTTCTCTCTCCTCTCTCTCTCTCTATCACACACACACACACACACACACACACACACATCCATACATACATGATATTTGTACAGCGTGTCCCCAAAACATGTACACACACTTTAACAACTGATAGTTGAATTGATGTTTTTTTTCTTTTCATCCAGGCTAAGCTTTAAACAAAGGAAATTCATCCTAAAACGCTACTGGAAGTTTGAAAATGCAATTGAAGTACAAACTCTGCATTTATAATTATGCAAATTGTGTTTATATATTTGGGGACATCCTATAAATGAGATTATTCTATATAATAATTTATCCTATAAAAGGCTAGGTGGCATTATGTCCTCACATGATGCCTTACAAGATAGCTGCCACAAGATGGCCACCTGCACAGTGGAGGCAGGGCCTGGTGGCTGCTCTGCACAGTGAGGTGTGGGGGTCCTGTGGCTCTGTGCTGCACAGAGCAAGCCAGTCCTAGCATCTCCAGCGCCTCTTGTGGAAGAGGCAGTTCTGGGCAGAGGAGGTGGGTTACAGCAGGGGAGGGCATTGGGAACAATCAGGCCAGCAGGTTAGCAGTTAGGCATCATCAGGCTGGCAGGGGAGTAGTTAGGGGTGATCAGGCTGGCAGGCAGAAGTGGTTAGGGGCAATCAGGCAGGCAGACAAGCGAGCAGTTAGGAGCCAGCGGTCCTGGATTGTGAGAGTAATGTCTGACTACTAGTTTAGGCCCAATCCCACAGGGACTGGCAATCAGACATCCCTCAAGGGGTCCCAGATTAGAGAGGGTTCAGGCTGGGCTTAGGACACATCCCCCATGCATGAATTTTGTGCACCAGGTCTCTAATTAGATATAAACTACATTGCTATGAGATAAATCACTACCCTCCCTAGAGAAATTCTATTTTAAGGTTGATATATGTTTGGCATTTTGACTGTCACCTCTCAGTTGTTACAGTTAGAGTATAATATTCTGTTGTACAGAAGGTGTTTGCATTTAAGATTTAGCAGTTTGATAGAAAAAAATAATGCCAATACAACTGGTTTTCCAGAGCTAGTTTACACAGTGATGATTTGTAACTTCACTAAGCTTATGCTCAGTGACTTCACACTAGAAGCTTGAAATCAGCCATGGTAGAAGTATTTACACCTTAGAAATTGGCAAACACTATAAACCAAGGCATCCTCCAATCCCAAGAACCAGCTGTTAAACATTTACCAGCATACTACTCAATATAGCTTAAAATATATCCTCTTGAAATTCATTAAACCACCTCAAGTTTTGTTAAAAAGGAAAGATATGAAGAATTATAATCAGAAGAAAATGGTATATATATATTATTTTGTCTTTCATTCTTTCCACAGACCCATTTCCTCCCTCTCAATATGACTCATTTCATAAGAACAGTGTAAGAAAGGATTCGCCTGAAGGGATATATGTGCCTGTTGCTTTTAGAGTACAGAAAGGGAAGATCTTGATAAAAAAAAAAATTACATATTAAAAAATATGATATCATACCGAAACCGGTTTGGCTCAATGAATAGAGCGTCGGCTTGGGGACTGAAAGGTCCCAGGTTCAATTCCGGTCAAGGGTATGTACCTTGGTTGCAGGCATATCCCCAGTAGGGGGTGTGCAGAGGCAGCTGATCGATGACTCTCTCTCATCGATGTTTCTAACTATCTCTCTCCCTTTCTCTCTGTATAAAATCAATAAAATATATATTTTAAAAAATATGATATCATTTTTCTTACTAGATAAGTCTTAAGGTAAATGGTCATAAAAAAATAAAGAAAAAGAAAACACAAAAATTTGTCATAAGATGTCATTCCTTCATGCAGTTTTTGTACATGAAGGAATGTACATATGTATTAACTAGATTAAAAATCTCTACCTTTTGTGTGTGTGTGTGTGTGTGTGTGTGTGTGTTTTGTTAATCCTCACCTGAGGATATTTTTCCATTTATATATATATATATATATTTTAGAGAAAGTGGAAGGGGGGAGGGAAAGAAAGAGAGAGGGAGGGAGGAAAGAAGAGAGGGTAAGAGAGAGAGAGAGAGAAACATTAATGTAAGAGAGACATCTATTGGTTGCCTCCCGAACAAACCCTGACTAGGGCAGTGAAATGAACCTGCAACCCAGGTATGTGTCCTTGACTGGAAATTGAACCCTTGGTCCTTTGGTCCGAGGGCCAATGCTCTAACCACTGCTCAGTCAGGGCTCTACCTTCTTATTCTCACATTTTAGACAATGACAGGAGGTTAGAGAAAAAATCACATTATACAACTTAAATAAAACATGAATTTTCTATCATACTTCTGTGAACTCTTATTTCTACTATACCCCCAGGCACTTATCAGGCATATATATGGTCTATACAAATAATCCTAGAGACAATAAGTACTTTGAGATAACAGAATATAATCTTAGTGTTTTCTCAGCTATCTGCTTCTTAATTGCAGCTAACAAAAGCCTTCATCATATTTATATCACTCAAATTTACTATTACTATTTTCACAAACACAACATCATTTTAACATTCAACTGTTGAGCAAGTAGTATGTATACGATTTTCTTTCTAAATTTAAGGGCACATATTTTAGTTATGAAAAAATGTTTTCCTTTTCAATTGGGCTGACATATTTGAGAAACTAGGCAAAGTATTTATGTCTCAGCCACTTTGGTCCATCGTCTGTATGAAAAAGAATGACAGTCTCCTGTAATATTATTATACCTTAGCAAAAAAACCTATTTCAATTGTGACTGTTAGTTTTAAAAATATCAACTATTTGTCTCAGGGGAAAAAAAGTCAATCATACACACACTTTGTAACAAGTATATTCTTTTTAAATTCTAGAAATTGAATTCAGATGGTAGTGAAGAAATTGATTTTTAAAGTAGAATATTTAATACAGAAAATACCTGCAATAGGAAATGTTGGAAGAGTTTGATTCTGATTGTTGTTTTTGTTTGTTCATTTATAAATTTTAAAAGCTATCAAACAACCTTCATCCTGGTCACAAAATAAATTAGTTAAACTAAATTTGCTTTATAATATTTTAACTAAAGAATATTACTTTTCTAATAATCAATCATAAGATTGCTATCCATGGTAACCATATATTATTTATTAGAATTTCCCACAGCTATGAGTTTGTTCCTTTGAAGATGTGAATTCTAAAAACATTTTTTTGTAAAATACTTGTTTACACTAATATGTCAGAATCCAAGTCATTCCCAGATTCCCAAATTTCAATTAAACATAAAGAAAAAAGATAAATAGTAAAAAAAAAAAAAAAGTAATATTAACAAGTCCCATCTCTACCTTTTAACGTATTTTACATTTAAAGATTAAATTAACTAACTTACACTCTATTCCCTTGAACAATATCCACATAATCTTCATATCGAGCAAAATAGCCATCAGGACTCAGGGCTCCCCAGAAGTTGGACCACAGCTTTCCATGGCGAGTTACAAGAGGAGCAATTATCTTTCTAAAAAAAAAAAAAAAAAAAATCCAGGTAACTATTTGTTTTAATCACCACAGAATTATGGTTCTGAACCTAGCATGACACAGAAACATTCAAATTCATTTAACAAACATGTAGTTAGTCCATAAAACTAAAAGTAAAATAGAGAAATTGCTTTCCAACACTTTTTCTTAAATGAATATACTGCTGATTTTCAGTAATATTTCTTAAAAACAGAAAAGTAACTCAAAATGTGAATAAAAGTATAAAAAGGACTTTTTAAAATTCTCTTTCTTATGTCCAAAAGGTGAGACTATCTTAATTATTTGAGTATTTCAGAAACTATAATATATAAAATCAAATATTTCATAATAGTCCATGGTGCATTAAGGAGTCCAATAAATATCTGTTAAAAAAAAATAAATGATGATGGGCTAAAATCTAATTTACAACATGTCAACATTTTCCAAATAAGCTCACAAAATCTGACTTTCTTCTAAAATTACTTGTAAAGTATTGTGTCCTGCAGTGGTACCTCACAATTTTTAAGACAAGCTCACAAAACTTCTCTAAGAGAAAACTGATGCACCAACTATTCTCCACAGAAAAACTATTCTCATAACACGCCAATGTTGTGAAGACCAGGCGTTACCTTTCTCTTACCATAAAAAAATAAAAGTTAGTCTATAAAATACACAATTAATAATTTTGGTTTATTTTTCCTGATTCCTATTAATAATGAAATATTAACCAGAAACACTTATACTTTGATTTGTTTAAAATACATGAATAAATTACAAACTATATATTATGTTTATTTAAGAATGATAATTCAATGTTAATAACTGAGAAGAACAAATATTTAATAGGAAAAAAATCTTGTAATTAAAATCTCAGCTGTCTCCTAAAGATGGATGGGAAAAGAAATGTTGAAAATCAACATTTATCTGAAGTGTGCCTCAATGGTTTTGAGCATGGAAATATAAGAATATAAGCTGGAGCCCTGGCCAGTGTGGGTCCAGTTGATTGGGTCATTGTCCCATGCATTGAAGTTCAATTCCTGGTCAAGGTACATACCCAGGTTTTGAGTTTGAATTCACTTGGGGTGTGAACAGGAGGCAACCAATCAATAATTCTCTCTCTCACTGGTTTCTCTCTCTCTCTCTCCCCCCTCTCTCTGTCTCTCTCTAAAATCACATATCCTCAGGTGAAGATTTTTAAAAAAATTAGTAGCTGGGAGACTAAATATTTAAAGGAGTAAAATTTGGAGCACTGCAGTCAAAACCAGAGATAAGAAGAGGAGAGGAACAAGAGAACTGATGAGATTTTAGAAAGCCACATGCCCTAAGTGTGACCCATCCCCTGACCCTCTAGCCTTCAGTCAGGTCTACTAAATCTTGCAAGAGTCTTGGTCTATGTCAATGCTTTATGGAAACTACATACTTGGATGCAGGTGCCTATCATGTTTACCTAATCCTTTTTTTTTCATTTTTTAAAATTAAGGTATTATATGTGTACATATCTTACCATTGCCCCACCCCCCACCCCCACTCCCATACATGACCTCCCTCCCCAGAGTTTTTCGTCCATTGCTTTTGCTTATATGCATGCATACAAGTCCTTCAGTTGATTTCTTATATCCCCCATATTTCCCTACCCTCCCTGCTGTAATTTCACAGTCTGTTTGTTGCTTTACTATCTCTGTATCTATCTTTTTGTTCATCAGTTTATAATGTTCTTTATTATCCATAAATGAGTGAGGTCATGTGGTGTTTCTCTTTCATTGGCTGGCTTATTTCACTCAGCATGATGTTCTCCAATTCCGTCCAGGTTGCTGCAAATGATGAGAATTCCTTCTTTTTTATGGCAGCATAGTATTCCATTGTATAGTTGTACCATAGTTTTTGATCCAATCATCTGCTGATGGGCATCTAGGCTGTTTCCAAACCTTAGCTATTGTAAATTGTGCTGCTATGAACATAGGGGTGCATATATCCTTTCTGGTTGATGTTTCTAGTTTCTTGGGATATATTCCTAGGAGTGGGATTACTGGGTCGAATGGAAGTTCCATTTTCGTTTTTTTGAGGAAACTCCATACCTCATCCTTAAATAATTAACAGAAATTTATGAAACTGGAGAAATAACCAGTTTTATTGACTCTTTGCTTATGAGGAAAATTTTATAATTAACAAGGTTTAAAGCATTAGATTAATATTAAGTAGGATATATGTTAAATATGTATATGAATTCATTAACAATTTACTATAAGAGTTAATAAATACCTACCAAGTGCCATATAATAAAAACATTAAATATTAAAAGCATATCCTACATGATAAAAGGCTAATATGCAAGTAGACCGAACGGCAGAACAATCAAACTATCAGTTGCTATGACATGCACTGACTACCATGTGGTGCGCCCAGAACATGGCAGGCATCATCAGCAGGCAGCAGAGCTGTGGAACATGGCAGGCATCTGATGCAGCAGGATGGCGGAGCAGGTGAGTGGGGATGCTGGTTGCTGTCATCGGGACAAGCCTCTAGTGGCTACTGAAAATTCTTTGCTACCGTGCGCCGCCGTGGTCCCACCTGGTGCTTGCACCTGTTGCCAGTGCCAGCCCCACTCGCATGTACTGCTGGTGCTGGAGTCACTGCTCACACCCATTGCCCAGTGCTGGCCTCAATCACTTGGCACCATCAGTGAGTGCAAGCGGTGGCTGTAAGCCTTCATTGCCCCTCAGGGCTTCTCTTCCTCCCTCTACTCCTGAGGGGCGATAGGGCCGGCAGCCACCTCTTGCACCCGCTGCCAGCAATGGCCCCGCTCGCACCTGATGCTAGTACTGGAGCTGCCACTGACACGCACTGCTGGAACCAGACACACTTGCACACAGCTGGAGCCACCACTCACACCTGCTGCCAGTGCCCAGCACCGTTCCCAATTACTTGGCGCCATGAGTGGGTGTGAGCAGTTGCTGCCAGCTCCGATCGCCCCTGAGGTCTTCACCTCCCCTTTCTTCTGAGGGGCAAACTGGACAGCAGCCTCTGCTTGCACCCATTAATGGTGCTGTCCCCGCTAGCACCTGCTGGTGGCGCCAGCCCCAATCGCTCCATGCTGTCAGTGGGTGTGAGCAGGGCCAGTGCTGTCAGTGCATGGGAGTGGCAAACAGTGGAGTTTGGGGGCTGAGATGGGATGGGTCAGGCAGTAGGCCAGAGGATGGGCTGAGACTGCCCCTGTGCCCACCGCAGCCTCGTGATCCACAGTTCCTTTCAAGGTGCACAAAATCGTTCAGTGGGTCCCTCGTGTATATTTTACAGTATTAAATTTAAATCAAATTAGGAAGAAGATCTCTCTCTCAAAAATTTAAATCAAATTAAGAAGAAATTAACGTAGCAATTTCAAGAAAATGTTACTGAATTCCACTGGGTTTTAAGAATCAAACAGGAGAGATTAAAAATGGCAGCAGAGTAGGTGATACTGCATGGACATGCTCCCTTGAAGAAGCTGGAATAACAATTGAAATACAGAAAGGCGTGCTGAATAATCAACAGAAACCGCACAGAAAAGAATCCTGATACCCAATAGGTATGGAGACCAAATAGAGACTGGTAGGAGGGGTGGGGGCACGAAAGGGCCGGCTGGGCACCCACAGAAGCAACTGAAGTTTGGAGAGATATCTCAGCTATGGGGTGAGGGGTGCCACTGAGAAAACTGGATCCAATCTCGAAGCTGGGCTCCTCAGCAGAGAGCACCAAACTGAGGAAGTTATTCACATAATATCTAGCTGTGAAAACCAGTGGGGTGCTGTCTTTCATGGAGTGGCACCTGCAAGTTCTGGCAACCTCTTGAAGTACCAATGCACAAAAATTCCCTGTGGAGCCACCCACCTTGTGCTCTGGCAAAGGGGGAGTGAAGTGGACTGGAGCAGTGAGAGCAGAACCCAGGACTTGGAATTCAGGGGATAGAACTCAGAAGGCAGACACCCCAAGTTTCCTGGGCTGTCATTCCCTCCACATCAGAGGACATCTTTCCCACAAAGACATCTGCCTTGCCTGGGGGGAAGATGTTTGATACACCCTATAGAAAACCACCTTGCCCTGAGACTACTTAAGAGATTAAAAGTAACAATCATCCTACACTTTAGGATAATTGCCTGGAGGCAATTCAAGTCAGAATTTTATTAATCTGTAGACGGAGGCAATCTCTTGGAGGCTTGAGTCTTTGCCTAATACAATTACTAGTTAGAAACAGCCTTTAACACTATTCTGCATTGGAGATTGAGAGGTGTAGAGGATCTACCTAAAACAGTTGCAAACCCAAAGAGACAACCAAAATGAGGGAAAAAAGAAAAGAATCCCCAAATGGAAGAGCTAGAGAACTCTCCAGAAGAAGAGATAAGTGAAGCAGAGATAAGAAATTTATCTGAAACAGACTTCAGAGTAATGATGGTAAAAATGCTCTACAGCATGAAAAAAGATATAGTAACTAAGAAAAAAGAAGAGAGTGAGATAAAGAATGACATAATACAAATAAGGAACACATTGGGAGGAATACACAGCAGATTAGGGGAAGCTGAGGATCAGATCACTAAATTAGAAGACAGTTGTAAATATCATTCAATTAGAGAACCAAAGAGAAAAAAACAATTAAAGAACAGTAGGACAGCTTAAGGGAGCTGTGGGACAATGTGAAACCTAACAATATTAGAATAGCAGGTATGCCAGAAGAAGCAGAAAGAGGGAAAGGCATAGAGAAGGTATTTGAAGAAATAATGGTACAAAAATTCCCTAACCAGGTACAGGAAAAGCTTACACAGTTCAGGAGGCACAGAAAACCCCTAACAAGAAGAACCCAAACATACCTACACCCAGACACATCATAATTAAAATGCCAAAAGTTAAAGACAAAGAGAGAATCTTAAAATCAGCAAGATAAAAGAAAACTATTATTTACAAAGGAGTTCCCATAGGATGACACTTGATTTTTCATCAGAGACTCTACAGTTCAGAAGGGAATGTCATGAAGGACTAAAGGCAATGAAAAGCAAAGATCTGAGATGAAGATTACTATATACAGCAAGGCCATCATTCAAAATAGATTTTCAAATTAAAGCGGTTCCCAGATTTAAAAACAAAACAAAACACTAAAGGAGTTCATCACAACCAAGCTAGCATTACAAGAAATGCTAAAGGGATTGCTTAAGGAATTGCTGAGAAGAAATAGAGAGAGAAAACTAGCCATATTGAAATAAAAAGGCTATAAATAAGTACCTCTCAATAATAATCCTAAATGTAAATGTATTAAATGCTCCAAACAAAAGGTGTAGAGTAGCTGAATGGATACAAAAACATGACCCAACTATATGCTGTCTACAAGAGACCCACCGCAAAATAAAAGACACAAAGGATGAAAGTGAAGGAATGGAAAAAAAATTTCCCATTGAAATGGAAAAGAAAAAAAAGGTGGAGTGGCAATATTCATATCCAACATAATAGATTTTAAAATGAAGGCCATCACAAGATAAAAGAGAAGTCACTACATAGTACTAAAGGGATTGATCCAACAAGAGACTATAACCCTGATAAACATGTATGCACCCAATATAAGTGCCCCTAAATATATAAAAAATGTCTAGAGGAGTTTAACGAAGAGACTGACAAAAATACAATCATAGTAGGGTACTTTAACACCCCTCTGACTTCCCTGGACAGATCTTCCAGACAAAAACTTAACAAGGAAACAGAAACTCTAAAGAACACCGTGGATCAGATGGATTTAATAGACATTTATAGAACACTAGAGGCCCGGTGCATGAAATTCATGCACTGGTGTGTGTGTCCCTCAGCCCAGCCTAAATCCTCTCTAATCTGGAATCCCTTGATGATGTCAGACTGCCTGTTCAGACATCCCTCTCACAATCCAGGACTGCTGGTCTCCAACTGCTCACCTGCCTGCCTTCCTGATTGCCCCTAACCACTCTGCCTGCCAGCTTGATCACCCCTTAACAACACCCCAGCCAGTTTTATTGATGCCTCACTGCTCTCCTGCCAGCCTGTTTGCCCTAAAAAGCTATCCCCTGCAGGTCTGGTCATCCCTAACTGCCCTCCTCTGCCAGCCTGCTCACCCCTAACTGTCCTCCTGATGGCCTGATCACTCACAACTGCCCTCCCTTGCAGGCCTGGTCCCTCCCAACTGTCCTCCCCTGCTGCCCAGCTTCTGATGGTCATCTTGTGTCCACATGGAGGCAGCCATCTTTGACTATATGGGGGCAGCTATCTTGTGTGTTGGAGTGATGGTCAATCTACATATTACTCTTTTACTGGATAGGCTAGAGGCCTGGTGCATGGGTGGGGGCCAGCTGGTTTTCCCTGAAGGGTGAGATCAAGGTCAGAGATCTCTTGGGGCATGGGGCAGCCTGGGTGAGAGTCCTGTGGTGGTTTTCAGGCTGGTCACACCCCCTGGCAACCAAAGAGGAGGCTCTGGTATCTGGGATTTATTTATCTCCTACAATTGAAACTTTGCGGAGGCCTGGGCCAGCCAGGGTGTGAGGAAAGCTTGGCTTCCTCCATTACCAGGGAAACCCAAGCCTCCTGCTTTCTCTGTGGCCACAGTCATTTTGTTTGGGTTAATTTGCATATTTGGCTGGTGGGCGTGGCTTATGGGTGTAGTGGAGTGATATTAATTTGCATATTACTCTTTTATTAGATAGGATTTCACCCCAATTCAGTAGAATATACATTCTTCTCAAGTGCAGGTGGATCATTCACAAAGATAGATCATATATTAGGATACAAAACAAGGCTTTACAAGTTTAAGAAGATTGAAATTATATCAACCATCTTCTCAGATCACAGTGGAATGAAATTAGAAATCAATTACAGTAAAAACACCCCAAAACATTCAAATACATGGAGTCTAAATAGCATGTTATTAAATAATGAATGGGATACCAACAAAATCAAGAAAGAAATAAAAAACTTCCTGGAAACAAATGGAAATGAATAAATAATAACTCAAAATTTCTGGGACATAGCAAAAGCAGTCCTCAGAGGGAACTTCATAGCACTACAGGCATACCTCAAGAAAATAAAAATAAAAAAAACACACCAAAAAAACCAGAAAAATCAGCAATAAACTATTTAGCCTTACAACTTAAAGAACTAGAAAGAGAACAATAAGAAAAGCCCAGAGTAAGTAGAAGGAAGGAAATAATAAAGATTAAAGCGGAAATAAATAACATAGAGACTGAAAAACAAACAAAAAAAATAAATGAAACTATTAGCTAGACTCATCAAGAAACAGAGAGAGGACACAAATAAATAAAGTAAAAAAAAAAAAAAAACAAAAGTGGAGAAGTAATCATAGGCACCACAGAAATACAAAGGATTGTAAGAAAATATTATGAACAAATATGTGCCACAAGCTAGACAATGTGGATCAAATAGACATATTCCTAGAAAAATATAATCTCCCAAAACTGAACCAGGAAGAATAAAAAACTTGAATAGGCCAATAACAACTGATGAAGTAGTAACAGTACTGAAAACTCTCCCACCAAACAAAAGCCCAGGTCTGGACAGAGTCATAGGGAAGTTTTTCAAAACACTCAAAGAAGAAATAACACCTTTACTCTTAAAATTATTTCAGAAAATTCAAGAGGAAGGAATACTTCCAAACCCTTTTTATGAGGCCAGAATTATTCTAATTCCAAAACCAGACAAAGACATTACAAAGAAAAAGAATTACAGGCCAATATCCCTGATGAACATATGCTAAAATTCTCAACAAAATATTAGCAAATCACATCCAGCAATGTATTAAAAAGACCATACACCATGATAAAGTAGGATTTATTCCAGGGATGCAAATCTGATACAATATTTGCAAATCAATAAACATGATAATTCACATAAACAAATTGAAAGAAAAAATCACATGATCATATCAATACATGCAGAAAAAACATTAGACAAAATCCAGCACCCATTTTTGATAAAAACTCTCAGGGAAGCTGCAATAGAAAGAGCAGATCTCAACATGATAAAGGCCATATATGACAAACCTATAGCCAACATCATACTCAATGGGCAAAAACTAAAACAATTTCCCCTAAGAATATGATCAAGATAGGGATGCCTACTTTCACCCCTCCTGTTCAACATAGTACTGGAAGTGCTAGCCATAAGAGATCAGACAAGAAGAAAAAAATAAAAGACATCCAAATTGGAAAAGAAGTAAAATTGTAAATATTCCCAGATTATATGATATTGTACATAAAAACCCCCAAAGACTCCATCAAAAAACTACTAGAGTTAATAAATGAATTTGGCAATGTAGCAGGGTTACAAAATTATCACCCAGAAATCTGTGGCTTTTTTGTACACCAACAATGAACTCACAATTCCATTTACCATTGCAACAAGAAAATTAAGATACTTAGAAATAAAGTTAACTAAGGAGGTAAAAGACATATAATAAAAAAACTACAGGATGTTGAAAAAGAGATAGAGAAGACATAAACAAATGGAAGAATATACTGTGTTCATGGATTGGTAGAATCAACATCATTAAAACTTCTATACTACCCAAAGCGATCTATAGATTCAATGTAATTCCCATTAAGATACCAATACAAACCTAGAAAAAACTCTCCAAAAATTCATCTGGAATAACAAAAGACCCTAAATAGCTGCAGTGATCCGGAGAAAGAACAACAAAGTTGGAAGGATCAAAATACCAGATATCAAGCTGTATTACAAAGCCACTGTTCTAAAAACTGCCTGGTATAGGCATAAGAACAGACATATAGACCAATGGAATCAAACAGAGAACCCAGAGATGGACCCAAGCCATTATGTTCCATTAATATTTGATAAAGGTGACAAGAGCATACAGTGGAGTCAAGATAAATCTTTTTAATAAATGGTGTTGGGAAAATTGGACAGATACATAAAAAAAAAAGAAAGAAAAGAAAAAGAAACTAGCCTAACTTACACCAAGTACAAAAATAAACTCAAAATGGATAAAGGACTTAAATGTAAGATGGGAAACCATAAAAATCTTAGCATGATCCATAGGCAGCAAAATAGTAGATATATGCCATAGCAATATCTTTACCTATACAGCTCTTTATAACTATGGAAATTAAAGAGAAAATAAACAAATGGGACTACATCAAAACAAAAAGCTTCTGCACAACAAAAGAATCCATCAATAAAACAACAAGAAAGCCTACTAGGAGGGAGAACATATTTGCCAATGGTATATTTGATAAGAGTTTAATCTGTAAAATTTACAGGGAACTCATACTACTTAACAAAAGGAAGATAAACAATCCAATCCAAAAAATGGGAAAAGTATATAAACAGACACTTTTTGAAAGAGGATGTAAAGAAGGCCAAAATATATAGGAAAACATGTTTAAAGTCACAAATCATCCAAGAGATGAAAATCAAAACAATAATGAGGTACCATCTCACACCTGTCAGAATCAACAAATCAACAAAAGACAAGTGCTGGTGAAGATATGGACAAAAAAGGACCCTTGTGCACTGCTTGTAAGAATGGAGACTGCTGCAACCATTGTGGGAAACAGTATGGAGTTTCCTCAGAAAATTAAAAATGGAACTTCCATTTGACCTAGAACAAAAAAATCATCTGGAATAACAAAAGACCCCAAATAGCTGCAGCATTCTAGGAAAATATCCCAAGAAATCAAAAACATCAATCAGAAAGGATATATGCACCCCTATATTCATAGCAGCACAATTTACAATAGCTAAGATTTGGAAACAGCCAAAGTGTCCATTAGCATTTGAGTGGATTTAAAAACTGGGATACATCTACTCAATGCAATAAAAGAGAAGGAATTCTTAACATTTGCAACAGCATGAATGGAACTGGAGTGCATCATAAAGAGAAATAAGCCAGTGAGAGAAAGATAAATATCACATGATCTCACTCATTTGTGGAATATAATGAACTATATAAAATGATGAACAAAAATAGAGCCAGAGGGGAAATAGTATTCTAGAATATAATAAAAGTAATCCTGTTATTTTTACATTTTTAATACTTCCTACAATGTTTGTGATACACTGTTAGTACAGTTTTGGTAATATTATTATACTTAAAATCCTTTTGTCTTCAAAATATTAATGTTTATTGCATGTAGTATTATTATTTGTAAGATCAGTTTTCTTACAAATGATAATTGGTGTTTATTGCTTATAATATCATATTTAACATAATTTTTCTTGGGTTATTAATGTTTATTGCATGTAACATTATTATATTTAACATTGTTTTACTTGAAATATTAAGGTTTATTGCTATATTTAACATTACTATATTATATGTAACATTACTATATTTTAAATCATTTTTCTTGAAATAAGAAAACTGAAAAAAAAAGAATTATACGTTACAACTTTATTCCATATGCTTTTCCTTGCATGATGAATAAAACATTATATATATTTTGAAAACTACCTGCAATTTATAATTTTTGTAGATATGTGTCTATTAATAGCTATATACTTGGACTATGTATATACAGGTTAAAGCTGAGAAGTCTTAGATTTAAGTTGACAGATTATGCATACACTAGCGGCCTGGTGCACGAAAATTTGTGTACTTGTGGTGGGGAGGGCTCAGCCCAGCCTGCACCCTCTCACAGCCTGGGGATGTCCAACTAATGGCATAGGCCCACTCCTCTATGGGAGGTGACTGGCGGGCCTATCAGGGATGGCATGGTCAGCAAGCAGCCGGCCCCACCCCCCATTGCACCACCATCACTGTTGGCCTCCCTCTGCAGGAGCGATCCCGATGGGCCTATCTGGGGATAGCGAGTGGCTGGCCCTGCCCCAAATTGCCCTGCCATGGTCACTGGTGGCCTCCCCCTGAGGGAGGCAACCTGTTGGGTGATCAGGGGATGGCACCAGCCCTCATCACAGTACTGCTAGTCATCGCCACTCCTCCCCCCCCATTGCCGTCCCCTTCCTGTGCCCACTGGCCCCCTGCTTGCCAGGCGCTCCCCTATCTCCCTTCCCACCCCTCTGCCCCCCCCACTGAGGTTGTTCTGCCATTCAGTTGATTTGCATATTTTGCTTTGATTATATAGGATAGAGTGGGTTAGTAGAGCATAATAGATTTCTAATATATTTTACTTGGAAAAATAAAAACAGTAACTAACATTTGACTGCTAACCATTCTATCTGTTATGAGAAATAATTGTGTTAATATGTAAACATACCTGGCACTTAGTAAGCACTCATTGAATGTAGGCCCTAGTTGGTATTTTAAGTGGTTAGACTCGAGCATTGGCCCACACACTGAAGGGTCAAGGGCACACACCTGGGTTGCAGATTCAACCCCCAGCCCCGGTCAGTATGGAAGGCAACCAATCCATGTGTCTCTCTCACGTCAACGTTTCTTTCTCTCTCTCTCTCCCCCCACTTACTTTCACTCTCTCTAAAAATCAATGGAAAAATTATCCTAGGGTGAGGATTAATAATAACAAGTAAAAAAGGTGGGCTATTAGTACAAGTATTAATACTACTAGTTGTGGTAGCAGTAGTATTAATAAGGGAAGATTTAATATCATTATAAGCTGTTACAGATGATGTCTTTTCTCCATTTCAATTCAGTTAAATAAAAATAGGTATAGAGTAGTGATGTGGTTCAGTACTAAATAAAACCACAGATCAGATTATAAAGTAATTTGTAACTCTGAAATTTCAAATTCTAAGAACTACAACGTGTGTGCAATAAGTTTTAGGCCACAAGTTTTAGGAAATTCTACTTTTAAAATATCGATGGAAAAATTTCAAATTTCAAATTTTATAGGCATACAATATATTATAATTTCACTCATCTTTACACAGTTAAATAGGACAAATATAATAAAACAAACATCACATTTGTGATTGAAACTAACAATAAAAACTTGTAATTGTTATCAGGTTATTTTCTATTTGACTTCCTTAGAGACAAACTAATTAATTGGAATTGAAAGTTTATAAGGTGTAGAAAATAACCTAGTGTGAGTTCCCTCAATTTGCTTCTCCATATTTGTTCATTCCACAGATGTCATTACAGTATGTCCACACTGATGAAGAAAATGATCATTTTCCAAATAAACTGTGATTAAATTTTATATGATACCTGTTTTGTTCAATCAAAATTTTTAAAGTCCTTGGATTTGTCAAAACAACATCTGCATCCACACTGAAGTAATAATCACAGCTGTCATCCTGACGACAAAAATCCCTGGCATAGAAAAAGAAATAAGAATTAGAAAAAATATTTATTTGCTGTTGAAAAATGTTAATATAAAGCTTATATGTAAAATAAAGTTTCTTTAACATAGTTTTCAAAGATAATATTCAAAAGGATAAATATTGTCTTCAACTTCAAAAAGGTCAATTTATCAACATAGATGTTCACAGATAGATCAACATTAAAAATTTTAGGCAGGTAAAATATGTTTTCAACCAGTAAATATTTTAGAACATAAATCAACTAATCAGAATGGAAATTTATATTTTATAATTAAATCCTCTCTAAAAGGCAAAAATAATTTACCCCAATGTATTTATTAACAATATTTTACCCCAATAATTTACCACAATGTATTTATTAACAATATTGTAAAAAAACATTTTTGCGCATGCACACATACACACACTGCAAAATATTGTATATCCACCAGCTCTGATTTTACTGAATCCTGGAGATACAAGTCAATGACTCTAGATATTAAAACTTTTAGAAGTTGATTTCATTTGATTTTTTTCTAAGATTATTACTCCTCTGCTTCTTACTAGGGACATTGACTATTATGAATGCTTTTCTTGGTAGTTTGCAGTGCCCAATCAAGACACTGTGGAATGAACCACCTATGTTACATGAAATTCTTCCCAGTATTATGGTTCTGCATTTTGGGTCTTCTCTTTCTGGGCCCCCAGTAATCACTTTTAGGTTTTATCAATGTGTATCTCGATACCACATCTGTTTCTAAGCAACTATCAAACCACTACACCAGGCAGTAGTTAAATTTTTACATGTAATTTTTAAAAATAAGTTTTGAATATGGACCCAAGGATAAGAGGTTCCTTACTTATATGTCATACTATACCTTTGTCTGAGTATTTTTTAAAATCTTGATCTGTAGTTTAATTAAGTATGTAATCTCTTAGCCATTAAAAGAAAAATGTAAGTAACTTCCATGGCCCTTTAAATATAATTGCAGATAGAGTTTAACAGTAGATGATGTTCACACCTGTGCATGCACACACACACACACACATAATTGAGACATCCAAGTTTAGGGTACTAATTTTTTTTAAGTTTATTTAGTACAAATTGTTTAAATTAAATTTATTAAAACATACATTCCCATGTTTCTGGCTTCGGCTTGACTCAGATTTTCTTCTGGTCCTACTATTTTTATAGTGCTGATTTCATGTTTAGCTTTATCAAAAAATACCTTGATGTGCTTTTCATGATAAACTTCCTGTAACAAAATTTTAAAAGATAAAATTAGTGGAAAAGAAGACAATAAGATGATTGAAGTAATCATATGTAGGGGTGAGGTCACATTCAAATAGGTAAATTCCACAATGCATATATTCACTCACAGACCAAATGATAACCAAATTAAGCATGCTTCATTTAAATAGCATCTAAATGTCACACTTAGAAGCTCAAATAAATACATATAAATATGTTTTAAAGAGAATATATCTCAATATTATTTTAACATTTACTCCTAGACAGGTATTTACATAAATATTTAAATCCTGGATTCTCTGAAGTGTTTCTAACTGGTAGTGTGTGTGTGGAGTAATGGTGAAAAAATGGCTTATGGGCTGAGAATGTTAGAAATGTGTTATATATAGCCATTAAAATGCATATTAAACCTAATAAATATTAATCTAAGTTATAAATAATAATTTTCTGAAATAAATATTTCAATCTTCTGTGAAGTTAGAGGAACAAAAATAATGGTCATATATAAAATACTGAGTATCTTTTTTTATTTCACAAAACAGTATATTTAACAAAATTTTATTGATGGGAAAACTACCAACATAAAGCCATCAAATTAGTTTCATTAAACTGTGCTAAAACTTTGATAAGATTATGTCTTCCTCAGAGCTTTTTATGTATCAAGTTTTATTAAATATTTTAAAAAGTTTTTCATAGATTGTTAAAACTACTTGAAGCATAAAAACTACATAGAGTTAATTTTTCCTTCTTTCCTATGAAAGGAAGGAAGGCATAAATAAAAGATAATGCACGGTGGGGCAAATGTAAGCTTACAGTTATTTACATAGAAAATAACACAAAAATTAATAAGTAATATAAGAATAAACTCTGTGTTTCACATACTCACAACTGTAAACTTTAGCCCCAAAATATTATCTGGAAAAGGCAAATGATTAGCTGACATGTACATGAGGAAGAAAAAATAGTGGTAAACAAAAATTATTAGGACAGAAGAGAGAAAACAGCATACTTAACAGTTAATGAGTTTTTCTAGATGATGTTAAATATTAACTGTTTTAAACAGGAAAGAGGCAAATATGGAAAAGTATTGAGAAAAAAAAGTCATTAAGTTCAGATTATATGTGAGAGCTGTTTGGGAAGCTCTGAATATTTCTGAAAGAAATGAAACTATTTAATCCTTTGGGGAAGAGCATGCCATTGAAAGAATACTCTAGCTGCAAGATATTTCAAGTTCTAATGCCATGATGTTTCTATTAGCTACAAATAATTTAATAATAGATTCTAAAAACAAATTGCCAGAACTAATACAAAGGTAAAGCAATATAAGGACCTCTGACATTTTTTTATTACATATAAGTTGAGCCTTTGGAAATGGCTGATATTCAAAAAATTTTGATCTACAAAGTGTGTTAGTTTCATGAGGCTTATCCCAATATTATTATACTAATTTCTAGACTCTTATCTTCAGGTCTTAAAAAATCAGGGCAGTAATTACTCCAAAAAACCCCTACTTATTTTAGCCGATTGGATTTTTTCCAGACACAAATAGATAATAACAAGTAGTTCCAAAGAAAATAAAAAACACTACTTTAAAGATTTAATTTAAAAATACTTTTTACATAAATTATTACTGTCTCAAATACTTACTTTGTTATGAATAAAGACTTTAAGTGCTTCTTTTGGGTAATCCAGTGTCAAAAGTATGTCCAGAAATCGAGGTAGAAATGGGGTTGGTTGCTCAATAAAAACACCTATTGTTACATTTGGATAGACCTTTGTTTTACAGCAAACATAAGAAAAATTATCATTAGTGTGATTTTAATTTAAATTCTATTCAAGTCTTACATAGAACACCAAATATATTAGAATATCATTCCAATGTAATCTGCTAAATTTGAGTAGCCCAATGGCAATTCTCTAATACCTGAAATACATTTTTGTAGACCCCATCCAAGTGATTGATTTTAGTACATCACACATTGGCATTATGAATTAAGTTTAAAGAGGAAATTCACTATAATATTTATTACACAGATATTATTAAGGGTATAGCCTACTCTATGATTCAAAGCTTCCTTTATGGTAGGTCATAAAAAACTTCTTTCAGCTCTGCAACTATTTGTACATCATCACAGAAACCAGAATGCTAATTGTGTTTCTCCTTTTGTTTCCATGGCTTACAAATTCAGTGGTTAATTTGTAGAAATAAAGGTTCTGAGCCTTTATTTCTCTCCTTGAATATTTCATTTAATAGTATTTATTATATATAATCTAATTTTAATATATACATATATACATATCCTATCTAATAAAAGAGTAATATGCAAATTGCACCACGCAGCTGTTTGGACATTAGTGACCATACCATACCTCCACTACACCCACAAGCCATGTCCACCTGCCAGTCAGGAACGAGTATGCATTTTAACCCAACCAAGATGGCTGCAGCCACAGAGAAAGCAGGAGGGAGGCTTGGGTTTCCCTGGTAATGGAGGAAGTCAAACTTTCCATACACCCTGGCCAGCCCAGGCCTCCACTCAAGGCTACAAAGTTTCAATTATAGAAGATAAAAATATGCCAACAAAAATGGCGGCAGCCATGGAGCTGGAGGGAGCAGGAAGCTAGGGTTTCCTCCAGCAATGGAGGAAGCCAAGCTTTCTGCACACCCTGGCCTGGCTTGGCTTCCACTTATGGCTACAAAGTTTCAATTATAAAAGATAAATAAATCCCAACAGAAATGGCTGCTGCTATGGAGTGAGCAGAAGGCTTGGCTCCACTCCAGATTACAAAGTTTCAATTGTAGAAGACAAATAAATCCCAGATACCAGGGCCTCCGCTTGGGTCACCATGGGGCGTGGTCAACCTGAAAAACACCATAGGCTCCTTGCCCAGGCCGCCCCACACCCCAAGGGAACCCCAACCCTGATTCAGAACACCTTTCAGGGCAAACCAGCTGGCCCCCACCCGTGCACCAGACCTCTATCCTATCTAATAAAAGAGTAATATGCAGATTGACCATTACACAAGTTGGCATCCCCCATGTGGTCAAAGATCCTGCCCCCATGTGGACACAAGATGGCCAGCTGGGTAGGGTAGTTGGGAAGGACCAGGCCTGCAAGGGAGGGCAGTTGTGGGCAATCAAGCCTGCAGGGGAGGACAGTTAGGGGTGACCAGGCCGGCAGAGGAGGGAAGTTGGGGATGACCAGGCCCACAGGGGAGGGCAATTAAGGGCAAACAGGCTGGCAGGGGAGTGGTTAGCACATGTGTCAAACACAAGGCCAGCGGGCCAAATCCAGCCCGCCAGGCCTTGCAATGTGGCCCGCACTGCGCTGTCATCACTGCACTCCGCTGTCAGTTTATGACATTGTCAGTTTATGACTGTTCAGTAAACCATTCGGCCCACGATTTAGGCTGGATTTTAGATTTTGGCCCCTTCTCTGATTGAGTTCGACACCCCTAGGTTAGAGGGTGATCAGGCTGGCAGGTGGAAGTGGTTAGGGGCAATCAGGAAGATAGGCAGGCAAGCAATTGGGAGCCAGCAGTCCTGGATTATGAAAGGGATATCCAACTGCCCATTTAGGCCCGATCCTACTGGGATCGGGCCTAAATGGGCAGTCAGACATCAGTGGGATCAGGCCTAAATATCCCTCGAGGGGTCCCAGATTGGAAATGATGCAGGCTGGGCTCAAAAACACGCCCCCCCCATGCATGAATTTCATGCACTGGGCTTCTAGTAAATTTTATATATATATATATATATATATATATATATATATATATATATATATATATATATATATATATATATATATTTACATACACACATATACATATATATACACTGAGTGGCTAGATTATTATGATCTCTGAATACATAATAATCTGGCTACTCAGTGTATATCCTATATAATAATAGTCTAATATGCAAATTATCACCTTGACCAGGAGTTTGACCAGCAGGTAGGCTGGACAACTGCCCATACACACACACACACACACACACACAAACACACACACACACACACACACACATATACATGTACACTGAGTGGCCAGATTATTATGCATTCAGAGATCATAATAATCTGGCCACTCAGTGTATATAAAAGCCTAAGCGACCATTGCAATCGAAACAACCAAAGGAATGACCAAACGGCTGCGTGGTACAATCAAGCTGTCAGGGCGTTTAGTGAGTGCTGACCAGGCTGTGTAGGGCCAGCAGGCCAGCAGGGGGCTTAGTGAGGCACAACCAAATGATAGAGCAGGAGGCTGCATGAAGCAGCCATGCTGACAGAGGGGTTAGTGAAGGACGACTAAACCACTGAACAGAGGACTACTTGGGGCAATCAGGCCCATAGGGGAGGTTAGTGAGGGATGACCAAACAACTGAACAGCAGGCTGTGTGGGGCGACCAGGATGACAGGGGGGGCAGTTAGGGTTGACCAGGCCAGCAGGGGGGTACAGTGAGGGGCAACCAGGCCAGTGGCTGGGGGAGGGGGGAGGGGAGGGGGGGCAGTTAGGGATCAGGCAGGTGAGCAGTTCTTTGTGCCAGTATAAAGCTGTTTTGATTAATTAGCTTTGTAGTATAACTTGATATTTGATATAGATATTAAGGGTAACAAGAAAGAATTCAGAGACAAGAATGAGAAGCAGATTGCATCCACTCTAAGTGGTCCCAGATTGTGAGAGGGATGTCCAACTGCTGGTTTAGGCCCGATCCCCCTAAACCTGCAGTCGGACATCCCCTGAGAGGTTCCAGATTCGAGAGGGTGCAGTCTGGGCTGAGGGGACCCCACCCCCATGTACAAATTTTGTGCACTGGGCCTCTAGCATGCATATATATATATATATATGTATGTACACACACACACACACATATATGTATGTATCTTTTCCTATATAGGAAATGAAGTGCTACTTTCTTCATTGTATAAAAACAAAGTACTATGTTACATCATAATTATCTATACTAATAAAAGGGTAGTATGCTAATTGGACAAGATGTCTTCCAGATAACCTTCCAGATATCCTTCCTGACAAAGTGGGGCCCGGTTGCCTGTGGCTGTGGCTGGCCCAGGATAAGCTGCCCGAGATACTGGGCAAAGAAGCCTCCTGTGGTTCTAGGCAAAGAAACTGCCCAGTGGTCCCTGGTGAAGAAGCTCCAACCAGCCTCCACCACAGATCTGTTCAGGGAAATGCTGGAGCCCAGGCACTCACTGACTGCCAGTAAGTGAGGGGGTCGCCCTGCCTATGAGGAAAAGGGGGAAGGCAGATGGGCTGGTGGCAGACTGGAGGCCAAAGCACCTGAGATGGTAGGAGGAGAGGGCTGGCAAGCACGCTTGCCTCAGGCCCTACCCCAGTGTGTGCACTGCAGCTCCACAGTCCAGGGGCCTTGGAGTGCTCCACCATGTTTGCTGCATAAAGGGCTCTGCTAGAGGCACAGGCCAGGAGTAGTGCCAGCCCCTATGACCTTTGTATGCAGCCCCTATGGCCTTTGTATGTGGCCCCTATGGCCTTTGCATGCAGTCCCTATGGCCTTTGTATGTGGCCCCCAAGCATAGACTGCTGGTTGCTCAGTCTAGGCCTGGTACAGAGCCTTCACATGCATGTGGTGCAGCATCTGGAGCCTCTAGTTCATAGTCTTCCAGCCTGTGTCAGAAACGCACTTCCCTTGAGCAATGTTTTTCTGCATATGCAAGTATAATTCAGGGTTTTGTTTTATTCAGGGCTACTCCAGAAATTGAAGGAATTGCCAGTGTTATCTTTCATGGTTTTGAAAAATCCTCTGTGCTTCTGATTTTTTGGTTGATAGTAGTTTCCTGGGTCAGGGGAAGTCTCCCTCTCCCCAGAGTCAGGAGCACCAGCCCAGGTCCACTCATTGGCCCAGCCCTGACCACAAAGGTGAGTTTCTGCATGCTGGAGTTTGATTCCCACACATTAGCCCTAGGAGACGAATACCTTTGTTATTGCTGTGTGTCCCAGTTTTAATTGGACAAATACCCGGTGGACCCGGTGCCAGCTTAGCAAAATATTTTAGGAGAATTCTGTCTGGGTTTCCTCAAATTCCCTCAGTCCCTACTCAACCCTCTGTAAAGGCGCAGAACAAGTGAGGCCCTTAAATAAAAATCACACGTCTCCAGCAGTGGTGGGCCTCTCTCATCACAGTCATTTGGACTGGATGGCATTTGAGTATTTATCTAGGCACAATGACAGAGAAACACAAGCTCAAGTCATGATCTGTGCCCTTAAATAATTCACAATCTTATTAGAGCGAGTGGATGATAAAAGCGCAGTAATGACATAGAATATAAGGCAATAATACAGAGAGGAATAGAGGCAATTGGTAGGGTGATTTTCCACCATTACTACAAAGAGTATGTGCTATGAATTAAATAAAGAAAAATATATGTGGAAGTAGTTGCTTCATGAGTATGACATCCCTATTTTTAAAGGAAGCTGAGTTCCCTGTGAACTATGCTATGATATTTGAGACATGGAACATGGGAGGCCCTAAGTGTACTATGCTTTGATATTTGAGACATTCTTTATTGTTCAATGTGATTTATTTCTGTACTCAGTTTTGTAATAAATTACTGGAATACATCTTGCTATAAAATATTACTAAAAGATCAAATGATCAGGTGGCATTTATTGTTATTTTCTATAAATAAACACAATCTCTGGCATACTAAAGTGATAGGTATTACAGAAATATTCAGATAGAGAGACCTAAGGGCTTGATTATAAGTTAGGTTTACTATCACAACCCAAATTTATTGCTTAAAAAAAAAAAGCAGGGAGCCTAATAGAAACTGAACTGTCTTTTCTTGTGCCAGTATAAAGCTGTTTTGATTAAGTGGCTTTTTAGTATAGCTTAATATCTGGTATGGATATCAAGAGCAACAAGAAAGAATTCAGAGGCAAGAATGAGAAGCAGATTGCATCAACTCTAAGTTGCTGTTAAAGAAAAAGATGGTATACTATGAAAATACTTAATACAGAGTGTAGAGAGATTTGTTCAAATAGGATTGCATAGAGTAGGTGGTATTTCAGTTAATTTTTTTTAAATGTGAAGAGGTTAGCTAGATAAGAAAAAGGTGTAGGGGTCCCAGATTGGCGAGGGTGCAGGCTGGACTGAGGGAACCCCGTGCACGAGTTTTGGGCACCGAGCTTCTAGTATTATTTGTATATAGGAAAGCTATTTTCTTTCACTAACACATTTTTTCTTTTTAAAAATAAATCTTTATTGTTGATTATTACAATTATTCCTCTTCCCCCCCCCCCCATAGCTCCCCTCCACCTGGTTCCCACCCCACACTCAGCCCTTACCCCCCACACTGTCCTTATCCATAGGTGTACAATTTTTATCCAGTCTCTTCCCACACCCCCTACACCTCTCCCCCCCTCTTAGAATTATAAGTCCACTCCCATTCTATGCCTCTGATTCTATTATATTCACCAGTTTATTCTGTTCATCAGATATTATACTCACTTGATTTTTAGATTCACTTGTTGATAGATATGTATTTGTTGTTCATAATTTTTATCTTTACCTTTTTCTTCTTCTTCCTCTTCATAAAGAATACCTTTCAGCATTTCATATAATACTGGTTTGGCAGTGATGAACTTCTTTAGCTTTTTCTAACTGTGAAGCTCATTATCTGCCCTTCAATTCTGAATGATAGCTTTGCTGGGTAGAGTATTCTTGGTTGTAGGTTCTTGCTATTCATCACTTTGAATATTTCTTGCCACTCCCGTCTGGCCTGCATAATTTCTGCTGAGAAATCAGCTGATAATTGTATCGGTGCTCCCTGGTAGGTAACTAACTGTTTTTCTCTTGCTGCTTTTAATATTCTTTGTCTTTTGCTCTTGGCATTTTAATTATGATGTGTATTGGTGTGGTCCTCTTTGGATTCCTTTTGTTTTATTTTCTGTGCACTTCCTGGACTTGTAAGTCTATTTCTTTCACCAGGTAGGGGAAGTTTTCTGTCATTATTTCTTCAAATAGGTTTTCAGTGTCTTGCTCTCTCCTCTTCTGGCACCCCCATAATTCTGATGTTGGTAGGCTTGAAATTGTCCCAGAGACTCCTTACACTATTTTCATATTTTTGGATTCTATTTGCTTTTTGCTTTTCCAGTTGGGTGATTTTTGCTTCTTCGTATTTCAAATCTTTGACTTGTTGCTTGTGATCCTCTAGTCTGCTATATTATTTTTTTGGATCTCTGTATATTATTTTTTTTATTTCAGTCAGTGTATGTTTAATTTCTAGTTGGTCCCTTTTCATATCCTCAAGGGTCTCACTAAATTTATCAGCCTTTTCTAGAAAATTCTAGAAAAACCTAAAACCGTGGTTTTGAACTCAATATCCAGTCATTTGCTTTCTTCCATTTCTTTCATTTGAGACCTGTTTCTCTGCACAGTTTGGCTACTTTCCTAAGTTGATAGAGTAGATTAGTGTGCTAGGTGTCCTATAGAACCCAGTGGCTCAGCCTCCCAATCACCCACCAACCCCCACCTTCCCTCTGAGATTCAACAGTTTGTTCAATGTTTCTATGTCTCTGTTCATGAGTTTATTTTGTTAATTGGATTCCATATATGAGTGAGATTATGTGATACTTCTCTTTCTCTTACTGGCTTATTTTGCTTAGTATAACACACTCAAAGAGTAAGAGATCCTTCTTTTTTACTGCTGCATAATTTTCCATAGTATAAATGTACCACAGCTTTTTCATTCACTCATCTACTGATGGGCACTTGAGCTGTTTCCAGTTCTTAGCTATTGTAAATTGTGCTGCTATGAACATAGGGCTACATACATTATTTCTGATTGGTGCTTCAGGTTTCTTAGGCTATATTTCTAGAAGTGGGATCAATGAGTCAAATAGTAGTTCTATATTTAATTTTTTGAGGAAACTCCATACTCTTTTCCATAATGGTTGTAGCAGTCTACATTCCCACCAGCAGTGCACTCGTTTTTCTTTTTTTTCCACATCCTTGCCAGCACTTGTCATTTGTTGATTTGATAATGCTAGCCATTCTCACAGGTGTGAGGTGATATCTCATTGTGGTGTTAGTTGGATATATCTGAAGATAAGTGACTTTGAACATTTTAAAAAATATTTTTAATTGGTTTCAGAGGTGAAGGGATAGGGAGAGAGAAAGAGAAACATCTATGATGAGATGGAATCATTGATTGGCTGCCTATTGCATTCCCCTACCCTCACTGAGAATAGAGCCTCCAACCAAGGCATCTGCCCTGACCAGGAAGTGAACCATGACCTCCTGGTTCATGGATTGACACTCAGCCACTGAGCCATGACAGCCAGGCTGAACATTTTTTATATGGTTCTTAGTCATTTGTATGTCCACTTAAGACAGGGGTCTTCAAACTACAGCCCGCGGGCCACATGCGGCCCGCAGAGGAGTCTGATCCAGCCCGCCAGGTTTTTTGGGCAGTGAGCGCAGCCGAGGTGTTACAGTAGGAATTAGTAGTTCATATAGTCCGGCCCTCCAGCTCTCTGAGGGACTGTGATCTGGCCCCCACTTTAAAAAGTTTGAGGACCCCTGACTTAAGAAAAGTGTGTATTTAGGTCCTTTGCCCATTTTTAAGTTGGATTGTTTGCCTTTCTTTTGTTAGGTTGTCTGAGTTCCTTACATATATTTTGGATATTAATCCTTTATCAGATGTATCATGCCAAATATGTTCTCCCATACATTGGGCTCTCTTAGAATTTTGTTGATGGTGTCTTTTGCTGTGCAGCAGCTTTTAATTTTGTTGTAGTCCTGTTTGTTTATTTTCTCTAATGTTTCCTTTGACATTATATTTGCAAACATTGCTACAAGAGATGTCTGAAATTTTGGTGCCTATAGTTTCTTCTAGGATTTTTATGGTTTCATGACTTAGGTTTAAGGCTTTTATCAATTTTGAGTTTATTTTTGTGTATTGTGTAAGTTGGTGGTCTAGTTTCATTTTTTTTTTTTTTATGTATCTGTCCAATTTTTCCAACACCATTCATTGAAGAAACTGTCTTGACTTCATTGTATGCTCTTGCCTCCTTTGTCAACTATTGAGTATAATAGTTGACAGCCTGGATTGACTTCTGTGGTCTCTGTTCTGTTCTGTTGATCTACAGGTCTGTTTTTTCTTGTGCCGGTATAAAGCTGTTTTGCTTACAGTGGCTTTGACATCTGGTATTGTAATTCCTCCAACTTTATTATTCATTTTTGAGATTACTATGGCTATTTGGGGTATTTTTTGGTTCCATATAAATTTTTTTAAATTTTTTATTTTATTGTTTAAAGTATTACAAATAGTAGTATATGTATCTCCTCCGCCCCCTCCCCCCATTATCCATATAAAGTTTTGGAGTATTTATTCTAGATATGTGAAATAAGCTGTTGGTATTTTAATAGGGATTGCATTGAATTTATAGATTGCTTTGGGTGTTATGGACATTTTAATCATGTTAATTTAAGACTTAAAAAAAGGGTAAAATAATAATAGTTATAAAACCTAATATATAAAAACCCTGGGTCTTAACGACCAGTAATTACTGGAGGCTGACCAACCGGAAGTCAGTGCTGGTGCTGCCCCAAGCAAGCAATAAGGGGTAGTAAGGCAGGCAGGCAGAGGGGTTAGGAGTGATTAAATAGGCAGACCAGTGGTTAGGGGTGATCAGGTAGGTAGGCAAGCTGTTAGGGAAGATCAGTTGGGCAGACTAGTGGTTAGGGGAGATCAGGTAGGCAGAGAGCCCTTTCCTAGAGTGGCTTCACCTCCCCAAGCAAGCAGTAGGAGCACTCAGGCTGGCAGGCAGGATGGTTAGGGGTGATCAGGTAGGTAGACCAGAGGTTAGGGGAATCAGGTAGGCAGGCAAGTGGTTAGGGGAGATCAGGTAGGTAGGCCAGTGGTTAGGGTTGATCAAGTAGGTAGGCCAGTGGTTAGGGTTAATCAAGTAGTCAGACAACTGGTTAGGGGAAATTGGGTAGTCAGGCAGAGTGGTAGGGTTGGTCAAGTAGGCAGACCAGCAGTTAGGGGTGATCAGGTAGGCAGATGGCCCCTCGCAGGGCTGGCCCCTCCCCGCAGCAAAGAAAGAAGGAGGCCCAGGCCAGCCAAGATATTACACACTATCCTGTCACCTGCAGAGAGAGGCCACTGGTGGCATGGGAGTGGGGCAAAAAGTGGCAGTGGTAGGGGTGGGACCAGCTGCCTACAGCCTGGGGAAGGAATGCCCTGATAGGCCCTGATCTCAGGAAAGGCCTAGGGACCCTACCAAATGGTTCCAGATTGTGAGAGCAGTCTTCTAGTAAAAATCCTATCAAATAAAGAAGGAATATAGTATTTGACTGTCATACCATCATGAAATATGGCAGCACCCACAGACAATAAGGATTTTGTTAGTTGACAATCACGCCCTCAATGATGGTTGCACCCACAGCCACAAGAAGGCAGCAACCAGTCCCATCAGCCCTGCCACTCTGTGTGCCTGCCTCTAGAGTCCCCCAGTCCTCTCAGCCACCCAGCCACCCAAAGCCAGCCCAAGGAGCAGGAAAGCCTTGGATGGAGGCTGCTCAGCCATCCAGAGCTGGCCTGAAGTGCAGACAAATCTCAGATGGTGGTTGCCCAGCTGCCCAAGGCTGGCCCGAGGCACAGGTAAGTCTTGGATGGTGGCTTTCCAGCTGCACAGGGCCAGCTTGAGGCTCAGGTAACCAGGGCCAGGATGAGGCTTGTGCTGCCAGCAGTGGCAGCAGCAGAAGTGTGATGGGGGTGTTGCTTTCCCCTGATCATCGGGTAACCTCCCGCCCCTTAGGTCTCCCAGACTGTGAGAGGGGGCAGGCCGGGATGAGGAAGCCCCCCTCAACTGCATGAATTTTCATGCACTGAGCCCCTAGTATAATAATAATGTTAAATAAAGTGAGATAAAAAAATGATTTAAATAAAATAAAAATTTGAAGTAGTGAATGACATTCACTTCTTCTAATTTTCTGCTTGGCACATCTGTTTCCTTTCAGATAGTCAGCAAAGTATTGAAGTTCACTGCAATCCACCATTCCTCTGTGTCATAAGCCACAAACCTATTTTAAAGCAGGCAGGGAAAAAATAAAATAAAATAAAGCTTGCAGGATCTCTCTGCTCTTTTTGGTTTTCAGCATGTCTTTAGTTGTTTTTACACATGAGTCAATTTCTGATATGACCTCTGGTTGGCAGTGTTTCTGTCTTAATATCAAGGGCTAAAAGGCCTCTTTACCCTGGCACTGCACACATCTTTTCCTCCTGGCTCTACACAGCCTGTACAGGATTTCAGGATTCCTTTCTGAGCATAGTCCAGCTGTGGGTTAATATCTAGAGTTCCCTTTTGCCAGCAGTCCTATGGACCCCCTTCCACATTCGAGGGTTACATTGACCCCAACGGCCCTGGATTTTGTGGTGAATTTTCTTCCTTTGCGTCTCTAGTTCCCACTGTGCATTTATCCCTCCAGCCTGGCTCCTGGACATCACCTTTTTCTAGATGACATCTGACCTTTCCACCCATGGATTGCCTTTGTTTAAGTTGCCAGTTCCTGTTGGGTCTTGATTGATTCAGCTGTTCCTTTTATCTGGTCTGTGAGAAGGTGCAAGGGTCCTTACACATTTTCTGTGCTACTTTGTCTCCCCCTGAGCAGATCTCCCAGGTGCCTGTGGTCAGAGAGGCAGGTTCTGGCATTTTCAGGTTCACAACTAAGGTAACTGGTCCCTGGGCATTGTGATTGTAAGGTCCTGGGAGGTATCCAAGGTCTCCCCAGTTGAAGTTAAGGCTGGAATTTTGATCACAGTCTGTCTCATGATCACAGCCGATCTCCCCTTCAAGATGGCATTGTCCACATAGCAGAGCTAGCTGCTCTGGGAGAGATTTTAGCTGCAGTAGAGACTGCCCAGTGGGGGGTGGGGTGGTGGTGGACCACCAGTCACCAACAGTCCCAAGGAGTATAGCTGTCCCTCACTCACATAAACAGATACTTCTCCACATGTCCACACACTCTCCTTTTGTTCTCTCACTCACATACTATCTTGCAGTCTGTTGTCCCATCAGCAGCCATCTTAGATCTCCTTCCAGCTTTTTTGGCATATAATTGTTCATAGTATTTTCTTGTGATCTTTTGTAATTCTGTGATGTCAGTTGTTCACCTCTTCCTTCCTTCCTTCCTTCCTTCCTTCCTTCTTTCCTTCCTTCCTTCCTTCCTTCCTTCCTTCCTTCCTTTTTTTTTTTTTTTTTTTTTTTTTACAGAGAGGAAGAGAGAGGGGTTGAGAGTTAGAAACATCGATGAGAGAGAATCATCGATCAGCTGGCTCCTGCAAACCCCCTACTGGGGATGTGCCCACAACCAAGGTACATGCCCCTGACCGGAATTGAACCTTTCAGTCTGCAGGCTGACGCTCTATCCACTGAGCCAAACCAGTTTTGGCACCACTTTCCTTTCTGATTTGATTTATTTGGGTCTTCTCTCTTTGCTTTTTTGTGAAACTGGCTAAAATTTCATCAGTCTTGCATAAAGAATGTTTTGGTTTCATTGATCTTTTGTATTTTTTTATTTTTCTTCAGGCTCTGTGTCATTTTCTTCAGAATCCCAGTAGTCATTTATGTCTGCTCTAATCTTTATTATTTTCTTCCTTCTACTTATAGTGGGCTTTTCTTGTTTTCTTCTAATTCTTAGGGTTAAATAAGGTATTAATTGTTCTTGTTTTTTGAGGTACGCATGTATTTCTATAAACTTCCCTCTCAGGAATGCTTTTGCTGTGTCCCAGAGATTTTATGTTCTTCTGTGTTCATTTTCATTTGTTTTCAGGAAGTTTTTTATTTCATTCTTTAAAAAAACAACAACACACACACACATATTTTATTGGTGTTTTCACAGAGAGGAAGGGAGAAGGATAGAGTTAGAAACATCGATGAGAGAACACCGGGGATCTTCCTGCAACCAAGGTACATGCCCTTGAATGGAATTGAACGTGGGACCCTTCAGTCTGCAGGCAGATACTCTACCCACTGAGCCAAACCAGTTAGGGCTGATTTCATTCTTGATCTCATTAGTAACCCATTCATTGTTCAACAATATGCTATTTATTATCCATTTGTTGGAATGTTTTGGGGTGTTTTTACTGTACTTGATTTCTAATTTCATTCTACTGTGATATGAGAAGATGCTTATATAATTTCAGTCTTCTTGAACTTGTAGAGGCTTGTTTTGTGTCCTAATATGTGGTTTATCTTTCTGAATGATCCATGTAAACTTGAGAAGTAAATATATTCTGCAGCTTTAGGGTGAAATGTTCTATAAATGTCAATTAAATCCACCTAATCCAATGTGTCCTTTCGAGTCACTGTTTCCTTGTTAAGTTTTTGTCTGGAAGATCTAATCAGTGAAATTATGGAGTGTGACTCCTGCTATGACTGTACTATGCAGTTGACCTCTTCCTTAAAGTCCTCTAGAAGTTTTTAAAAATATATATATTTAGATGATACTATATCTGGTGCATACATATTTACTAGGGTTATATGCTATTGTTGGATTTATCCCTTTAGTATTATGTAGTGATATTTATTGTGTTTTATGATGGCCTTCATTTTGAAGTCTATTTTGTCAGATATGAGTATTGCTACACCAGCTTTTTTTTTCTTTTTCATTTGCATACATTTTTTCCCACCCCTTAACTCTCATCCTGTGTGAGTCTTTTTTTTTTTTTTTTCTTCTGAGGTGGGTCTCTTGTAGGCAGCGTACAATTGGGTCATATTTTTGTATCCATCCATTGTCTTTTTTTTTTTTTGAGCATTTAATCCATTTACATTTAAAGTTACTAGTGATAGATACTTATTTATTGCTATTTTAATTATTTATGCCTATGTTAATCTCTATTTCTTCTCAGCAGTCCCTTTAGCATTTCTTGCAGTACTGGTTTTGTGGTGATAAACTCATTTAATCAGTTTTTTTCTGGGAAGCTCTTTATTTCACCATTTATTTTGAATGATAAATTTGCAGGATATAGTAAGCTTGATTTCAGATCCTTGCTTTTCATTACATTGAGTATTTCATATCATACCATTCTGATCTGCAGAGTTTCTTTTTAAAAAAAAATATATATTTTATTGATTTTTTAGAGAGGAAGGGAGAGGGATAGAGAGTTAGAAACATTGATGAGAGAGAATCATCGATCAACTGCCTCTTGCACAACCCCTCCTGGAGATGTGCCCACAACCAAAGTACATACCCTTGACCGGAATCAAACCAGGGACCTTTCAGTCCACAGGCAGAAGCTCTATCCACTGAACCAAACCGGTTTTGGCGATCTGTAGAGTTTCTGATGAGAAATCTGCTAATACCGTGTTTCCCCGAAAATAAGGATCCTCTGAAAATAAGACCTATTTACAGGTTTCCTTCTGAGTGAAATATAAGACATCCCCCCCAAAAATAAGGCCTCCCCCTACGCTAAACATGAGAGATTTGGTCCACTGATTCTGAGAGAAATGGAGTCACAAGAAATTCACCAGGAAATTCACGAATTGGATTGTTATGATGATGTTCCAGAAGATGATGACATGATTGTCATTGAATAAATGAGTAAATTCTTGATACTGTAGGATTCACAGTTTGTCTGGTTTGTGTTGACAACTACCATAATACCGTACCGTATACAGGTAATAAATTTCCTTGATTTTCATTTAACAATAAATGTGTACCGTATTCTTCTTCATGGAAAAATAAGACATCCCCTGAAAATAAGACCTAGTGCATGTTTGGGAGCAAAAATTAATATAAGACACTGTCTTATTTTTGGGGAAACAGGGTAGCCTTATAAGAGCTGCTTTATAGGTAACAGTTTGCTTTTCTCTTGCTGCTTTTAAGATTCTTGCTTTGTCTTTAATTTTGTATCATTTTAATTATCTTGTGTCTAGTTGTATGTAGAGGGCTGCCTGGGAAGACATATGGACATTTTCCTTAATTATCTTCAGCTGAACTCAAGGCGTAGGCAGAGCCACATCTTGAGAACATGTTTCCCAAAGAAGTAGGACATGTTTTCAGCTTGGCCTTCATATCAGCCCAGGTGTTGGCAGGGTCGGGACTAGATATGTAAATCCAGGCATCCTAGGGCCTACTTAAGAATGCAAATAAGTTAGTGTTACTTCCTGGTATTGGGGTATAAAATAAATGTGCTGAGAGGGGTCGTTGTCATCTTCCTACCTCTCCAGCTTTAAATCTGTCTCTGTGTCTTCTCTCTTTATTTCTATCATTTCTCAATCTCTGGCCACCTCCATTTAGAACCAGTTTGTTCATCTCTCTCTCCATGCAGGACAGGGAACAGGGAGATCCCCGCCATGTCTGGCCCCCACTGCATCAGACCCCTACCTACAGTTGTGAGCCTGTTTGGTTTCTCCTTGCTTGGGACTCTCTGTGCTTCCTGAACTTGTGTGATTTTTTCCTTAACCAGATTAGGGAAGTTTTCTTCCGTTATTTCTTCAAACACATTCTCTATCCTTTGCTCACTTTCTTCCCCTTCAGACTCCTCTTGTGCAAATAATTATGATTCATATTGTTCCACAACTCCCTTAAGCTATCTTCCTGTTTTTGCATTGTTTTATTATTATTTTTTTTTGTTCTCTGATTGAATTTTTTATCCTGTCTTCTAATTCATTGACTTAAATCTCTGCTTTCCCTAATCTGATCTGTATTCCATCCAATGTGGTTTTTTTTTTTATTAGTGCTATGTCACTTCCCATAATTATTTTATCTTTTTTCATGCTGTTGAGCATCCTTTCCATCATTATTCTGAGCATTATGTTTGATAAATCTCCATGTCATTTAGCTCTTCTTCTGGAGAATTATCTTTTTTTAATTTTATTTGGAGGTTGTTTTTGGTATCCCCATTTTGTTTGAGTATGCTTAGGTAGATCTCTCAATCTCTTGTGCAGGACAGTGTCAGATGCTGTTTCTGATTGGCCCTGCATACCCTGTTTAGAACTATCATTAATTTAAATTTTGTGGTTCCCTCTGATGGGTCTGGTGCCTTTGGATAGAAACTAGATGTGCACCAATGTCTACTTTTCCTAGCCCCAGGCAAAGACTCAAACCTCCAGAGATCCTTCCTGCCTGCAATGTGATTGCATTCAGTGTTGATTAACCTCAGGCTATTGACCTCAAGGTGAGGTGAGTTTTCAATAGGGTGTGGCAATTGCTTTTGCCTGCAGGCTGATTTTTATTCTCAGACTCTTACTGGGCTTCAGAAACTCTATAGGGTGGGACAATAGTTTTCCTAGTAGGGTGGGGCAATTGCCTGGATAGCAAACGGCTACAGGAGATAGATGTCCTCCATAGCTTGAAGGAATGACTCAGAGCAGGAAACAGGGTGACTTCCCTCTTAGCTCCAAATTCAGAGACCCTAACCTTGGATTCTCCTCACACAGCTTCCATCCACTCTGCTCTCCCTCTTCTAGAGCCCAAGTTGAGTGGCTGTAAACCAAATTCTGTGAATTAGCCTTTTAAGAAGGTGCCAATTCACATCCCTTGCTGGCACATAGCAACCCTGATTTTTTATTTTTTTACAGCCAAGTGTTATGTGGGCATCTTTTTCAGTTCTGGTGCTCTGGGCTGGACATCCCAGCTTGGGTTCCCAGAGTTCTAAGTGGGAACCCCCCACAGCTAAGATATCTTTCTAGAACTCCAGCTGTTGTCTGTGTGAGCCCTGCCATCCCTTTCACACTTCCACACTTCCTATCTGTTTCTATGTGGTCTCCACTTTCTGTCCTTGGTTATCAGGGTTCTCTCCAGCTAGTTGATTATTCTCCAGTCTTCAGTTGATTAATCCAGATGGTTCTTCTGTAATTTTATAGTTCCCAGTTTGGTACTGGGAGTGTGTCATTGTAGCATCCGCTTACTCCACCACCATTTTGGAATTTTCCAAACAGTCCATTTAATATATTTTTTCTTAAATGCTCTGTGTATGTTTTAGAGGATAGTTTATCTTTCATTCATTTGATGCCACCTTTTTTGTTTAAATTTAATAAATCTTTATTGTTTAAATTATTACAATTATTTCTCCTCCCCCCCCATAGCTCCCCTCCACCCAGTTCCCACCCCACCCTCTTCCCTTACCTACCCCGACCCACTGTCCACATCCATAGGTGTATGATTTTTGTCCAATCTCTTCCCATACCTCTCACACAGACACCCCTTTCCCCCTGAGAATTATCAATCCACTCCCATTCGATGCCCCTGATTCTGTTATATTCACCAATTTATTCTGTTCCTCTGATTTTTAATTCACTTGACTTTTAGATTCACTTGTTGATATATATGTATGTGTTGTTCATAATTTTTAAATTTACTTTTTTCTTCTTTTTCCTCTTTTTAAAGAATATCTTTCAGCCTTTCAAATAATACTGGTTTAGTGGTTATGAACTCCTTTAGCTTTGTCTTATCTGTGAAGCTCTTTATCTGCACTTCAATTCTGAATGATAACTTTGCTGGGTAATCTTGGTTGTAGGTTCTTGCTATTCATCACTTTGAATATTTCTTGCCACTCAGATCTGGCCTGCATAGTTTCTGTTGAGAAATCAGCTGATAATTGTATGGGTGCTCCCTTGTAGGTAACTAACTGTTTTTCTCTTGCTGCTTGTAAGATTCTCTCTTTGTCTTTTGCTCTTGGCATTTTAATTATGATGTGTCTTGGTGTGGTCCTCTTTGGATTCCTTTTGTGTTGTGTCCTGTGCACTTCCTGGACTTGTAAGTCTATTTCTTTCACCAGGTAGGGGAAGTTTTCTATCATTATTTCTTCAAATAGGTTTTCAGTGTCTTGCTCTCTCTCTTCTTCTGGGACCCCCATAATTCTGATGTTGGTACACTTGAAGTTGTCCCAGAGGCTTCTTACACTATCTTCAACATTCTGGATTCTCTTCTCTTTTTGCCTCTTTGTGTTCCAAATCTTTGACTTGATTCTTGTGTTCCTATAGTCTGCTGTTGGGTCCCTGTATAATATTTTTATTTCAGTCAGTGTATGTCTAATTTATAGTTGGTCCTACCTAGATGGTCTCGTTAAATTTATTGGCCTTTTCTAGGAAATTCTTGAAAAGCCTTATAACTGTGGTTTTGAATTCTATACCCAGTCATTTATTCTCCTCCATTTCTTTTGTTTTTTATCTATTTCCTTGTCTCTTCATTTCCGTTGCTTCCCTGAGTTGGTAGGGTAGCTTTGTGTGCTAGGTGTCCTATATGGTTCAATGGATCAGCCTCCCAGTTGTCTGATTTGGACACTCTTGGTGCACCCCTTTGTGGTCTCTGTGTACAGCCTTGTTGTAGCTAAGTCTTGATTGTTGTTGGTATCACTGGGAGGAATTGACCACTAGGCCAATTGGCTATGAGGACCCACTGTGTTTATAATGGAGGAATTACTGTGTTGGAGACACATTTATGGGGCAGGACTTGTTCCAGTAGGGCTTTGGTGCTCACTGAATCTGCCTCCTGAATGTCTTCCTTATCAGAGTAGTTGGAATCTGGTGTAGTCTCACACAGACCACTAGATACACTATTTTCTGGATCTCCAATGAGGTGCAGGTCAGCTACTGTCTGAGGCCATCCAGGAAGAGCTACAGCAAAAACTACAGTTTTCTCCTCTTTGGTTGGGATTTGGTGGTTTTGGAGTAGTCTGACTGGAGCTGCAGTTTATTTGTTTAAGCTGCCACAGGGAAGGCCATTTATATGCAAAAGCCACTGTGTGGAGCCTGGGCGGGTTTGTAGAATGTTCGGGGTGGGATCTCAGGGCATTACTAGGCTAGGGCATGACAAACAGCAATGGCTGCCAGCCAGCCTTCTCTGCCTTTCTGTGTTTTTAAGTCCCTGCATCCCACATCCCAGTGCAGTAAACAATGATTACTGGGCACACCTCTGCAAAAAAGTCACCCTCACTTTCTGACCTGATGGCCAACAGTCCAGCTTCTCTCTGTAGGCATCTGGGTGCCCCGCATGTCCCCAGAAATTGCATTTCAGAGTGATCAGGAGCTTGTTTCCCTTAGGGTTGAAAAAAAGCCCTGCACCCAGTCGCTTGTCACCAGCCTGATTCACGTGCCTCCATACCTCAGCTTTTAAGAATTTGTGCTCCTTTCTCTTTCCTTCTAGTTGCAAAACTTCCACTCAGCCAACTTTCTCATGGTTCTGGATGATAGACGTTTTGTATTTTAGTTTTAGTTTTGAAATTGTTGTGTGAGGCAGCAGTTTAGTTGTTTACCTTTGCCGCCATCTTGGTTTCTCCTCTGAAATATCCATTATATTTATCATTCCTTGTGATAAGCAACATTTAGAAAAGGAATGAAAGCACCTGGCTTCAAAATTTACAAATGGCTCGGGAAGTCAGAAACCTAAGTTAACAACCATGTAATAATATTATTACAAGAGCCATATGAAATTCTTTATTATAATGCCATTTTAAAACTGTCTTTTATTCCTGGTCAGTGTGTCTCAGTTTGTTGCAGCATCATCCCCTACATCAAAAGATGACAAATTCCCTATATGTCTGGGGCATGTTCAGGAGGAAACTCATTGATGTTTCTCTCTCACATAGATGTTTTTCTCTCTCTCCCTTCTCCCTAAAATAAATTTAAAAAATAAAATAAAACTTTCTTTTAATGCCTGAATTTAAATATAAAATATTTTTTTAAAAAAACCATAGATATTAAATGCAGCACTATGGTACCACTCTCCATCTTTTACCACATAGTAGCTCACAAACTCCTTTGTTATCTAAAATCTAGGTCCTAGATTATACCGTAATATTTGTTTGCATTGAAGCATACCTTGAACACTATTGTATTTCTTTACCAATACATTCAATCACCTAAGTATTTATTGCTAAGTGAATATAAAAGAACAAATAACTAAAGACAAAATATCTACCTTCTAGTTCTTTTTTTTTTTAAAATATATTTTATTGATTTTTTACAGAGAGGAAGGGAGAGAGATAGAGAGCCAGAAACGTTGATGAGTTGACCAGCCGCCTCCTGCACACCCCCCCACTGGGGATGTGCCCGCAACCAATGTACATGCCCTTGACCGGAATCGAACCCGGGACCTTTCAGTCTGCAGACCGACGCTCTACCACTGAGCCAAACCGGTTTCGGCTACCCCCAATTCTTAATAATAAAGGAAAATAATATAAAGTGGATCACAACTCTCTCTTACCAAATGAGACAAAACATTTCATTTAAATTTCATAACCCTAAAGTTACTTGTTATACCAAATTTACATGTTAGAAAAATAAAATTTAGAAACGTTAAGCAACTAATCATAAATTAGTAGGTTAAAAGTTAGGCTTCAACATCTTACATCTTCATTATCAAGCTAAGTTAATTTTTACATACTAATGATAATAACAGCAACAATATTAGGGAATGTTTAAATTTACATATGTATAAAATGTATAAATATAAAATATCATCATATATACAAAATTTCATATAACCCTCCTACCAACCCTCTGAGATAGCCACTATTATTTTTATATATATAGGAACTTGCCTATGTCCAATCTAAGAATATGATAAGACTGATATCTTAACTACCCACATAATTTTAATTTTATATCTATTGTATGACAACTACATATATAAAATATTATTTCGCATAATAGAATGGTTTTCCTTTCTAATATATTTTAATAGGCTATAAGACAAAACAGCCCAAGAATCAAGTAATTTACTCCTATATGCCAACAAAAGATAAAAAAATTAAAATAAATATTTTTTTCTATCTTTGCACCAGAAAGTTTATGTAAATGAAACTAAACATAAAAAGTATTACCCTCCAGAATATAGAACTACTTTTTTGTTAAAAAGATCAGGATACATTTTAAAACATCATCATGATGTAGCTTCATTCAGAAATATTTTGGCATTCTTTCCAGATAGAAAACAGTTTGTTATTTGAGAGACTGGCTAAAAAAACTCTTATTTTCAAGAAAATAGAACTCTATATGAAAAATTCCTCAGTGAATGTTGAGTTGCAGAGCACATTATCTGAAAATGTATGAACTGGGACTACAGAAACATTTTTTTCCTAAGTGACAGATGCCTAATTTGACATAAGAAAAGATGAAATACTGCCATTTGCAGCAACATGGATGGATCTTGAAAATATCATGCTAAGTGAATTAAGTCAGACAGGAAAAGTAAAAAACCATATAATTTCAGTCACATGTGGGATATAAAATGAAAACGCATAGACACAGATAATAGTATATGGTTATCAGAGGGAGGGAGGGTAGTAAAGGGTAAAGGATGTCAAATATATGATGTTCAAATATTAGATTTTGGGTGGTGGGCACACAATGCAATACACAGTTGCTGTATCATAGAATTGTACACTCGAAACCTATGTAATTTTATTAACCAATGTCACCCCAATAAATTTAATTTGAAAAAAGAAAGTGAGCCTAAACCAGTTTGGCTCAGTGGATAGAGCTTCGGCCTGCGGATTCAATTTCGGTCAAGGGCATGTACTTGGGTTGCGGGCACATCCCCAGTGGGGGGTGTGCAGGAGGCAGCTGATCAATGTTTCTCTCTCATTGATATTTCTAATTCTCTATTCCTCTCTGTAAAAAAAATCAATAATATATATATATATATATATATATATATATATATATATATATATATATATATATATATTTTTTTTTTTTTTTTAAAGAAAAAAAAAAGTGAGCCAGGAAAAAACAACTGTATGTATGTGTGTGTGTGTGTGTGTGTGTGTGTGTGTGTATATATATATATATATATATATATATATATATATATATATTGATTTTTTACAGAGAGGAAGAGAGAGGGATAGAGTTAGAAACATCGATGAAAGAGAAACATTGATCAGCTGCCTCCTGCACACCGTCTCCTAGGGATGTGCCCGCAACCAAGGTACATGCCCTTGACTGGAATTGAACCTGGGACCTTTCAGTCCGCAGGCTGACACTCTATCCACTGAGCTAAACTGGTTTTGGCAAAACAAACAACTCTTAAATATGCACAAGTTACTCTTTATTCTCTTTTCATATAGTGATAAGAATAGCAACTATTTAATTCAAAAATTTAATGTTTTACAATAAAAGCGTTTTGTATTTGCATGGGACCAGAATTTACTGGGAATTTTATTTTTGTCTATTGGTTCTACTTATTGGCAATCTGTAGAACACAATGAACTTAAGGTGAATGAAAGAAGGAATCAGCCTTAATGATCAAAATCATCCCTAGAATGAATATACATAATAGACTTCCAAGTTATAAAAACAATATTTTGTAAGAAAACTGTTACTATAGAATATCCTAAAACTGGCTCTGGCTAGTGTGCTTCAGTTGGATGGGCATCATCCTATGTACACGAAGAGTTGTGGTTTCAATTCTTGGTCAGGGCACATGCCCAGGTTTCATTGTGTGCAGGAGGCAACCAATCAATGTTTCTCTCTCACATCACTGTTTCTTTCTCTCTTTCTCTTCCTCTCTAATATCAATAAAAACATTTAATTTTTAGGAAAAGAATATCCTAAAACTGCTCTGGTTGTTAAAAAAATTCTAAATAGTTTATAGATAAATAATATTTCTGTTGCTCATTTATCCTCTAAGTACAATTGATAAAGTATTGTATAATTCTCTGGACAAAAGTAGGTTTACAGTTGTGAGTATGCAAAACAAGATTTATTCTTGTATTATTATTTTCACACATAGGATCTAGCCCTGGCTGATTTGGCTCAGCAGATAGAGTTTTGGCCTGTGGACTGAAGGTCCCCAGTTTTATTCTGGTCAAGGGCACATGCCTGTGTTGTGGGTTCTATCCCCAGTAGGGGATGTGCTGGAGGCAGCTGAGCAATGATTCTCTCTCATCATTGATGTTTCTATCTCTCTCCCTCTCCCTTCTTCTCTGAAATCAATAAAAATATATATACTAGAGGCCCAATGCACGAAATTCATCCAAGAGTAGGCCTTCCTTCTCCCAGTTTCTGGCACCGACTTCCCTCTGGCACCTGGGACCCTGGCTTCCCTCACAGCCTGGCTTGTCGCTGAAGGTCTTCCAGAAGGATGTCCAGTCAAATTAGCTTATTACACTTTTATTATTATAGATAGGATCTGGGGCCAGATTGCCACAGTTTAGTTCCTACTTCCAACACAAAAATTATATACCCTTAAACAAGTTACTTAACCTGTGTACATACCTCAGTTTTCTCATTATAAAAATGTTGATAATGTTATCTACTGAAAATTCTATTAAGTTTAAATGAGTTTTTAATATATGTAAAATATTTAAAATAACCCTTAGTTATATATTATTATTTTAAATAAAATTTAAAATAAAGCACAGATAAAATTAGTCAGTAAAAATGCTGAAGCACTTTAACCATTTTTCCTCAATGTTTTACCAAGTTAGCAGAGTAACATAAAACAAGAACACCAAATTATAGCAAGCTATTAAATATTAGCAACCAAGGCCCTTTATGGAGGTCACTTATTAGCTGGTTTTGCTTTAAAAAATAGTTTATATATACACAAATCTAGCAATTATCTGAATCATTGTTTTAGCTTTATAAATCCACAATCTATTTATCAAGACTATATTATCACTTTTTTACAAATCATTGTATTTCATAACAATGTCTTTTGTTACTCAATTTCACACACACTCAATTGCACTCACATTTACTGTGGATAAGTCAATTGTATCCAATTCACAAAGAGTGCAGCCACTGTCTTGTGTCCATGCATTAGGTACATAGTTTCCGAAATAGTTCAGGAGAATCTAGTAAATAAAGGAGAACTGTTTCAACAAAAGTAATCCTCTACTCTCAGTGTACTTTTGTTCTATGTAATTGGTACATGTAACTGGGTACATTTCTTTAATAATTCTACTAATATTTTTCACATAGAGGTACACACTGAACAATGTTACCTCCAGACAATGAATCATAAAGTAGATCAAACTTTCTCAAGAAATGCCAAAAATGCATTATAAATTATATAAGTTATTTAATCTATCCTATCTGATAAAAGAGCAATATGCAAATTAACTATCACTCCACTACACCCACCAGCAAATCAGAGCGATTGCAAATTAACCCTACCAAGATGGCTTCACCCACAGAGAAAGCAGGAGGGATGCTGGGGTTTCTCAGGTGACCCAGGAAGCCAAGTTTTCTGTATATCTCCTCTTAAGGCTACAAAGTTTCAATTATAGAAGGTAAATAAACCCCATATACCAGGGCCTCCGCTTGGGTTGCCACCAGGTGTGGCCAGCCTGCAAACCACCACAGGCCCCTCACCCAAGCCACCCCATGCCCCAAGGGAACCCTCACCCTGATCTGAGACACCTTTCATGGCAAATCCACTGGCACCCATCCATGCACCAGGCCTCTATCCTATCTAATAAAAGAGTAATATGCAGATTGACTATCGCTCCAACACACAAGATGGCTGCCCCCATGTGGTGAAAGATCCTGCCCCCATATGGACACAAGATGGCCAGCAGGGGAGGGCAGTTGGGAGGGACCAGTTCAGCAGAGAAGGAAGTTGGAGGCAAACAGGCTGGCTGGTGAGCAGTTAGACATCAATCAGGCTGGCAGGGGAGTGGTGAGGGGTGATCAGGCTGGCAGGGAAAAGCATTTAGGGGAAATCAGGAAGGCAGGCAGGCAAGCAGTTGGAAGCCAGCAGTCCTGGATTGTGAAAGGGATGTCCAAGTGCCTGTTTAGGTCCAATCCCACCGGGTTCGAGTCTAAACGGTCAGTCTGACATCCCTCGAGTGTTCCGAGATTGTAGAAGGTGCAGGCTGGGCTGAGAGACACCCCTTACCCCCATGCACAAATTTCATGCGCAGGGCCTCTAGTACTATATAAACTTGATTCCAAAAGGCACTAACCTATGTTGCTTACTGTCAAGTAGGCTTCTGGGGTACTGACTTCAGAAAAAAATAAATAAATAAAAGCTTGCATAATAAAACAAATCTAGAACAATCTCCTAATTACAGCCATCCCACAAATCCAATCAATACTAAACTAAAGTACAATACTTCTTCCCACCCATCCCCTTCAGATCTATCAGAGCATTTCCTTTATAACTCCTTCTACTTTCCTTAAACACCTTTTGGAATTCCTTTTTTTCTGTAAAATCTGTATCCTTTTGTGTATTCTGGATGAGGAAAAGGATGAGAGCATATGGATGGAAAAAGAGATAAACACTGTAAGATATGTTCTCAGCACTCAAACAAATCTTCAATATTCCTAGATTTAAACATGTTAGGGAAAATTCTGCTAATTTACTATAAAAAATTACTATACTTCCCCAAGCCAATTTGGCTCAGTGAATAGAGCATCAGTTTGTGGGTTGAATGGTCCTGGGTTTTATTCTTGTCAAGGACACATACCTCAGTTGCAGGCTCCATCCTGGCCCTGGTCGGAAGGCAACCAATCAATGTGTGTCTCTCACATCTACGTTTGTCTCTCCCTCTCCTTTTCACTTTCTCTAAAAAACAATGGAAAAATATCGTTGGGTGACGATTAACAACAGAAAATTACTACACTTTCTGCTGCACTTAAAAAAAATTTAATTGATTTCAGAGAGGAAGGGAGAGGGGGAAATAGATAGAAACATCAGCACACCCCCTACTAGGGATCAAGCCCATAACCCAGACATATGCCCTGACTAGGAATTAAACCGTGTCCTCCTGGTTCATAGGTCAATGCTCAACCACTAAGTCATGCTAGCAGGGCTTTACTGCAATACTAATACATATAGTGGTATGAACATCTGCAGATCTTTATTTTTTATTATTTATTATTTCTTTTCACAAAGTAATTATTTTACCTCAAGATAGTGAAGATGTAGCAAACTAATTTTGGGTGTGACTTTCTTACTTTTAACAGGATGCAACTGAAATCCTTAATATGCTTATAACACTGACTCTTCATTAGAAAGGTGAAATGGACTCAAAAGAAAAAGATGTCTATCCATTAAATATGCTGGTAGAAAATATAGAGAAGTGCCAAGTAAATTTTTCTAGCTACCTAAGACTCTAAAAAGACCTTAGGTATAGGACAATTGAGGTAATCAATCCAGTACAATTCTATAAAAATCCTCCAAAATACCTGAGACTCCATCCAAATATTCCTATTGTACTAAAACTTAAAAATGCTGTTAAAACAAGTACAGTATCAATTAAATGGAAAAATCTATTAGATATTGTAGACTGAGTTACATTCAATCTGTAGAGCACACAGAGGACATAAACACTCACATTTCTTACAAACTATATATTTCAGAAAAAAAATTCCAAGGCAGGAAATATGTAGTTATGGCATTAGTTAATGTCACTTCAAGAATCAATATGGTCACTTTTGCTGAGACCGGTTTGGCTCAATGGATAGAGCGTCTGCTTGGGGACTGAAGGGACCCGGGTTCGATTCCTGTCAAGAGCATGTACCTTGGTTGCGGGCATATCCCCAGTAGGGGGTGTGCAAGAGGCAGCTGATCGGTGACTCTCTCTCATCGATGTTTCTAACTCTCTATCTCTCTCCCTTTCTCTCTGTACAAAATCAATAAAATATATATTAAAAAAAAAGAATCAATATGGTCACTTTGATGTACCTCTAACAGGGGTCCTCAAACTTTTTAAAGTGGGGGCCAGATCACGGTCCCTCAGAGAGCTGGAGGGCCGGACTATATGAACTACTAATTCCTACTGTAACACCTCGGCTGCGCTCACTGCCCAAAAAACCTGGCGGGCCGGATCAGACTCCTCTGCGGGCCGCATGTGGCCCGCGGGCCGTAGTTTGAAGACCCCTGAAAAAATTTTTAAGTTGTAAACTTACAGATGCAAATGTTAATCATTCATGTTCTATACTAAACTGTCTTTGAAGGGAAAAATAAAGCAATTCATGTGAAAATAAATCTTTTATTTAGTATTATTTACAAAAGAGATTTTTTAAAAGTTTAGTGGGAAATATAGTTTTGTTTAAAATATCCTGGGAAATAATTTTAGAAAGAAAAAGGTCCCCTAAATGGTTGGCCATACCTAAAATTCCCATCTATATATAAACATTAGTACTTCCCTCACCTTAGACACCTCACAAAAAATTAAATATTTATTTCATGCATTATTGATCAGTTTATTAGAATCCCAATATGAACAAGAAAATGACAAATATTTTTTAAAGGTCTGAGCATAAAACTCATTAGTTTTAATTCTCAAAATTAAAACTTCATTTCCTAACCTTATTACCTCAATTCATTTTCATAGATAATTAAGATATATGAAAACCTTGACTTTTGACTAGAAACTTTTTTTTCTTACAATTTCTACCTCAATTTATTTTATAGATAATTAAGATACATTTAAAACCATGACTTTTGACTGGAAACTTTCCTCTTGGATTTCTCACCACTTAGGCAAAGGTCACCCACCACACTGGCCTTCCATTTACATCTGTTTTCTTCATTAAAAATTGCAAACATTTATGCTGGCAGCTAAGAAAAGTACAGAAAACTGTTTATGTAGTTAAGCTGTTCTGGGAAGGCCCCAGCTACTAGATGGCAGTGCTTTCCTAATCCTTCTTTCACAATATCAAGATGTTTCCAAGTATCATGTCATTTCATTGGCAAAGAAACTTTTCCAACCACATCCTTTCTCTCCCCCTCTCCCCGCCAAATCATTTGATTCATGTTCATAGTAACCAAGGCATGGTGGTTTTTATACAAAAAGTAAATTTTTACTATAAGTCAAATTAGTTTCAGAAATGACTTGTTTCATGTGCAAATTAGGTGATTTGATCTTGTTCTGTTAAACTTGTTTCTATGAAAATGTACCACTTTCATAATGATTACCTCAATATGGATATTTTATGATATTTAAAAGAAAAGAATGGAGGGAGGTAGAGAATGATGGAGAAGTAATGAAAGCTATATTGACACTCTCCCAGGACCAAACTGGAAATACAACTGAATTCTGAAAAGTCAACTGAGGATTAGCTAGAGAGAACCCTGATAACCAAGAATGGAAGATAGGGAGAGAACTATGCGGCAATAAAAAAGAAGGATCTCTTACCCTTGGAGACAGCATAGAGGGACCTGGAGAGTGTTATGCTAAGTGAAATAAGCCAGTCAGAGAAAGACAAGTATCACATTATCATACTCATATGTGGAATCTAATGAACAAAATAAACTGTTGAACAAAATAGATCCAAAGACATAGAAGCATGAAACAGATTGCGGAATCTCAGAGGGAAGGTGGGAGAGGGTAGGTGGGATGAGATGAACCAAAAAACTTGTATGCATATATGCATAACAAATGAACAAAGTTAATAGGGTGATGAAGGTCCTGGGCAAGAGGGTTGGTGCAGGCTAGAAGATGTCTGTGGGGAAGAAAAAGGAGACATATGTAATACTTTCAACAATATACATTTTTTTAAAAAGAAAAGTTTGGGCATTTCATCTTCCTTATGGCTAAGTAGGATTCCATCATATATAGGGACCACATCTTTAGCCAATCATCTATTGAAGGACACTTTTGTTTTTGGCACCATGAATGATGCTGCAATGAACACAGGGTGCATATATCTTTGCAAATGTATGTTTTTGAGTTTTTTGGGGGCACATACCCAGAAGAGGAATTGCTGAGTCATATGGTAACTCTATACTCTATTCTTTTTTTTTAAAATATATATATTTTTATTGATTTCAGAGAGGAAGGGAGAGGGAGAGATAGATAGAAACATCAATGATAAGAAAGAATCATTGATTGGCTGCCTCATGCCCGCTCCACACTGGGGACTGAGCCCACAACCCAGGCTCAATGCCTTGACTGGAATCGAACCTGGGACCCTTCAGTTCTCAGGTCAATGCTCTATCCACTGAGCCAAACCAGGGCACTAACTCTATTCTAATTTTTTGAGGAACCTCCATACTGTTTTCCATAGTGACTACTAGTTTACATTCCCATCAGCAGTGAACAAGGCTTTCTATTTTCCCACATCTTTCCCAGCATTTGCCATTGCTTGCTTTGTTGATAAGAGCCATTTTAACAGGTGTGAGATGGCATCTCATATAGTTTTGAATTACATTTCCCCAATAGTGAAGTTGAGTATCATCTTTGCATTCATCTGTTTGTCATTTATATGACTTCTTGGAAGAAGTGTTCTCTACCCATTTTTTAATTGGATTGTTTTGTGTTGAATTGTATGAATTCTTTATATGTTTTGAATATTAACCTCTTTTTGGAACTGTTGTTTGCAAGTATCTTTTCCCATTTGTATTAAAATAAACACCATAGAAACAGGCGAGATCTTGCTCCTTGACATATGTCATCAGTTTGGCTTATAAACTCTTAGAAAAGTTGTCTTAAAAAAGCAACTTAAAAAAAATAAAAATAAAGAGAAGCAGGCTGAAATAGCCTCAATAAAATAATCAAACAACTTTTTATTTTATATGTAAATGTACTCATGCATTACTGTTTAGCAGAGAAGAATAGGTTATAGAATACTATGTACATTAATCCACTTTGGTTTAAAAAATGTTCAAATAACTGCAAAAATACATAATTTTAAAATTCATTTCTTAAGTGGTAGGGCTATGTGTAATTTTTTCTCTATATCTGTTGGAATTAGCTATTTTTTCTACAGTGAATATATGCTATTTGTTAATAAAAATGTTTTAAAATAGGACATACAAGTCAAGGGAGGAGAAACCAAGATGGTGGCATAGGTAAACGCCTAACTGCAGCCTCACACAACAATTTAATAAAACAGAACTAAAATACAAATTGGACATTATCCAGAACTACAGGAAAGTTGACTGACTGGAAATTCTACAACTAGAAGAAAAGAGAAAACCAAAAGGAAAATCAGAGGAGCTGTAAAAGCCTAAGGTACTGAGACACAGTGCTCATGGGGAGAGGACAGAGCCAGGGGGAGGCTGAGTGCCTGGCTGGCATTCCCTAGTGGGAAGGAGATAAAAGCTCTGGACTGTGCTGAACCCCAGCTCTGACAGCACTGAACCCCAGTTCTGGGCGAGACCCTGGGGACCCAGGCTCATACGGAGGGAGTCTGGGCTGTAAGGCAAAAACTCAGGGGAACAGCAAAAGGAAGTCCTGGAGGCGTGCACATTATACGCAGAGAACAGAGTGTTGACTGTGCCGTGGGATTGCCCTAGCGGGAAGGAGACAAAAGCTCTAGTCTGCTCTGAATCCCACTTCCAACTGCACTGAACCCCAGTTCCAGGCTCACTGGGTGAGCCTAGACTGTTTGGTAGTGGGTGAAACTCGGGGGCACCTTTCTCTCAGAGGTGCTTGCAGCGAGTACCGAAGGACCTTGAGGAACACTGAGACTCAGGAACCTCATAGGCGGGCTGACTAGAAGCCAAGGCCGTAGGCTCCACCCTGAAACTCTGCCCCATCCAAGCTCAACACAGAGGCTGTTACAATTTTCCAAGTCTAGTTGAATAAGGCTGTCTCCTAGCATAGACACTGCTGATCCTCACAGCCAATTGGCCTGGAGGTCAGTTCCTTCCAGTGATACCAACAACAATCAAGACTTAACTATTATAGGACAATAGCACACAAAGCCACCCTACCAACTCAGAGAAGCAGAGAAAATGCCAAGACAAGGAAACAGATCACAAACAAAAAAACGGAGGACAAAAAGTGACTGGATATAGAGTTCAAAACTACACTTATAAGGTTTTTCAAGAATTTCCTAGAAAAGGCCGATAAAATAAACGAGACCTATGAGGATATGATAAGGGATCAATTAGAAATAAAAAGGGATCAACTAGAAATAAAAAGGGATCAACTAGAAATAAAGAATACATTGTCTGAAATACAAAATATTATACAGAGTCCTAAAAACAGAATGGAAGTTCACAAGACTCAAGTAAAAGATTTGGAACATAAAGAGCCAGAAGATACTCCTCAGCAGAAGCAAGAAGACAGAGAATCCAGAAAGTTGAAGATAATGTAAGAAACCTCTGGGACAACTTCAAGTGAACCAACATCACAATTATGTGGGTCCCAGAAGAAGAGAGAGAGCAAGATACCGAAAACATACTGGAAGAAATAGTGACAGAAAACTTCCCCCACCTGGTGAAAGAATTAGACTTACAAGTCCAGGAAGCGCACAGAACCCCAGACCAAAAGGAATCCAAAGAGAACCACACCAACACAAATCATAATTAAAATTCCAAGAGCAAAAGACAAAGAGAGAATTTAAAAGCAGCAAGAGAAAAGCAGGTAGTTAGTTACCTATGAAGGAGCACCAATACAATTGTCAACTGATTTCTCAACAGAAACCATGCAGGCCAGAGGGAAATGGCAAGAAATATTCAAGGTGATGAATAGCAAGAACCTACAGCCAAAAATACTCTACCCAGCAAAGCTATCACTGAGAATGGACGGCCAGATAAAGAGCTTCACAAAAAAAAAAAAAAAAAAAAAAAAAAAAAAAAGCTAAAGGAGTTCATCATCACCAAACCAGAATTATATGAATTGTTGAAGGTTTTTTTTTTTAGGAAGAGGAAGAAAATAAAGATAAAAATTATGAACAACAAATACATAACTATCAACAAGAGAATCTAAAAACCAAGGGAATTAAAAAATCTGATGAACAATATTAACTGGCGAATATAATAGAATCAGAGGTATGGAAGGGGAGAGAACTGACGATTCTTGGGGAAAAGGGGAGTTGGGGGGGGGGGTGCGGGAAGAGACTGAACATAAACTGTGCACCTATGGATGAGGACAATGGGGAGTGGGGAAAGGGCAGAGGGTGGGGTGGGAACCTGGTGGAGGGGAGCAATGGAGGGGGGAAAAATGAAGAACATTTGTAATAATATGAACAATAAAGATTTATTAAAAAAATAAAAAGTAAATAAAATAGGACATACATAAAATCAGTAATTATGTAACATTATAGAAAAACAGTTATAGGAATGGTGACTCAGATTAACTGAATTTGAAGAAATTGTTTCAAGTTCAAACCCAAACTCCCAAAGTGAAGTCAAGGAAGCCATTTTACACACTCAGGATTACACTGAAGTCTTTACCCCTTGGGTTAGCTCTTTAGAAAAATGTCCAGCATTTCAAGCACAGAACCAAGGTAAAACATTTATTTCCATTGTTATAAAATGTCTTGCTAATATACAGATTTACCCCAGTGAATTTTGTTTTATTAGATTTAAAATTTAATTGTATTAAGGATATCCACTGCAAAATTATAATCTAAGCTTTTCCACATTAGGTAAATATTTTCTCCTTAATGTTAATCCCCTTATTGTAAGTTAGGTTTTCAGAATTTAAGTGTGTTGGGCCTCAAAATAGCCTTATTTGATCATAGCATGCTCACAGCATATTGCTGAAATAATAGTAGCAGCTGGGTACAGATCTCATGACACAGCAAGCTGGTATAACATTAAATTAGTAGGTTATTGAATAATGCTTATATTTTACTTTCTAAAAGATTCTAAAGATTTTCAATGTTATCACATATATGAAACCATAATTCAAAAGAGAGATGGAAAAATTTCAGTAGTAGGTCGGGAAATTTGTCCAGTTTTTACAAATTTACCAAAAATAACAACTAAAAGTATATTTCATCCAAAATATATCCCAAATCTTTCGTTCTACTAAAGGGTCTGAATTCTTCCAACCTTATAAAAACTTGCTGAGAGCTACTTTTCTTGTATGTATAATAGACTATTCCCTTTTTTTGTTGTTGCTTTCTCTTTTATTTATTTTTCTAGAGGCCCAGTGTACAAATTCGTGCTCAGGTGAGATCTGGTCAGTCCAGCCCCAATCGGAGTGGATTGTTGCTGGGCCTGTTGGGAGGAGATGGAAGGAGGTTGGCTGGCTGGCCTGCCCGATCAGGGCCCAATCAGGGCTGGGCAAGCCAGGGAGGAGGGGCCTTGGGTGATTGGCTGGCAAGCCCCACTACTAATTGGGGTAGGGGGCCAATTAGGGGTAGGGACAGCCATGGGTAGGGGCTGTGGGTAATGGGCCAGCAGGCTCTACCTTCAATTGGTGTGTTGGTGTGTGTGGGGCCAATTGGGGATGGAGCCAGCTGGGGGGAAGGGAGGTGGGCCGATCAGAGTGGTGGGGGCTGATTAGGGGTAGGGACAACAATGGAGAAGGGTTGTGGGCAGTGGGCCAGCTGGCCCCACTCCTGACTGGTGGGGGAGGGCTGACTGGAGGTGGGGTCATCTAGGGGATGAGGCCATGGGTGGTTGGCCAGTCCCACTCCTAATGAGGGTGGGGTACCTATCTGGGATGGAGCAGGAGGGAGGACTGCAGGAGGTTGACTGGCTGGCCCCACCCTTGATCAGGCTCTTTGCTGGCTGGTTGTTCTGGTCATTACAGTGACTGGTTGTTCTGGTCATTAGAGCATTCTGGTCACTGGTTTTTTTTTTATATATATATTTAGTTTTTTTAAATCTTTATTGTTGAGATTATTACAAATGTCCCTCTTTTTTCCTCCCATTTCCCCCGTCCACCGGGTTCCCACTCAGCCACAGGTCTTTGCCACACTATTGTCTGTGTCCGTAAGTAATGCATATCTATAATAATAAAAGCCTAGGTGGTCCTTGTGCTTTTGCATGATGCTTTTATGTCATCACAAGATGGCAGCCCTCACATTGTCACAAGATGGCCACCACAAGATAGATGCCACAAGATGGCCACCATAAGATGGCCAGAAGGGGAGAGCAGTTGTGGGCGAGATAAGGCTGGCAGGAGAGGGCAGTTGGGGGCAAGATTGGGCTGGCAGGGGAGGGCAGTTGGGGACGAACAGGACAGCAGGGGAGGGTAGTTGGGGGTGATTGGCCTGGAAGGGAAGGGTAGTTGGGGGCAACCAGGCCTATAGGGAAGAGCAGTTGGGGGTGACCAGGCCTGCAGGAGAGGGTAGTTGGGGCAACCAGGCCTGTAGGGAAGAGCAGTTGGGGGTGACTAGGCCTACATGGGAGGGCAGTTGGGTGCAACCAGGCTGGCAGGGGAGGGCAGTTGCAGGCAACTGGGTCAGCAGGGGAGGGAAGTTGGGGACAATCAGGCTGGCAGGGGAGCAGTTAGGCATCAATCAGGCTGGGAGAGGAGTGGTTAGGAGCAATCAAGCTGGCAGACAAAAGTGGTTAGGGGCAATCAGGCAAGTAAGCAGGCAGGAGAGCAGTTAGAAGCCAGCAGTACCAGATTGTGAGGCCAGGGATCAGGCCTCAACTGGCATTCGGACATCCCCCATATTGGAGAGGGTGCAGGTCAGGCTGAAGGACACTCCCCCATGCACTAATTTTGACACTGGGCCTCTAGTATGCATATAAGATCTTTGTTTAATCTCTTCCTGTCCTGCCCACCTTCCCTCTGAGAATCTTCAGTCTGTTCCATTTCCATGCCTCTGATTCTATTTTACTCATTAGTTTATTCTGTTCATTAGATTTCTTATTTATTTTGATCTTTTGATTCAAGTGTTGATAAATATGTATTTATTGCCCTTTTATTATCTTTTTCCTTTTCTTCTTCCTCTTTTTAAAAAATACACTTCAACATTTCATGTAATACTGGTTTGATTGTGAATTCCTTTAGCCTTTTTTGTCTGTGAATCTCTTTATCTGACCTTCAATTTTAAATGATAGCTTTGCTGGTGGTAGAATCATCTTGGTTTTAGGTCCTTGCTATTCATCACTCTGAATATTTCTTGCCACTCATTTCCAAACTGCATAGTTTCTGTTGAGAACACAGCTGACAGTCGTATGGGTATTCTCTTGCAGGTAACTAACTGCTTTTCAGATTCTCTCTTTGTCTTTAGCTTTTGGCATTTTAATTATGATGGATCTTGGTGTGGACCTCTTTGGGTTCCTCTTGTTTAGGACTCTCTGAGCTTCCTGGACTTGTAAGTCTATCTCTTTCACCAGGTAGGGGAGGTTGTCTGTCATATTTCTTCAAATAGGTTTTCAATATCTTGATCCTTTTGTTCTTCTGACACCTCCATAATGCGAATGTTGGTACACTTAAATTTGTCCCAGAGGCTTTTTATACTATCTTCATATTTTTAGGTTCCTTTTTCTTTTTGTTCTTCTGGTTGTGTGTTTTTTGCTTCTTTGTATTTCAAATACTTGATTTTATGCTTGTAATTCTTTATTCTACTGTTGAATCACTGTATATTATTCTTTATGTCTGTCAGTGTATGCTTAATTTCTGACTGGTCCTACCCCCCCCCTTTTTTTTTGAGGTTTCTAGAAGATTAATGAGTAACCTTATAACCCTGGTTTTGAATTCTATATCCAGTAATTTGCTTTCTTCCATTTTTTTCATTTGTGAGATGTTTCTTCATATCCCCATTTTGGCTGCTTCCCTGTGTTTGTTTCTATGTATTGGGTAAAGCTGCTATATACCATTGAGTTGGTGTTCTATAGGGCCCAATGGCTCAGCTTCCCCAGTCACCTGAGCTGAGAACTCTAGGTGCACCCCTTTGTGGGCTGTGAGAACAGTTTTGTTTTAGTTGAGACTTGATTGCTATTGGTGTCACTGGGAGGCTAACTGGCTGTGAAGACCACCTGTTATTACATTGGGTGAATTGCTGTGCAGGAGATACCCCTATGGAGCAGGACTTGCTTCAGTGGGGCTTTGGTGCTCCTGAGTCTGACCCTTGAGTGTGTCACTTAGGGATGTGTATAGTTATAATGTGGTATGGTCTGACACTGACCACTGGGTACACTGGCTCTTAAGTCTCCAAGAAGGTGCAAAGTCAGCCACTGCCTGAGGCCACCCAGCAGGAGCTAGAGAAATCTGAAAATTCATCCTCTTTGTATTGGGTTTGGAAGTGCCCTGATTAGGTCCAGCTATGAAGTAAGGCCAACTGGTGCTGGTGCTGGGTTTTGAGCCTTTTATTGATAGGTTTAGGGCTCCCTGACCCAGCTGCAGCTTGTTTGAATGATTTTAGCCTGAGCAAGGACGGGCCCTTTTATATACAATAACTGCTGCACACAGCTTAGGTGGGGTTGAAAATTGGATGAGGTGGGGTCTTAAGGAATCACCAGGGCAGAGAAAACAGAAGTTTTTACCGGTCAGCCCTGTGACCCAGGAAGTCTCAGCACAGGAACTGTGAGAATTCCATCTGAGAGAAAGCCGCCCCTAAGTTCCTGCCCTGATGCAGACAATTCAGTTCCTCCTCATACATGTCTGTGATCCTCAGAGCCTTTCCCTGATGCTAGAGCTCAGAGGGAGAATGACCTTGTAAGTTCAGTTCATGGTACTGGCCGTTTATGAGGAACAGCTGGGTCTCTGTGTCACTGAGCCACAATCCACACTGGATTTTATAGCGCATAGTTCTTAATACCCATAGGGACCACTTTTTCCAGCTTTGGAACCCTGAGTTGGGGTCTAATGGGGGACTGGGACCCCTTGCTCCTCCAAGTGGTCTCCATAGAGATGATCTCCCTCCTGATTAAAAAAGCAGCACATGTGGGTGCCAGACCAGTCTGTTCCATGCCTCCACAACTCCCATCAGCCAGTTTTCCAATGGCTCTGGATGATGGTTGTTCTGTATTTTAGTTATAATTTTGATGTTGTTGTGGGAGGCGGTGAATACAGGCATTTAACCATCCCGCCATCTCCTGTGAATCTCCAACATTTTTTTAAAAAGCATTTTATGATATGCTACTACCAATAAATTTGCTTCAAGAAAAATAAACCAGAAATCATAGTTTCCACCTGAAAACTGATTTATATTAGATTTTTATCTAGACAAGTATAAAAAATAAACAGAATATAGAAACATACAGTATGTCCCAAAGAAATGTATACACATTTTGAAGAATTATTAATTCCAGTGGATTAAATCTAAAAAGAAAGAAATCATTTTTTGGGACACCCTATATTTCAAATAAAGTGCTAATTAAAAACCACAAAATGGATGAGAGAAGGTGATGGGATTAGTCAAAGAATATATATATGCATAATCCATAGTCACAGACAACAGTGTGGTGATGGCAAAAGGGAAGGGGTTAGGGTAGAAGGGTGGAGGTAGGCAAAGTGGGGGTGTCAAGGGAGACATCTGTAATAGTATCAACAATACAAACAAAGTTTAAAAAACCACACAAAATTGTTTATAAACCATTATGAAACCAAATGAAAAATATGGGTGCTCATGGATATATTCTGAAGGGACATAAAACTGAAAGCACTTATGAATGAAAACTATATGGGAGGTTAGTGTGCCTGTCAGTTATTTTAAAAATTATTTTTTAAAATATATTTTTATTGATTTCAGAGAATAAAAAAGAGGGAGAGATAAAGGCAACAATGATGAAAGAGAATCATTGATTGCCGCCTCCTGCACATCTCCAACTGGGGATTGAGCCCGCAACCTAGGCATATGCCTTCACCAGGAATTGAATCAATAGGTCAATGGCCAACCACTGAGCCATAGCAGCTGAGCTAAAAATTATTTTAAAATTGTTCTTCCTAATAATAGCATGAGATTTAGAGAAAGTAACTAAGTAATAAATTAACTGCCCTAGCTGGTTTGGCCTAGTGCAGTGGTCGGTAAACTCATTAGTCAACAAAGTCAAATATCAACAGTACAATGATTGAAATTTCTTTTGAGAGCAAAATTTTTTAAACTTAAACTATATAGGTAGGTACATTGTTATCAATTTAATTAGGGTACGAGGTATTTTGTGGAAGAGCCACACTCAAGGGGCCAAAGAGCCACATGTGGCTCGCAAGCTGTGGCTTGCCGACCACTGGCCTAGTGGATAGAATGTCAGCCCTTGGACTGAATAGTCCCAGATTCAATTCTGGTCAAGGGCATGTACCTCAGTTTCAGGCTGGATCTCTGGCCACAGTAGGGGCATGTGCAGAAAGTAACCAATTGAAGTGTCTCTCTCACATTGATGTTGATCTCTTTTTCTCCCCCTCCTTTCTACTCTCTCTAAAAATCAATGGAAAAATATCCTCAGGTGAGGATTAACAACAACAATGAAAAAGAAATGTACACATTTTTATATACTTTGGTCTATAAACCCACTACAAACAATTTATCATTTACATTTTATATGTATACAGTAGTCATCCTCTACCCACAGTTTAACTTTCTGGGATTTCAGTTACTCTGGTCAAACTTGATCTGAAATATTAAAAGAATCATTTCAGAAATAAACAACTCATAAGTTTTAAATGACACATTGTTCTGAGTAGCATAATGAAATCTCATGCCATCTGGCTTGCTCCTGTCTAGGACATGAATCAATCCTTTTCCAGGTATGAAACCTGTATATGCTCTGCACCTGTTTGTCACTTAACAATGACCCTCAAATGCAAGGGGAGTGATGCTGGTAATTTGTATGCAACAATGAGAAGCTGGAAGTGCTTCTTTAAGTGAAAAAGAGTGTATATGTAGGAAAAAACACAGTATATATAGAGTTTGGTACTATTCACTGTTTCAGACATCCACTGAACAAAATGACCTAGGTTTTATTGAGTTCAATCCTATGGCACAAAACCCATGAACATTATATTCAACCCTCAATCAATAAAATAGTAACTAAAATTATAATAACTTATATAACTCATATAAAAATGTTTCACTTTTTATGGTTGTTGTGCTTAAAGAGTAATCTACTTTCTTTCACTGTTAGCCTATACACAGGGAAAAGTGTGATATATTAGCATTAATTGAATGCTTTTTAATATAGATTTTATATAGTTTTCAAAATTTTAAACTATACCAAATAATAAAAGAAAACTTCATTTTTTTATGTCAAATAAAATCATAGAAAAATAGACTAGCTTAGATTATGTCAGAGAAAATAAAATGGGATCATCATACTAATTAAAATGTCAGAAAGAGAAGGACCAAGATGGCAGTGTCGTTAAATGCCAGTATCACCACCTCCCAAAACCAAATCAAAATTACAACTAAAATAAGAACAATTATCATTCAGAATTGCCTGAAAGCTGACTGAATTCAAGTCCTACAACTAGAGAAGTAAAGAAGAAAGCACATTGAACTGGTAGGAGGGCGGAGGCACAGAAGAGCCTGGTCTGAGACACAGGTGTGACTTTTTTAAATTGGGAAGGATTTCTTGGCTGCAGAGGCCCCATGAGAAGAGCAAGGGGGTGTAACCCCACACCAGACCCCAGGCTAGGGTTCCAGAGCTCGAAGAAAAGTTCCCATATTTCTGGGATGTAAAAAAAAAAAAAAAAAAAAAGCAGAATTGGGGCTGAGTGACATGGAGACTGCTGGAAACCCAGGTGTTCTTCTTAAAGGGCCAACACACAAACTTACTTGGACTTGATCCCTCTAAGCTCCAGTGCCAGGTGGATTTGAGGAACATAGGGACATATGGGAAAGAACTGGATTATCTGGCATTGCAGCAGGAATTCCAGGGCAGTTTTCTCTCATATAGGGGTGTTAACAGGGTTCCTGTGCTGGAACCTCCTCATCACAAAGCTGACTGGCAGCCATCTCAGAGTTCCCATTAGCCTGACTTGTGTCTGCTTTGCCATGATGATTCCCTGAAACTCTGCCCATCTAATTTGCAGCCCGACCCAAACTGTTTGCAGCAGCTTTTCCACACCAAGAGTCTATCCTGGCTTTGGCTTTAGACTTTGCTAAAATCTCTTAAATAGGCAGCAGCTGGCATCAGCATACCCCAAACCTATTAATAGAAGACAGAAGACCTTGCATTAACCCCAGCCTGCCATGCTTCACAGCTTGGTCTTACCAGGACACTTCATATGGCCAGTACAAGGAATAGCCATCTGCAGACCTCTCTGTAGCTCCTGCCTGGTGTTCCCAGGCAGTGGATGACTTTGCACTTCCTGGGAGTCTATAGAGCCAGTGAATACAGTAAATAAATCATCAGACCATACCAAATTATAATCCTAAATATCCACAAGCGACACACTCAAGAGACAGACTCACTGAGCACCAAAACCCCACTGAAGTAAGTCTTGCTCCATAGGAATGTCTCCTGCAGAGATACTCTTCCATTGCAGACACAGCTGGTCCTCACAGCCAATTGGCCGGAAGGCCAATTCCTGCCAATGACACCAATAACAATCGAAGTTCAACTACAAGATAGTGCACACAGCCCACACAGCAGCACACCTTGAGTGCCCAGCTCAGATGGCTGGGACCCTATATGACACCTACCACACAGGCCACACTACCAATTCCAGGAGACATAGAAGCTCTACCCAATACATAGAAACAAACACAAGGAAGCAGCCAAAATGGGGAGACAAAGAAGCATATCATAAATGAAAGAAATGGAAGAAAGTAAACTACTGGATATAGAATTCAAAATCATGGTTATAAGGTTACTCAAGGATCTTCATGAGACTTTCAAGGATCTTAGTGAAAATGTCAAAGACATGAAAAAGGACCAGTTAGAAATTAAGCATATACTAACTGAAATAAAGAATAACTTACAGGGACTCAACAATAGAGTAGAGGATTCTGGGAATCAAATAAATTATTTGGAATATTAGGAGGCAAAAAACACCCAATCAGATGAACAAAAAGAGAAATGAATTAAAAAATATGAAGAAAGTATAAGGAGTCTCTGGGACAACTTCAAGTGTACCAACATTTGCATTATGGCAATACCAAAAAAAGGAAAGAGAGAGCAAGATATGGAATACCTATTTGAAGAGATAATGACAGAAAACCTCCCCTACCTGGTGAAAGAAATAAACTTACAAGAGAGTCCCAAACAAGAGAAACCCAAAGAGTCCACAACAAGACACATGAAAATTAAATGCTAAGTGTTAAAGACAAAGAGAGAATTTTAAAAGCAGCAAGAGGAAAGCAGTTAGTTACTTACAAGGGAGTGCTCATAGGACTGTCATCTGATTTCTCAACAGAAACTTTGCAAGACAGAAGGGAGTAACAAGAAATATTCAAAGGGATGAATAGCAAGGACCTAAAACTAAGATTACTCTACCCAGCAAAGCTATCATTTAGAATTGAAGGTCAGATAAAGAGCTTCACAGACAAGGAGTTCATCACCACTAAATCAATATTACAGAAAATGGTGAAGGGAATTCTTTAAGAAGAGAAAGAAGAAAAAAAGATACAAAATATAAATATTCAAATGGCTATAAACACATATTTATCAATATTTGAATCTATAAATTAAAATAAATGAACAAGAAATCTAATGAACAAAATAAAATAGAATCAGAGGTATGGAAACATGGAACAGACTGGTGCATCTCAGAAGGAAGGGGGTAGTGGGAAGAGATTGGCAGAAGTTCTTACATGCATATATGTATTAACTATAGATACAGACAATAGGGTGGTGAAGGCCTGTGGCTGGGCAAAAACTGGGAGGAGGGGGCAATGGGGAGAAATAAAGGGGGCCTCTGTAATACACTCAATAAAAATAGTTACAGTTATCACATACAAAAAATCAAAATTCCAGAAATAATGATAGCCCAAACTGAAAATGTTTCCCAGGAGACTTAAAATTTCTTAGTACACATAGTTCTTTCTAAATGATTAAGAATTAGTGAAACTTTCCTTGTGAGAAATCCTTTAGTCACTTTGTAAAACTTCAATCAGGTTAGCCTGGGAATTTTAAGAAACTGCTGATCACATTAAAATCACTGAACTCACAATAGCTAAATTCACAGGACCATGCTCCCTCTTCTAAAACATTTAAATTTTATTTAATGTAATCAAATTTAAATTTTGTTAAAATAGTATACAAAAAGGAATAGCACAATATTTAGTTACAGAAGTCTATAAAAACCTTGCTAATGGCACCAAGTTATCAGACAGAGAAATTGTGAACATACACACACACACACACACACACACACACACACACACACACATGCATGCACATGTACACACACAGTGTAAAGGGCTTTCTAGACAAAATTTCTCCATTTTTAAAATTTGCCTAGAGACAGGTATGGTGATCCACAGCAATTAAAATATATATATTTTTATTGATTTCAGAGAGGCAGGAAGAGGGAGAGAGAGATAAAAACATCAATAATGAGGCAGGCACCTAAAAAGTCTGTCCAGGGAGACAAAATGTTGGTGGAATAGATGGACATGTCCTGAGCCTTATCCTAGAGCAGACAAAATGAGCAACATTAAATCGAACAACATCCACCCCGAATTGGCAAAGTAGACACAGCTAGTGAGACAATCTGCAGCCAGGAAGGGGAGAGGATGCCTGGAGAATGCCCAGGGCACTGCAAAACACGAGCAACAGCCACGTGAGCAGCTTGTGCGCATCCAAGGAGCAGCAGCCCCGAGAGCAGCCCCCCAAACCCTCGCTCTCGCCCAAGAACCAGCAGCCACATGAGCAGCCTGTCCATGATCGAGGAGTGGCAGCCCAGCATTGCCAGCCCCTGTCTGAGGAGCAGCAGTTGCACACAGCCTGCATCCATCCAAGGAGCAGCAGCAATGCAAGTAGCTCACTCTGATTTGAGGAGCAACCCACCCCATCCGAGGAGCAGGCAGTCTCCTGAGCAGCCCACCCCTATCCAAGGATCAGCAGCTGTGCAAGCAGCATGCCCCCATCTGAGGAGTACCCCACCCCATTAGAGGAGAAGCAGCCTCATGAGCAGCCTGCCCCCATCTGAGGAGCAACAGCTGTGGGACAAGCCTGCCCCCACCAGCCAGAGGAGCCAAAACTGCTGTGAACAGCACCCACCAGAAGAGCTGCCGCTAACTGAGGAACAGCCACTGCCATGACCACTTGAGGAGCAGTCGCTGCCTAAGGAGCCACTGCCACCCAAGAATCATCCCCTACAAGACTCAACACAGATCTTTCAGGGAGCAAAAATGGGGAGACAGCTGACAAGGGTTTGGCTCAGTGGATAGAGTGTTGGCCTGCAGATTGAAGGGTCCCAGGTTCGATTCACGTCAAGGGGATGTGCTCACAACCAACATACATGCCCTTAACCTGAATCGAACCCGGGACCCTTCAATCTGCAGACCACCACTCTATCCACTGAGCCAAACTGGTTTCAGCACAACACTCTTTTTAAAAAAAGATATATTTTATTGATTTTTCACAGAGAGGAAGGGAGAGGGATAGAGAGTTAGAAACATTGATGAGAGAGAAACATCAACCAGCTGCCTCCTGCACACCCCGTACTGGGGATGTGCCAGCAACCAAGGTACATGCCCTTGACCTTTCAGTCTGCAGGCCGACGCTCTATCGACTGAGCCAAACCTCTTTCGGCAGAACACTCTTTCTTGACAAAAACTCTCAGCAAAGGGGGAATAGAGGGATCAAAGTTCAACATAATAAAAGCCTCATATGACAAACCTACAGCTAAATACATTTCCCCTAAGAATAGGAACAAGATAGGGATGCATATTCTCACCACTCCTGTTCGACAAAGTACTGGAAGTACTAGCCATTGCAATCAGAGAAGAAGAATAAATAAAAGGCATCCACGTTGGAAAAGAAGAAGTAAAACTGTCCTTATTCACAGATGACATGATATTGTATATAGAAACCCTAAAGGCTAAATAAAAAAATTAGACTTAATGAATTCAACAATGTAGCAAGACACAAAATTAACAGCAAGAAATCCATAGCATCTCTATACACCAATAGTAAACTTACAGAAAGAGAGACTAAAAAAAATTCCATTTACCCTTACATTAAAAAAAATTAAGATACCAAGGAATAAACTTAACTAAGAAAATAAAAGACCTGTACTCAGAAAACTACAAGACATTGAAAAAAGATATAGAGGAAGACATAAATAGATAGAAGAACATACTGTGTTTATAGATCGATAGAATCAACATCACTAAAATGTCCACACTACCCAAAGCAATCTATAGATTCAATGCACTCCCCATTAAAATACCAATGGCATATTTCACAGATCTAGAATGAATTTGCCAAAAATTCATCTGCAATAATAATAAAAAAGACCCTGAATAGCCACAGTAATCCTGAGAAAGAAGAACCAAGTCGGTGGTATCTCAATACCAGATTTCAAACTGTATTACAAAGCCACTGTTCTCAAAACTGCCTGGTACTGGCACAAGAACAGACATATAGATCAATGGAATAGAATAGAGAACCCAGAAATTGACCCAAACTACTATACTCAATTAATATTTGACAAAGGAGGAAAGAAACTACAATCGAGTCAAGACAGTCTCTTCAATAAGTGGTATTGGGAAAATTAGACAGATATATGCAGAAAAATTAAACTAGAACACCAACTTACACCATACATAAAAATAAACTCAAAATGGATAAAGGACTTAAACATAAGATGGGAAACCATTAAAATACTAGAGGAATCCAGACACAGCAAAATCTCAGACATATGCTGAAGCAATATCTTCACCAATAGAGCCCCTAGGGGAATGGAAATTAAAGATAAAATAAACAAATAGGACTATATCAAAATAAAAAGCAAAAGAAATCATCAACAAAACAACAAGAAAGCCTACTGCATGGGAGAACATATTTGCCAATGGTATCACCTATAAGGGTTTAATCTACAACATTTACAGGGAACACATACAACTTAACAAAAGGAAAATAACCCAATCAAAATATGAGCAGTGGACCTAATAGACACTTTTTGAAAGAGGACATAAGAACGGCCAAGAGACATATGAAAACATGCTTAAAGTCACTAATTATCTGAGAAATACAAATCAAAACGACAATGCATTACCATCTCACACCTGTCAGAATGGCTATCATCAACAAACGACAAGTTCTGGTGAGGATGTGGAAAAGGAACCTTCATACACTGCTAGTAGGTAGGAATGCAGACTGGTGTAGCGACTGTGGAGAACAGTATGGCATTTCCTCAAAAAACTAAAAATGGAACTGGGTTACAGTGACCACACTTCTAGTAATATATCCCAAGAAACAAGAACCATCAATCAGAAAGGATATATGCACCCCTATGTTCATAGAAATATAATTTACCATAGCTAAGATTTGGAAACAGCCTAAGTGCCCATCAGCAGATGATTGGATTTAAAAACTGTGGTACATCTACACAATGGAATACTATGCTGCAGTAAAAAAATTAAGAATTCTAACCATTTGCAGCAGCGTGAATGGAACAGGAGAGCATTATGATAAGTGAAATAAGCCAGTCAGAGAAAGGTAAATATCACATGAACTCACTCATTTATGGAATATAATGAACAACATAAACTAAAGAACAAAAACAGTTCCAGAGACAGAGAACCATCAATGAGGTCGTCAAACCTCAGAGGGAAGGCTGGGGGTGGGGAGTGTAGGAGTAAGGGGGAGGGATCAACCAAAGGACTTGTATGCATATATATGAGCCTAACTAATGGACAGAGACACTAGGTGGGTGAGAGCATGATTGGGGGGGGGGCAATGGGGTGATAAGGACACATATGTAATACCTTACTCAATAAAGAAAAAACACACATCAATGATGATAGAAAATCATTGATCAGCTGCCTCCTGCACACCATCTCCCCCTCGCCCACATGGGTTTTGAGCCAGGAACCAGGGCATAAATGGGAATTGAAGCATGAACTCCTGGTCCATAGGTGGAACTCAACTGCTGAGCCAAGCAATTTTACAAGTATTTTGTCTTTCCAGAAATAAAAACCTATGCTAGATCAATACATTGTTTAGACTGTGTCATTCAAATTCCATTTATTGAAAGGCTAATATAGGGTACACAAGTGCTGAACCACAGGAAAACAAAACATGAATGAAATAGATATGAGTTTGTAATTCCTAGGCTAAAGCCCCAGTAAGTGAGACTAAAAATCAGGTAAGTTCTACTACTGTCCAGTGTGTTGTATGTACTTGACAGACAAAGTTCCAGATATTATAAAAGCATACATAGGAGTGAAAACTAAACTGATACTAAAAGATAAACAAGTAATTGAGTACAGGAGTGGAACTGGGAGCAGAGGATTCCAGAATGAGTGAAATGCATGTACAAAAGACTTACAGAAAGAAGAAACATGAAACATTTGTGAAGTTCAAATATTCAGTATGGCAGGAACTGAGAAAGAGAATTATTGATTATGAAAAAATAGGTGTGTGAATATTTATTGTGCCAGGAGTTGGGTATGGGACAGTAGGTGGGTGATCACTAAACAGGAACAAAGTTTAAAAAGAGCCTTATGAGACAAGTTGAGAATTGAGAACTTTATCAAAATCCATGGAGGGCGCTGCACAGGTGAGTGAAGTGAATGGCTTCTACTTCAGCCAAAAACTTGTGTTCTATGCTACTACTGATGGATGATTGTTATTGGTAGGAGGTTCCAGGTGGCTTAAACTAAGTAAGTTGCCAATGGCTCTGAGAAAATTAGATCAACCACCATACATAGCAGTTAGAAAGAATAGCACCTGGATTCAGAGAGGGAAGCAACTACCGCTAAAATAAAACCCAGGTTCTGGTTAACCAATTGGATGGAAGAGGAGGCAGAGCTTAAGGTGCTGAGCTCCAGGTCTCATCTGACACACAAATAAATCTACCAATTGGGTATTCAGACCAAGTACCAGGAGTTAGTGGCAGAATCTGAAAATCATCATCCTTGAGAAATTTGTTGATGTAGGAGTGAAGCAAATGACCCAAAAATGTATGCAGAAGAGAAAAGGAAGATATCTTGGATAGATACCATGGAACTCTACTAAAACAGGATAGGCAGAGAACCATTCCCCCAAACCTATCCCCCTCCACATACAAAATAAAATATTTAAAAAAATATAGATTAAAGAAGAGAGATTGAAGAGGAAAAACTAGAAAATTAGTAGACAGATCAGCAGAGAATCATGGAAACAAAGAGAAAGAGTATGTCATGTAGAACCAAATGAGATAAAAAAAAAACTATCTTTGGGTGAATTATAAATGAGGACTGATTGTGTTTTCTATTCAAAAAGGACTTAACAATCCACACAACCTGGAGGCTCATTTCCTGGTGGGTGGTAAGGTGCATGGTGGCCGTGAGTTGTTTCCACTTCTTAAAACCAACTGGCGATTGCTATTCAGAATTCCATTTTCTGTACTGTCTATAAAAGGGCTAATACCAGTGAAGCAAATTCATCATTCACAATCTAATAATACAAGATATTGACTGGAATGATGGACCTTAATCACAGAAAGTGTATCATCCTCATACCAGATGCCGCTAACTGCAGTAGAGAGGTATGATTCTTCTTCTCGATGTCTCTCAATATCCTATTTCATACTATGTTTTTTTAATCCTTACCTTAGGACATGCTTATTGATTTTAGAGAAAGAGGAAGGGAGGAGAGAGAGAAAGAGAGATTGATCAGTTGCCTTTTTCTTCTGATGATATCTTAAGCAGACAGAGTAGAAGTCAACCTGGGGAGCATTTGACCTGCGGCAGTAAAAGAAACTTCTAATTGAATGGGTACCTCTTACAAAAACATACTTTAATATTTCTTTGTTGTTGTTAATCCTCACCTGAAGATATTTTTCCATTGGTTTTTTAAAATATATATTTTTATTCATTTCAGAGAGTAGGGAAAGGGAGGGAGATGTGGAAACATCAATGATGGGAGAGAATCATCGATTGGCTGCCTTCTGCACGTATCCCCACCAGGGATCCAGCATGCAACCATGTGCCCTTGACTGGAATTAAACCTGGGACCCTTAAGTTCACAGACTGACGCTCTATCCACTGAGCCAAACCAGCCAGGGAATTTCATTGATTTTTAGAGAGAGTGGAAGGAAGGGGAAGAGACACAGAAAGAAAAAATCAATGTGAGAAAGACATTGGTTGCCTCCCCCACATGCCAGGCCAGAGCCCAGGATCAAGCCTGCAATGAAGGTATGTGCCCTTGATCAAGATCAGACCCAGGACCGTTTAATCACCAGGCTGATGCTCTATCCACTGAGTCAAGCCAGCTAGGGCCAAAAACACACTTTAAATAAAATGTTTCGCAAATTATAGTTTAAATCATGAGTTTTCTAAAATTTGATGTAATGAAATTAGTATTCATTTTTTTCTTCCACATTTATGTATCAGGAAACCACTTCCCATACAATAATTAATTGACTGAATATTGTATTAAAATGTATGAAATAAAACAAACTTCTTTATCAAAAAAAAAAAAAAAAAAAAAAGGAAGCACCCTGGTTGTGATGTGGAGTAGAAAAGATACAAAGGCTGACAGGCAGTGTGAATTGAGGGGGATAGTATAGTTTGTGTTGGCTCAGTTTTGTTTTGTTTAGAGAATGGAAAATATTTGAGAGTCTTTAAAATGCTGATAAGAAGGATAATGCACCTGGGGAAATTGACACAAAATAGAGAAAGGAGATCACATGGGAAAGCCAGCTTTATAGAGCTGGAATGGGACATAAAGCAAATGGGAAAGCCAGCTTTATAGAGCTGGAATGGGACATAAAGCAAGGTAGAAAGATTAAATAGGGGAGAAGGGGAGTCTACTTCCATTTTGATGTTGGAAATACTGCCAAAGTGGGGTTTCCCTTGAATTTCTTCCTATGCATATAGCTTTTACTGGAATTTTGACTACTAACTTCTCTGAAACACAACTCCCCATGTTGGCCTTCCCACAAAGCAAATCTACTTATAATCTCTTTTCCATATACTTATGAGTAAAACAGCCAATTCAGCATCTCAGAACATGGTTTCGCGTGCGTGCGTGTGTGTGCGCGCACACACACACACAAATCATGTTCAATTTTAACTGGATAACAGCAATATGAACTTTACCAACTTACCTATAAATTTGCAGTCAATTACATTTTTAGCAAGATCAATTATATACAGTTGAAAAACGCAAAATTTCATTAGTCAATGTGTGTTTATCAACTATAACCCAGGTTGGAAATAAGTGCAAAAGGAAGCATTTTGGGCATAAAATTATACCTATATCTTAGTAGAGTTATTACTTTAAAAAATGGTGACTCAGGTGAAACAAATGATCCCTTAGCGACCTCAATAATTCCTATTAGGAGAGGATGCCCTATATCAGTGGTCAGCAAACTCATTAGTCAGTAGAGGCAAATATCAACAATACAACAATTAAAATTTCTTTTCAGAGCCAAAATTTTTAAACTTAAACTTCTTCTAATGCTACTTCTTTAAAATAGACTTGCCCAGGCCATGGTATTTTGTGTAATAGCCACACTCAAGGGGCCAAAGAGCCACATTTGGCTCCTGAGTCTCGGTTTGCTGACCACTGCCTTATATGAAGGAAGTATGGCTCACTCTGTGTTTTAGATAGCATAAAAAGTTATCATTGCTGAGAAAAAGTCATTATGTAATCTAGATGAAGTCAGATAATGTAATGTGTAAAAGATAAAGCCATTTAATTGTTGGCACCACAATAAAGCCTCTTAAAGATGTTCTACATATTGCTCCATAGTCTATCTCCAAAAAATAAGAAAAATAGGGAAAAGTCACTGTGACTCACCTTGGTGGGTCCATTTCCATTAATTGCCACTGGTAATGTTTCATAAAATACATTCTTAGCCCTGGCTTTGCCATTTTCAAATTTCAGAACAACTTCATCTGAGTTAAAGAGAAAAATAGGTTTTAGTAATTTAAAACATGCATATATATTCATATATACATATCTATATAATAAAGAGGTAATATGCAAATTAGTCCTAACAGCTGCACAGTAATGACCAATTTGCATATTAACAGACCAGCAGGAGGCTGCTCTGGCAGCAGGGGATCTTTCTGTGCCCAGGAGCCCACAGCAGGCCTGGGTCCATTGCATAGCGGCAGCAATCAGTCAGGCCTGTGTCCTGGGCTCCCGCAGTGTGGTGACAGGCCTGGGTCCTGGGTGCCCGCAGCAGCAGGGTGAGGCCTGGGTCCATCACCAGTTAGAAGGCATCTCCGGGTGAGGACCATCACCTCAGCCAGAACTCAAGATGGTCACCTGGTCTGGCCTAGCCCTCCTCAGAGGCAGCCCCTTTCCTCCATGTACACTACAGAGGACAGACAGGGATGCCTAAGAGGCTGGGGCCATGGTGCCCCATCCCTACCTTACTCCCCTGGCCTCCTTCACCTGTAGCCCCCACAGAAGGGTATGTATGAGAGCCCTTCCTCTGCTAGCTCTCACCTCTGTCTCCACCATCCCTCAGCACACAGGCATATCGGCTTTCAACTTGTCCTACTCACTTCCTCTCACCCTCTTCTCTGATTGGGGCCTTTGGAATCCAGGGCTCTGGGGTTTTACAACAGAGCTGGGGTGGTAAAGGGTAAACAGCTCCAAAGATGGCTGATATGCCACTCACCTCTGCCTCAGCTTGACCAATCAATTCAGCCTCAGAACGTGGCACTCAGAGGGGTTTCCTACTTCCCCAGCAATGGCTGTAGAGCCTCAGCCCCAGTGCCAACCTCCTCTCCCCCTTGGCCCTCCCCACAGCTGGTGCTTGCTGTAGCTCTCCACCTCTTCCTTCCATGTTCCTACAAAGGAGGCTGCATCTTTGTATGTTATATCCATATAAAGTTAGTAACGTTTTTGGGGAAAAACAAAACAAACAAAAAACGATGACCAAGAGAATGCCACAGTCAACGTCCGAAATCCGGCTCAGGAGAACAGAGAGAAGGGAGAATTCCATAAGTTGGCCAAAGCCAAGCTATTGATATTTCTGTGTGACTGCCTGGTGTGTGACTGCAGAGGAAGGAGTCCAAGTTTCTCAGCAGAACACCAAGGACTTCTTCCGAGTTCTGAACCTTTGCTTTGGTTTTCAGAATTCCCTGCTCCCCATCTGTTGGCTCCCTCCCTCTGAGGGGCGCTGTTGTCATCACATGGGTGCAACTGGAATATTGTATCTCAAGAAGATTGTCCCAATGTACATATTATTTTATCCGACGATGAAAAAAATCTCAAAGAATAAGAATGGAGACAGACTACTGTCCTTTAGGCTTAAAAAACGCAGAAGTGTCCTGTGAAGAGCTGAGACTTGGTTCTGTCCATGTGCCTCAGAGAGATTGGATGAAGAAATGGTCTGGTTTGACCCTGACTTTACCCACTTATGTTACTCTTGAAGGTGTCTTTGCCAGTGTGAATAAATTGCCACCTTTTGAAATAGGGGCTCATAGGAAAGTGTGCATTCCCAACTTTTCTTGGAACAGATCTATGTTCTGCAGCTGTGCGAACTGTCCTGAGACCAGGTCCTGTCACTAGGAATCAGGGGGCACTGGAGTGGAGGCCCACCCTTCCCTCTCCCCGAGCCCTTTTACATTCAGGGATTGAGCTGAACTCACTTTGGGGGAGGTCTGGCAAGGGTGACAGGTGTCACAGATGGAAGGATGGAGAAAGGCAGACACCCTGCTCGGTCCCTCCCTGGGTGGGGTCAGGCAAATGAAGGCCGGCCAGCCCACCCCACAATTGGGTGAGATAGTGTCCTCTGTATCCACCTCTCACCCTGTGGGCCCAGCTACTCCCTTCAGCTCCTGGCAGCCCTCTGCATTCCAGGACAGCACGCTCTGCCCTCACATGCTGCTCGCCTAAGTGAGAAGGAAGAGAGCAGTTGGCCCACAGACAACTACACAGAAAGATAGAGCTCACAACTGGTGAGTGCAGTGGTGGTGGCATGAGCCTCTACTGCCTCTGTGGCAGTGTGAAGGAGCAGCGAGCTGAGTGGTAAGGAGAGTGAGCAGGCAAGCAGCGATAAGGAGCAAGGGGTCCAGGACTGTGAGAGGGATTTCCAACTGTTGGCAAGCAAACATCCCCTGAGAGGTCCCACACTGTGAGAGGGTGTAGGCTGGCTGAGGGACGCCCCCTCTAGTGCACAAATTCTGTGCACCAGGCCTCTAGTGTGTATATATATACACATATATTTTTTTCTTATTGTTATAAATTTGCTCATGCATTCGTGCTATCATGTGCTATTACACTTTTAGTAATTTGGCCTACTCCAAATCAACAGATACCCAAATGACACAGAATGAGATTCTGAACACCTCACATACTTTAACCTGGCATAAGCAGACTGAGCCATGAAGTGTCTGGTGGAAGAAAAGCAACTTTGCAATCCTGCCTCTACCTCCTGATAGTGATGTGATCTTAGAAGAGTTAAATTAATGTCACAATTTATTCATCCGTAAAATGGGATCCTTGTCTGCTTTTCAAGGTTATTATGAAGATAATAACAATATATGTAAGGCAAATAGAATACTGCCAAGCACAATAAGCAAGGTTTCTACACTTGGCCATGACTGATAGTATTTCCAGTTCTTGAAAATCAGGTTTATTGTGGAAAGCATTATAGAGTTAGCTCAAAAAAATTAAAAATGCAACTGCTTTATGACCCAGCAATTCCACATCTGGAAATAAATTCAAAGAAACCCAAAACACTAATTTAAAATAATATATGTACCCCTATGTTCATTGTAGGGTACAAGAGTCAAGATTTGGAAGCTTCCCAAGAGTCCATCAGTAGGATGAGTGGATAAAACAACCTCTGGTACATTTATACCATGGAATACTATGCAGCTGTAGAAAAGAAGGATCTCTTACCCTTTGAGACAGCACGGAGGGACTTGGAGAGTATCATGCAAAGTGAAATAAGCCAGTCAGAAAAAGGCAAATACCATATGATTTCATTCATATGTGGAATCTAATGAACAAAATGAACTAAATAAGCAAAATAGAGATAAACTTGTAGATAGAGAGCAAGCTGACAGCTGTCTGTGGTGTAGGCATGGTGGAGAGATTGAACAAATAAAAGAGAAAAAAGAGAGAGAACAAAAACCTCCCAGACATGAAGAACAGTGTGGTAATTACTGGACAGGGGGGAAGTGGAGGCGGATAAAGAGGGGATAAATGGTGATGGAAAGAGACTTGACTTGGCAGTGAGACAGGGGAGGGGCTGAACACACAATACAGTGTACAGATGATGTGTTGTAGAATAATTTGTTAATCAGTGTTATCCTAATAAATTCAACAAAAAGAAAAAGAAAAAAAATCAGGCTTAATGTAATTCCAGGAATATACAAGTCATATGGGAGCAGAGAGGTATTTTTATTTGTTTTCAGATTCCTTCCCTCACTTCCTGAGCCCTCCAAACTAAATTCTTCGTATTCTGAGAAACCTGTTACTCCAAGTACTACCTTGAAGAATCATATTGAATTACAAATTATTTTTAAATTTTAAGTATAATGTATTAATGAATTAATGTATGTTTATTTTTAATATATTGATTAATTTTAATGCATTAATGTATCTCATCAAGATATATGTCTATTCAGGAAAACACACCACACTCTACAGTGAATGTGCCCAGTTATTAGGTACCTTTCAGCTAGGAGAAAAATACTCTTATACTCTACCATTCCTGAGTAATTCTCAGTGCAGAAAACTTATCATGAAAAATGTGTAACAGTAGGTGTAATTAATTTAAAACAACATATACAGTCCCAGATGGTGAGATACTAAATTCTATGTTACCTAAAGTCAGAAGCTTATCTTTTTTTGCATCACGCTGAGGCAATGATTTGGACTGAATCATTTGAACTGCATCAATAAGTTCAAGTCCAGTATTTTTTAATAATTGCAATATCTACAAAGTAAACCTTGGTCAGCCCCAAAATGGATATAATAAACAGCATAGTTGAAAACACAGGTGTCCATTTGTATCCACAGCAATTCATTATTTTGGAAGCATACCTACAGCTCCATTTAAAGTCTGAAAAATTTTGCATTTGTGATCCAATGTGATGTTAAGAGCTTCCTGAAATAAGAACAGAGATAATATTAAAAACTACAATGGAAACAACAAACAACACTATCATGATAATATAGTTTGTTCTTTAAAAAAATTTTAAAATCCCATATGTAAATTATTCCAGCAGTATTTTTCAGAAAGACTATAATTTTACTATTGATTAAATTAGAGGATAGAATATATGGGAAAGCATCCATGCTGTTTTCCAAGCTTTTCCACATCTCTATCTTCTGACTAATTCTGACCAGTGAATTGTTAGCAGAAATAAAATAAATCACTTCCCATTTAGAGATGTCATTGCCAGTTCGGGACCCTAAGTGTGCTCATTCTCTCTGGCACATGAACCAGCAAGGTTGGAGATAGCTGCTTTAGCAGCTAGGGCCCCACCGACCTCTACCAAATTACTACAATAAGCAGGAACCCCTGTTGTGTTAAGCTGTTGAGCTTGAGGATTATTAGTGCAGCATAAACTGCTTGATAGCCAACAGGCTGGCAATTAATCTGCTTTCCAAACCTTATGATTCTCACTCAGCCCAATGTGGCTCAGTGTTTGAGCATTAACCTATGAACCAGGAGGTCATGGTTCAATTTCCAGGTTACTGGTTTGATCCTCAGTGTGGAGTGTGCAGGAAGCAACCAATCAATGATGCTCTCTTATCATTGATGTTTCTATTTCTCTCTTCCTCTCCCTTCCTCTCTGAAATAAAAAATTATATATTTTATGAAACTCTTATAATTCTCTTTTTTTAAATAAAATAAATCTTTATTGTTCATATTATTATTACAAATGTTCCTCATTTTCCCCCCCTCCATTGCTCTCCTCCACCAGGTTCCCACCCCATCCTCTGCCCTTTCCCCACCCCCCATTGTCCTCATCCATAGGTGCACAGTTTATATTCAGTCTCTTCCCACATCCCCCACTCCCCTTTTCCCCAAGAATCGTCAGTTCACTCCCCTTCCATACCTCTGATTCTATTATATTCACCAGTTAATATTGTTCAGCAGATTTTTTTTTTAATTCTGTTGGTTTTTAGATTCACTTGTTGATAGTTACGTATTTGTTGTTCATAATTTTTATCTTTATTTCCTCTCTCTTCGGAAAGAACCCCCTTCAGCAATTCATATAATTCTGGTTTGGTGGTGATGAACTCCTTTAGTTTTTTTTTTTTGTTTTGTTTGTTTGTTTGTTTGTTTGTTTTAATTAGTGAAGCTCTTTATCTGGCCTTCCATTCTCAGTGATAGCTTTGCTGGGTAGAGTATTTTTGGCTGTAGGTTCTTGCTATTCATCACCTTGAATATTTCTTGCCATTCCCCTCAGGCCTGCATGGTTTCTGTTGAGAAATCAGCTGACAATTGTATTGGTGCTCCTTTATACTACCTGCTTTTCTCTTGCTGCTTTTAAATTCTCTCTTTGTCTTTTGCTCTTGGAATTTTAATTATGATTTGTGTTGGTGTGGTCCTCTTTGGATTCCTTTTGTTTGGGGTTCCGTGCGCTTCCTAGACTTGTAAGTCTAATTCTTTCACCAGGTGGGGGAAGTTTTCTGTCACTATTTCTTCCAGTATGTTCTCGGTATTTTACTCTCCTTCTTCTTCTGGGACCCCCATAATTCTGATGTTGGTTCACTTGAAGTTGTCCAAGAGGTTTTTTACATTATCTTCAACTTTCTGGATTCTCTTGTCTTCTTGTTTCTGCTGAGGAGTGTCCTCTGGCTCTTTATGTTCCAAACCTTTGACATGATTCTTGCGATCTTCCATTCTGTTCTTAGGACTCTGTATAATATTTTTTATTTCAGACAATGTATTCTTTATTTCTTGTTGATCCCTTATTATTTCTTGTTGATCCCATATTATTTCAAGTTGTTCCCTTTTCATATCCTCATAGGTCTTGTTTATTTTATCGGCCTTTTCTAGGAAATTCTTGAAAAACCTTATAAGTGTAGTTTTGAACTCTATATCCAGTCGCTTTTTGTCCTCCATTTCTTTCGGTTGTGATCTGTTTCCTTGTCTCGGCATTTTCGCAGCTTCCCTGAGTTGGTAGCCTTAAAAGTCTCTGTGTTCAGCTTGGATGGGACAGAGTTTCAGGGTGGAGCCTACAGCCTTGGTTTCCATCAGCCATGCCCTTTGAGGCTCCAGAGTCTCAGTGTTCCTCAGGGTCCTTCGGTACTCACTGCAAGCACCTCTGAGAGAAAGGTGCCCTGGAGCTTTGCCTGCTACCAAACAATCTAGGCTCTCCTGCAATGAGCTCGGAACTGGTGTTCAGTTCAGTTGGAAGTGGAGTTGGAAGTGGGGTTCAAAGCAGTCTGGAGCTTTTGTCTCCTTCCCACTAGGGCAATCAGCGGCATAGTCAACACTCCGTTCTCTGCATGCAGTGTGCGTGCCTCTCCAGGACTTCCTCTCACTGCTCCTTTGGGTTTCCGCCTTACAGCCCAGATTCCCTCTGTATGAGCCTGGGTCCCCAGGGTCTGGCATAGAACTGGGGTTCAGTGCTGTCGGATCTGAGGTTCAGCACAGTCGGAGCTTTTATCTCCTTCCTGCTAGGGAACGCCAGCCAGGCCCTCAGCCAACCCCTCCTCTCCGGCTCTGTCCTCTCCACGCACGCAGCGTGTCTCAGTACCTTAGGCTTTTACAGCTCCTCTGATTTTCCTTCTGGTCTTCTCTTTCCTTCTTATTGTAGAATTTCCAGTCAGTCAACTTTCCTGTAGTTCTGGGTAATGTCCATTTTGTATTTTAGTTGTATTTTATTGAAATTGTTGTGTGAGGCTGCGGTTAGGCATCTACCTATGCAGCCATCTTGGATCTCCTGAGACAAGGACTCCTTGCTGTTTCTCAATGCAGTTTTTCAGCTACATTGCTCTTCACAATATTCCTAAAAATGTTTTGCATGCTACTGTAGATTGAAACTTTGTGCTCCCTCAAAATTCCTATGTTGAATCTCTAATCCCAATGAGGATTAAGTTCAGGATATAAGAGGGGGGCCCATGCCCTAACTGGTTTGGCTCAGTGAATAGAGCATCAGCCTGGGGACTGAAGGGTCCCAGGTTCAATTCCGGTCAAGGGCTTGTACCTTGGTTACAGGCACATCCCCAGTGGGAGGTGTGCAGGAGGCAGCCGATGGATGTTTCTCATAGATGTTTCTAACTCTATCCCTCTCCCTTCCTCTCTGTAAAAAATCAATAAAATATATTATTTTTAAAAGAGGGGGCCCTCATGATGGAAATTTTGCCCATATAATAAGAAATGAATATTTATACACCTGTGCTTGCCCTCCCACTAGCTTTTTTTCTCCCTTGGTCTGTCTCTTTCCTCCTCTATCTATTCCATGTGAGGACACAGCAAGAAAATGGCCATCTCCAAGCCAGAAAGAGAGTTCTCATCAGAAACTGACCATGCAAGCAACCTTATCTCAGACTTCTAGACTCTTTAAAAATAATTTTTTCTATTGTTTAAACCATTCAGTCTATCGTATTTGCTTATGGCAATACAAGCAGACTAAGACACATGCTAAGCATACTCTTATGTTTAGAGAGAAATTTAAACAGGATTTAGACAACCAAAAATATTACAAAGACAACAGGGAGGAAGCAACCTAAGCAAAGACAAGTAAATAAGATTCAAAGCACTTTCCTAGTTGAACTACAAGAAAAGAGTAGTAGCATGGTGCATCCACATCAAAAGGAGGTTTCTCTCCAGATGAGAGGCCAAGTCCCTCAGGCTTGCCATAGCGGGCAAACAGAGGGAAAGTAAAATACAGAGATGAAGAAAAATATCTTAAGAATTGAGTTTCTTAAGTATTAAGTGTCTAATGATGATATTTAGGTGACTGAAGTACTTATCTAAGATACAGAAACAATATAGCTGCAAATTCACTGTGAAATGTACTTTTAAGAAAACGTTTGATAATGACAACATCCATGAATACGTATTTCAGTAAATTCTAGAACTATAATAGTTATATTAGGTACATATATTAAAAAATATTATTACATTTTAGCTTTGGTTTTGCTTTTCTCCAAAGTTTCATTTAAGTCAATCTCAGGACTGCTATTTGCCCCAATTTCACTCCTCCCACCCTTAATTACAGAATTCAGATTTCTAGCAGGATACATGTACTAGAAATAAAAGACAGCATTTTATTTGCATATTATATGTAGCCATACAAATGTGTTGCAGTCAAAGAAAATATTTTGTGAGAAGGAAGTTGACAAAACTGAGATGGTCCCTTATTTACTCCTCTGCCTGCTAATTGCCAGGAAGCTCCAGCAGCCTTCTTGGTCAAGGGGGTTACATTGAAAGTGGGAACAGGAGCTATTACATACCCTCTTCAGTGGATCAATGTAAATTTTAGTATAAAATAGCTGATCATCATCATTATCCTGTAGGTTCCACTGTTGAACTATACGGTTGATATATGGAGCATAACCAATAAATCCTGCAATACAACAGATAGAGAATAGAGAAATTAGTAGTCAAAGACAAAAACTCATGTGTATGTTAATTCCATTGACACATTACACAGTTATAGAACCCATTAGGTCAAATTTTTAGGCTGGAACATCACAGCTCACCATGAGAAAAATATGAGTTATTGAGACTCCTTTATTTTATATGTAAACTAGTGGCCTGGTGCACAAAATTCCCTCTCCAAACTTGGACACTTCAGGGGACATCCCTCTTGCAATCTGGGACTGCTGGCTCCTAACCACTTACCTGCCTGCCTGCCTGATTGTCCCTAACCACTACCCTGCTGGCCTACTTACCCCAGCGGCCCCCCTGCCAGCCTGCTCATCCCCAACTGCCCCATCACCAGCCTGATTACTCTCAACTGGCTCCCCCTGCTGGCTTGTTCAACCACAACAGCCCTCCCATGTTGGCCCCTAACTGCCATTACCTTGGCCCCGCCACCATGGCTTTATCCAGATAAACATCCAGAAGGTCTCTTGGAAGGTCTCCTAGTCTAATTACCATATTAACCTTTTATTAGTATAGATAGAGGCCTGGTTCATGCGTGAAGGCCGGCTAGTTTGCCCTGAAAGGTGTCCTGGATCAGGGTAGGGATTCCTCGGGGGGCAGGGTGGCCTGGATGAGGTGCCTGTGGTGGTTTGCAGGCCGGCCATGCCCTCATTGGGGTGGAGGTCCCCACTGGGGATGGTGCTGGCCTGGGTAAGGGGCTAGGGCAGTGTGCAGGCTGGCCATACCCCCCAGCAGGGACCCTAACCCCCTGGGGGCGTGGCCAGCCTGGGTAAAGGGCCTGAGGGCTGTTTTCAGGCTGGCCATACCTCATTTATGGTAGGGGTCTCGCTGGGGTGTCTGGCTAGCCTGGATGAGGGTCTGAGGGCGGTTTTCAGGTTATTCACATTCCTTTCAGGGTGGGGGTCCCTGCTGTGCCTGGCCAGCCTGGATGAGGGGCTGATGGCTGTATTCAGGCTGGCCAGGCCCTACCCCAAGGGGGCATGGCAAGCCTGGATAAGGGGCTAAGGGCCACTCTCTCAGCAGCTGGCCCCAGCGACTTGAGCCTCCTGCGTGCGTGCTCAAGCCACCTCCATGGCTGCCATCCATAGGCCCCTCATTCAGCAGTCAGCCCAGGCAGGTGGAAAGCTTGGCTTCCTCCATCACTGAGGGTAACCCAAGCCTTCCACCCTCTCTAGTTGGCTCTGTGGCTGCTGCCATCTTTGTCCCACTAATTTGCATATTTCCTCCTGATTGGCTGAGGGCACTGCAGAGTAATGGTCAATTATAATATTTCTCTCTTCTTAGTATAGATTGCAATATAGTGAGTTTTAATACCAATTGCAAATCAAAGATTCTTTCAATAAATATAGCCCCTAAATTAACTTATACTGAGAAGGCTAAAAAGGGCTAATTCCAATGTAACTCTGATATTTGGAGGCTAGTAATCTGAATTCACGCCAGCAAGCTCAGGGTACATTTTTGATAACCTATAATTAAGTCACTGCCTCCTTCCCAGATACTGGTCTTGCAGAACCTGTTGTAGAGGCCATAAAACTGAACAGTGCACTGCCCCATAGGGAGGGTTATTAATACTGGTGCCAGGCCAGACCATCAGATATGGCTTCTTGCAAGGCCTGCAAAAAGGACCAGAAGCATAATCCATATTTGAAGGACAAAGACCACAGGGAGATATAAAAAGAAACCCCATCATGTTTCAGCACTCAGATATGGAAAGCTATTCCCTGAGTCCACTGGTGTATTAAAGAGTATCCCTCCTCTTTAAAGCTTCTCTTGGTTTTTCTTTTCTTTCTTTCTTTTTTTTTTTTTAATACATTTTTATGTCATCCATTTTCTTTTTCTTTCTTTTTTTAAATATATTTTATTGATTTTTTTTTTTTTTTTTTTTTTTTTTTACAGAGAGGAAGAGAGAGGGATAGAGAGTTAGAAACGTTGATGAAAGAGAAACATCAATCAGCTGCCTCTTGCACACCCCTACTGGGGATGTGCCCACAACCAAGGTACATGCCCTTGACCGGAATCAAAACCGGGACCTTTCAATCCGCAGGCTGATGCTCTATCCATTGAGCCAAACCGGTTTCGGCGTTCTTCTCTTGGTTTTTCTTTGGTCTTCTGCAGCAATACAAGAGGGGCAACTAATATGTTCAAGTTACTAGGAAAAGAATAGACTAGAGAAAAGAATGCTCCTTTTGACCTTCTAAAATGCTCTTATTGGATCCTTTATACAGTATTCACTGTTTCTGAAAAAGAAAAACTCTACTATAGTTGTTTTCATGTCTGTACCAGAGATGTTAACACAATCAAATGCTGGATTTGTCACCGACTATAAACATCTCAAAGGAATGTTATAGCTGGGACATTTTGGTAATTTTTCCTTTACTTTAGCTAGTCATTACAGAGCCTGCTAATCCATTTTCTGGCTAGCTTTTGTGTGCCCTAGTCAGGAGAAAGGAAGTCTAAAATGGAATTGTTCCCCTTGGCCTCAGAACATAAGCATTAAGTTTGCCAACAACAACTGTCTATAAAAAACACAGACAACATGATCATTTTTCCTTTGGTTGAGTCTTCCTCTGAGTTTCAGAAATGCAGCCAAACCATGTCTCATTAACATGCAATACTTTTTAAAAGAGACCAATATTATTCCTTTGAATTAAAAGAAACTGAATTTTACCCTTAATATTAAAATGTCATCAAAAGAATAAATGAAATAAGTCTGCAATTTTACTGCTACCTAAAGAAAATAAGACAAAATAAGAACATGTCTAACTCAACCAGTGGTAGCTCATTTTAATTATTTTTACCAAATAAAAAGAATCTTAAAACACTGTCAAATGGAAACTATGAGTGAGGAATAAGTCAATGCTGCACAGACACAGACTCAGGAACAAACTGGAATTATAACTAAAATACAGAAAAACTTCCTGAATAATCAACAGAAGACTCAATGAACAGAATCCTGATATTGGAGGATGGAAAGAGGAAACCTCATAAAGATTGGTAGGAGGGGAGGAGGCAATAGTGGGCTCCCACAGAAAACAAAAGAAGTTCAGGAAAGATATATCAGCTGTGAGGGATTGCCACTGAGAATTCTTGTGTCTAATTCCCAAGCTGGGACTCCCAGAAGTGAGCACAAGAACTGAGAATAGTACACACATAACATATGGCTGTGAAAAGCGGTGGGGTTGCTATCTTCAATGGAGAGATGGCTTAAAATGCAGGCACCCTCATAAAATGCCAACACACAAAATTCCCTGTGGAGCCCATCACCTTGTGCTCTGGCAGTGGGAGGGCAGAATGGACTGGAGTTTTGTGAATAGAAGCCAGGATCTGGGGCTTTGGGGTCAGATATCAGAAGCCAGAGACCTTAGTCTCCTGTGTTGACTCATTCCTTAACGCAGACATTGGCTATACAGGTGGCTTTGCCTGGGGGAAAGACAGCTGACCACCTTATTGGTAAACACCTTGACCCACTGGGTGGAATTTCTGAGACCCATTAATAGACTGAAATAACAATTAAGGTAGCTTCCAGATAGAAGCAATTGCCCCACTCTGTGATAAACTATCACCACACCTATAGATGATTGCCTGAGAGCTACCTAGATGGAATCCTATCAGTCTGTAGGCAGAGGCAGTTTCTGGAGGCTTTGCGTATTTCCTTGATCTAATTGAGTATTTCCCAGTCTAATTAGCATTTAACACTGTCCTGCACTAGAGATTGAGAGGTGTAGCAGATCTACCTAATACAATCACAAACCCAAAAAGGCAGCAAAAATGAGGAGACAAAGAAACAACTCACAAATAAAAGAAATAGAGAGTTCTCCAGAAGAAGAGATAAATAAATTGGAGATGAGAAATTTATCTGATACAGAGTTCAGAAAAATGATGGTAAAGCTGCTCAAAAGCATGAGAAAAGATATAGTAACTATGAAAAAAGAAATAAAGCATTACATAGCAAAAATAAAGAACACATTGGAAGGAATACAGATAAGATTAGGGGAATCTGAGAATTGAATCAGTGAATTAGAAGATAGTGTTGAAAAAAAATCACTCAGTCAGAAAACCAGAAAGAGCCAAAACTGGTTTGGCTCAGTGGTAGGGCGTCGGTCTGCGGACTGAAAAGTCCCAGGTTTGATTCCGGTCAAGGGCATGTACATTGGTTGCGGGCACATCCCCGGTAGGGGGTGTGCAAGAGGCAGCTGGTCGGTGTTTCTCTCTCATTGACGTTTCTAGCTCTCTATCCCTCTCTCTTCCTCTCAAATCAATAAAATGTATTTAAACCCCCCCCAAAAAAAGAAAAGAAAACCAGAAAGAAAAATCAATGAAAAAACACACAAAAAAAAAACAGGAGGGCAGCATAAAAGAGTTGTGGGACAATGTGAAACATAACATTATTAGAATAGCAAGAGTGCCAGAAGAGGCAGAAATGGCAAAAGATATAGAGAAAGTGTTTGAAGAAATAATGGCAGAAAATTCCCTAATCTAGTAAAGGAAAAAAATCACACAAGTCCAGGAGGCACAGAGAACCTCAAGCAAGAACCCAAAAAGGCACACTCCCAGACACATCATAATTAAAATACCAACAATAAAAGACAGAGAATCTTAGAGGCAGTAAGAGAAAACCAAACCTACAAAGGGGCTCCAATAAGGCTGACACCAATTTCTTATCAGAAACTCTGCAGGCCAGAGGGAATGGCACGAAGTACTCAAGGTAATGGAAAAAAAGGATCTGAAACCAAGATTATTATACCCAGCAATATTAAAATTCAAGAGAGTCAGTCAAATAAAGGGCTTGCTGGACAAAAAAAGGCTGAAGGGATACATCACCACCAAGCCAGCATTACAAGAAATTCTAAAGGTACTGCTATAATAAGAAGGAGGAATAGAGAAATTTAGGCATATAGAATTAAAATGGAATGAAATAAATAAGTGCATATCCTATATAATAAAAGCCTAATATGCAAATTAACTGAATGGCAGAATGACCCATGGAAAGACCAGTCACTATGACATACACTGACCACCATGAGGCAGACGCTCAAGGCAGGAGCTGCCCCCAGCCTACAGGCTCCAGGCTAGCCAAGATAGGTACCAACAGGGGCTTCTCCCTGCACCCATCACCCTGCCGGTCGCTCTGCAGATTGGCCCTGATCACCAACCAGGCCTAGTGATCCTTCCTGTTGCGTGAATTTTGTGTACTGGGCCTCTAGTAAATAATAAACTTAAATGTAAGTGGATTAAATGCTCCAATCAAAAGACATAGGGTGAGAAGGCTAAAGGGCTAATTCCAATGTAACCCTGATATTTGGGGGGCTAGCAATCTGAATCTGTGCCAGTAACCTAATGTACATTCTTGATTACCTATTATTAAGTCATTGCCCCTTTCTGCACAAACTGTTCTTGCAAGACCTGTTACCTAAGTGCTCACATTTTAAAGAGGCCATAAACCATGACACATCCCCCTGGAGGGGGGTTATCAGCACCAGCACCAGGCCAGGCCCTTAGGTATGGTCTCAAGACCCCCAACACCTGGGACTTTTTGCAAAGCCCGTGAAAGGTCTGGAAGTATAATCCATATTAAGGGGACAAAGACACCAAAAGGGTATAAAAGAGGGGCTAGCACTATATTGGTTGGTTCAGAATATGAGAGGCAACCTCCTCTGAGTCCGCCGGCATAATAAAGCTGTGTAACTCCAATTCCCTAAGCATTGCTTGGTTTTTCTCCAGTCTTCTATAACAAGTGTACCTGATTTGATACAAAAACATGACTCAATTATATATGCTGTCTAGAAGAGACCCACACAAGATGAGAATGAAGGGATGGGGGGAAAAAATGTCCATGCAAATGAAAAAGAAAAAAAGCTGGAGTAGCAATACTCATATGACAAAATACACTTCAAAATGAAGGCCATAACAAAAAATAAAAAAGTTACTACAGAATACTAAATGGATTGATCCAATAAGAGGATATAATCGAGATATGATAAATGTATCATTAAGCACCCAGTATAGGAGCACCTAAATATATATTTTTAAACTGCTAGAGGACTTTAACAGAGAAATTGACAAACATATTGTACAATCATAGTAGGGGGCTTTAACACCTTGCTGACTTCACTGGATAGATGTTCTAGACCACATGTGTCAAACACAAGGCCCGCGGGCCAAATCCAGCCCGCCAGGCCTTGCAATGTGGCCCACACCGCGCTGTCATCACTGCACTCCGCTGTCAGTTTATGACATTGTCAGTTTATGACTGTTCAGTAAACCATTTGGCCCGCGATTTAGGCTGGATTTTAGATTTTGGCCCCTTCTCTGATTGAGTTCGACACCCCTATTCTAGACAAAAACTTACCAAGTAAACAGTGACTCAAAAAGACACACTGGATCAGATGGATTTAATAGACATTTATATAATACTAGAGACCCGGTGCATGAAATTTGTGCATGGGGGCGGGGGTGTCCCTCAGCCCAGCCTGCGCCCTCTCCAATCTGGGGCCCCTCAAGGGATGTCCGACTGCCCGTTTAGACCTGATTACACTGGGATCTGGTGTAAATGGGCAGTTGGACATCCCTTTCACAATCCAGGACTGCTGGCACTCACCTCCTTGCTTGCCTGCCTTCCTGATTGCCCCTAACTGCTTCTGTCTGCCAGCCTGATCACCTCCTAACCACTCCCATGCCAGCCTGATTGATGTCTAACTGCTCCCCTGCCAGCCTGTTTGCCCCCAACTTCCCTCCTCTGCCAGCCTGGCCACCCCTAACTGCCCTCCCCTACAGGGTTGATCACCTCCAACTGCTCTCCCTTGCAGGCTTGGTCCCTCCCAACTGCCCTCCCTTGCAGACCTGGTGCCTCCCAACTGTCCTCCCCTGCTGGCCATCCTTTGGTGGGCATCTTATTTCCATATGGGGGCAGGACCTTTGACCACATGGGAGCAGCCATTTGTGTGTTGGAGTGATGGTCAATCTGCATATTACTCTTTTATTAGATAGGATAGAGGCCTGGTGCATGGGTGGGGGCCAGCTGGTTTACCCTGAAGGGTGTCCTAGATCAGGATGGGGGTTCCATTGGAGTATGGGGCGGCCTGGGCAAGGGGATTGTGGTGGTTTGCAGTCCAGCCATACCCACTGGCGACCTAAGCAGAGGCCCTGGTATCTGGAATTTATTTACCTTCTGCAATTGAAACTTTGTAGCCTAGAGCGGAGCCCAGCCTCCTGCTGGATCTGTGGCTGCCGCCATTTCTATAATTGAAACTTTGTAACGTTGAGTGGATGCCTGGCCCACCAGTGTGTGGAAAGCTTGGCTTCCTTTGTTGCCAGGGAAACCCAAGCCTGCCTTCTGATAGCCATCTTGGTTGGGATTATTTGCATACTCGCTCTGACTTGCTGGTGGGTGTGGCTGGGTGGGCGTGGCTTGTGGGTATAGCAGGGGTGATGGTTGATTTGCATATTACTTTTTTATTAGGTAGGATATTATTAAACAATGAATGGGTTACCAATGAGATCAAGAAATAAATAAATAAAATAAAATAACTTCACGAAAATGAAAAAAGAAAAAAATACACATACACACACACAAAAAAACAGCCCTGCCGAAACTGGTTTAGCTCAGTGGATAGAGCATTGGCCTGTGAACTGAAAGGTCCCAGGTTCGATTCCTGTCAAAGGCATGTACCTTAGTTGCAGGCACATCCCCAGAGGGGGTGTGTGCAAGAGGCAGCTGATCGATGATTCTCTCTCATTGATGTTTCTAACTCTCTATCCCTTTCCCTTCCTCTCTCTAAAAAATCAATAAAATTTATTAAAAAACAAAAAACCATCCCAAAATCTCTGGGAAATAGCAAAAGCAGTCCTGAGAGGGAACTTCATAGTACTACAGAACAACCTAAAAAAAAAAAAAAAAAACAAGGAAAATTAATAATAAACTATTTAACCCTACAACTTAAAGAAAGAGAACAACTATTTAACCCTACAATTTAAAGAAAGAGAACAACCAGGCCTGGCTGATTTGGCTCAGAGGATAGAGTGTTGGCCTGCAGTCTGAAATGTCCCAGGTTCAATTCTGGTCAAGGGCATGTACCTTGATTGAGGGCACATCCCCAGTAGGGGATGTGGAGGAGGCAGCTGATAGATGTTTATCTCTCATGGGTTTTTCTAACTCTCTATCCCTCTCCCTTTCTCTCTGTAAAAAAATCAATAAAATAGATTTTTAAAAGCCCAGAGTAAGCAGAAGGAAGGAAATAATGAAGATTAGAGCAGAAATAAATAATATAGAGACTTAAAAAAAAATCTGTGAACCCAAGAGCTGGTTCTTTGAAAGGATAAACAATATTGATGAACCATTACCCACCAAAGAGAGATGACCCAAATAAATAAAATCAGAAATAAAAGTGGAGAAGTAACCACTGACACTGTGGAAATACAAAGGATTGTAAGAAAATACTAAGAATAACTATATGCCAATATGCTGGACAATATGAATTAAATGGAAAATTTCATAACAAATGCAATCTTTCAAAACTGAATAAGGAAAAATCAGAAAACCTGGATAGGCCAACAACAGCTAATGAAATAGAAGGAGTAATAAAAAAAAAAAACTGCCAGCAAACAAAAGCCCAGGACCGAATGCCTTTACAGGGTAGTTTTAGCAAACATTCAAAGAACTAACACCTATATTCCTCAAACTATTAAAAAAAATACAGGAGGAAGGAACACTTCCAAGCTTTTTTTATGAGGCTAGAATTATCTTAATTCCAAAACCAGGTAAAGACACTACAAAGATAATTACAGGCCAATATCCCTGATGAACATAGATCCTAAAATCCTCAACAAAATATTAGCAAATCAAATCTAGCAAAATATTAAAAAGATCATATACCATGACCAAGTGGGATTTATTCCAGGGATGCAATCTGTTATAACATTCACAAATCAATAAACAAATACATTACATAAACAAACTGAAAGACAAAAATCACATGAGCATATCATAGATGTAGAGAAAGCATTTGACAAAATCCAACATACATTTTTGATAAAAACTCTCAGCAAAATGGGGATAGAGGGAGCATATCTCTACATGACAAAGGTCTTATATAATAAATCTACAACCAACGTCATACGCAATGGGCAAAAACTAAAACCATTTCCCCTAAGAACAGGAATAAGACAAGGATGTCCGCTTTCACCACCCTTATTCAACACAGTACTGGAAGTCCTAGCCATATCAATCTGACAAGAAGAAGAAATAAAAGGCATCCAAATGGGAAAGTAGGAAGTAAAATTCTTATTACTTGCAGATGACATGATATTGTACATTGAAAACCCTAAAGAGTCCACCAAAAAACTATTATACTAAATTTAATAAATTAATTTGGCATTATAGTAGGATAGAAAATGAATACCCAAAAAAATCAATGTCTTTTTTATACCCCAATAATGAATTATCAGAAAGAGAAACTAAATAAACAATCCCATTTACCAATGTAACAAAAAAAAATTAAGATCCTTAGGAATAAACTTAACTAAGGAGGTAAAAGACTTGGACTTGGAAAATGACAGGACATTGTAAAAGAGATAGACGAAGACATAAATAAGAGGGAAGATATTGTGTTTATGAATTGGTACAATCAACATAATAAAATGTCCATATTACCTAAGGCAATCTTAAGATTCAATGCAATCCTCATTGAAATACCAATAGCATATTTCATGGAACTAGAAAAATATTCCAAAAATTTATATGGAATAAAATAAAGACCCTGAATAAGTGTACCTATTCTGAGAAAGCAGAATAAAGTTGGAGGAAAAACAATACCAGATATCAAGTTATACTACAAAGCCACCGTAATCAAAACAGCCTGGTAGTGGCACAAGAGCAGCCATAGAGATCAATGGAACAGAACAGAAAGCCCAGAAATAGACCCATGCCATTCAGCTCAATTAATATTTGACAAAGGAGGCAAGCGCATACAATGGAGTCAAGACATTCTCTTCAATAAATGGTGTTGGAATATTTGGCAGATACATACAAAAAAAAAAAAAAAGAAAAGAAAACAGACCACCAACTTACACTATACTAAAGAATAAATTCAAAATGGATAAAAGGCTTAAATGTAAGTCGTGGAACCATAAAAATCCTAAAAGAAACCATAGGCAGCAAAATCTCAAACACCTTTTATAGCATTATGTTTGCAGATAAATCTCCTAGGACAACAAAACTAAGTAAACAAATGGGACTACATCAAAATAAAAAGCTTCTGCACAGCAAAAGAAACCATCAACAAAACAAAAACGGAGCCCACTTTATGGGAATACATATTTGACAATGATATATGTGATAAAGGGTCAACATCCAAAATATATAAGGTACTCATACAACTTAACAAAAGGAAGACGAACAATCCAATTTAAAAAATGGGCAAAGACCTAACTAGACACTTTTCCAAAGTAGACATATAGATGGCCAAGAGACATATGAAAAAAATGCTCAAAGTCACAGATCATCAGAGAGATGCAAATGAAAATGATAGTGAGGTATTATCTCATATCTGTCAGAATGGCTACCATCAACCAATCATCAAATGACAAGTGCTATTGGAGAAAAGGGAACCCTAGTACACTGCTGGTGGGAATGCAGAGTGGTGCAGCCATTATTGAAAAAAGGTATGGAGTTTCCTCAAAAAATTAAATATGGAATTGCCATTTGACCCCATTTCTGGGAATATATCCTATGAAACTCAAAACACCAATCAGAAAGAATGTATGCATTCTTATGTTCATAGTAGCACCATTTACAACAGTTCAGATCTGGGAACAGCCCAAGTGCCCATCAGTAGATGAGTAGATAAAAAAGCTGGTGGTACATTTATACCATGGAGTAATATCCAGCAGTAAAAAAGATGAATCCCATACCCTTTAAGATAGCTTGGAGAGGCCTAGAGAGTATCATGCTAAGTGAAATACATCAGTCATAGAAAGAAAAGTATTGTAGGATCTCACTCATGTGGAATCTAATTAACAAAATAAACTGATGACTGGAGTGGATGACATGGAATTATGGAACAGAGTGTGAAATTTCAGTGGGAAGATAGGGGGGAGGGGGAGGTAACCAATCAAAGACCTTATGTATATAACCCATGGATGTAGTCAGTGAGGTAGTAAGTGTCTGCCGGGTGAGGGGGGGGGGGTGCTGGAGGGTGTTGATGGGGATGGGGATGGGGGAAGAGAACATATGTAATATTTTCAACAATAAAAATTTAAAAAGGAAACAAAACAAAGAAAACACTGAACAATGCAATTTTTAATCGTGTGATCAATCTTCTCTGATAAAAAATACATGCAAGCCGAAATCGGTTTGGCTCAGTGGTAGAGCGTCGGTCTGTGGACTAAAAGGTCCCAGATTCGATTCCAGTCAAGGACATGTACATTGGTTGTGGGCACATCCTCAGTAGGGGGTGTGCAAGAGGCAGCTGGTCGATGTTTCTCTCTCATCAACATTTCTAGCTCTCTATCCCTCTCTCCTCCTCTCTGTAAAAAAATCAATAAAATATATTTTTTTAAAAATACATGCAAGCAGAGCATGACATTTTATTGTTTTTCAAAAATTACATTCCCTTATTTTTTGTATAAGTTCCAAACATCCTAAAAATATGAAAAATAATTACAGTTGACCCTTTAACAATATGGGTTTGAACTGCTTGAGTCCACTTAGATATGGATTTTTTTCAATAAATATATAGTTGGCCCTCCACTTCCCTGGATTTCCTATATATGTATTCAACCAGCTATGGATGGAAAATAGTAATTTTGATCCAAGGTTAAGAATCAACAGATGTAAAAGGCTGACTATATGCACTATTTTATACCATTTTTTGTAAGACTTGAGTATCCATGGATTTTGCTAATAGGAACCAATTTCTCTCAGACACTGAGTAACTACTGTAGTTTTTGGAGAGTCAAAAGTTATATGTGAACTTTTGACTATAGGAGGATCAGTGCACTTAACCCCATGCTGTCCAATGGTCAAATGTGCATATTATTTTCATAGTATGTGATATATATTTTATATGATTTATATTTTTCTATGGAACTCAAATATTTAAAATAAATAAAATTTCTCATATTCTGAAATTTTCCTTATATGGAAACATGTTCACTCTCCATGATGGAGATTTTTAAAATTTAAAGATATACCCAGAAACTAAACTCATGTCCCTTAAATAACTCTCAATATATTATTAATGGCTCTGACTAGTGTGGCTCCATTGGTTGCATATTGTCCCCTGCAACAAAAGGTTGTTGGTTAGATTCCTGGTGAAGGCACATGGCCACAATCCCAGCTAGAGGGCTTGTAGGAGGCAGCCAATTGATGTTGATGTTTCCTTTCTCTCTCTCCCTCCCTCCTTCTCTCTCTCTCTCTGTAAACCAATAAAACTATTTTTAAAAATACTTCATTCATGAAATTACATAAACTTTTATTGAGCATATTTAGATTTTTCTACCATATCTTTAAGTATTTTATTACAAAACTAGAGGCCCAGTGCACGAATTTATTCCACAGGTGGAATCCCTCAGCCTGGCAGGTGATCAGGGCCATGAAAGGGGGGCTGGCCAGCTAGGAGGAAGGACCGAGGTAGGTTGGCCAGCTGGGGAGAGGGACCATGGGAGGTTGGCCGGTTGTGGGAGGTTGGCTGTGGGAGAGCACCTGACAATCAGGGGGCAGCTCCTGCATTGAGCATCTGCCCCTTGGAGGTCAGTGCGTGTCATAGCAACTGGTTGACCAATTGTTCAGTTGGTTGGTCTTAACAGTCGCTTAGGCTTTTATATATATAGAAGTCTAAGCATTATGTTTTGATGCTCTTGTATGATCTCTTTCCCACTTAATAAATACTTTTCCTTAGTGAAACCTGCTCACAGAGGCACTCACATGGTAGGTGTCTTTTTGCTATGTCTACAGTATTATGCATCTGCCTGAAATTAAACTCCTGAGGAGCTATCTCATGAACTAGATGAATTTACATATTTCATTATGCTTGTTTGGGGGAAAAAATCATAAATACAAAACAAACATCACAGAGTTCCACAGCCAAATGGTTTTTAAACTACCTAGAACTTAACAATAATTTAAAAGATTATTCTTACTGAAGGCCCAACAGTTTGGAGGCAGAAGCAGCACCAATTTACAAAGCTAGTGTTCAGACAATAAGTCAAGAGTGAGAAGCCTCATAAGAGAGAGGCTTTGTCAGTGCATGAACTGGAACTCTAAAGGAAGCTGCTAAGACAATGAGTAAAAAAATCCTAGGCTCTGACTTGAATGTGGGAGTAAAATCCAAAGGTGGTAGTTAGGTAGATTAGGAGAAAATAGAATGGTCAAGAGATTGCACAAAACTATGAACTGTAGTTGTATTGAGATTTTGAGAAAAGGCAGGCTAAAAGTTGGAAGCATAAACTGGAATTTAAGGTTTTAGAAGTGTAATATTTATATGGGCTAACAAAGTTCCCAGGTTATGGCTCAGGGTTGAGCATTGACCTATGAACCAGGAGGTCATGGTTCAATTCCTGGTCAAGGCAGATGCATAGGTTGCTGGCTTGATCCCCAGTAGGGGGCATGCAGGAAGCAGCCAATCAGTGATTCTCCCTCTTCATTGATGTTTCTATACCTTTCTCCCTCTCCTTTCCTCTGTGAAATCAATAAAATTGTTTTTTAAAGTGCAGATGAAAAGACGGGGAACTGAGATATCTCAAAGAACATAAACCACTTGCTAAAGGTTTCATTGCTATAACTGGTTGAGCAAAGCCTTGAATTCCGACATGCTACTATTTAGAGGAGCACGTATTTTAACTCGCCAAAATAGCTATAGTTAAATCACTGAAAAACATCTGTTCTCCCAATGCAGCTTGCATGTCTAACATGTCCCCCCATCCTGTTTGAGTATATCTCCTGGGTAGATGTTTACATTAATCTCAGTCTAAAAAATCTCTTTGAGTCATTATAGTGTCCAATGTCAAATTTTACATTCTTTTTTTTTAAAAAGAAAGGAAAAATGTGATAATTTGTTCCATTAATCCATGGTGGCATAGCTAATGCAACACTGGAAGGATATCAGACATTGCAAGTTGAATTTTTTTGACTAGTGAATTTCAAGACAAATTACTTGTTTATTCTAATATATATAAAACACAGATAAAATTAAACAATGCCTATTTTTAAAGCTACCTGATTGTAGCTTGTTCTTTTTTGTAAGATAGGAATTTACTAAATGCATTGTCCAATAGCCAGAAATTTTCAATGACTCTATAACCAGAAGACCTGGATCTATATTATTATTTTTTTTAACACTTAAAGTGATTCAATGAAGTCATTTAAATTGGGAGAACAAAGGTTTTTTCACATAACTTGTAAATAATAACATACTGTCTAATGTTGCTAGGGGCATTATCTATAACTAGAAGCCCAGTGCACAAAATTTGTGTGCAGGGGTATGGGGTATCCCTCAGCCCAGCCTGCACCCTCTCCAATCTGGGACCCCTCGAGGGATTTCCAATTGCCCATGCAATCGGACATCCCTCTCACAATCCAGAACTGCTGGCTCCCAAATGCTCACCTGCCTGCCTTCCTGATTGCCCCTAACTGCTTCTGTCTGCCAGCCTGATCACCTCCTAACCACTCCCATGCCAGCCTGATTGATGTCTAACTGCTCCCCTGCCAGCCTGTTTGCCCCCAACTTCCATCCACTGTTGGCCTGGTCACCCCTAACTACCCTTCCCTGCAGGCCTGGTCCCTCCCATCTGCCCTCCCTTGCAGGCCTGGTCCCTCCCAACTGTCCTCCCCTGCTGGCCATCTTATGGTGGCCACCTCGTGTCCACATGGGAGCAGGATCTTTGACTACATGGGGCAGCCATATTGTGTGTTGGAGTGATGGTCAATCTGCATATTACTCTTTTATTAGATAGGATACAGGCCTGGTGCATGGGTGGGGGTCAGCTGGTTTGCCCTGAATGGTGTCCTAGATCAGGGTGGGGGTTTCCTTGGAGTGTGGAGCGACCTGAGTGAGGAGCCTGTGGTGGTTTGCGGCTGGCAATGCCCCCTGGCAACCCAAGCAGAGGCCCTGATATCTGGAATTTATTTACCTTCTACAATTGAAACTTTGTAGCCTGGAGCAGAGCCAAGCTTCCTGTTCACTCTGTGGCCAGCAGCCATTTCTGTTTGGATTTGTTTACCTTCTATCTTTGAAACTTTGTAGCCTTGAGTGGAGGCTTAGGCAGGCAGAGAGCTTTGCTTCCTCCATTACCAATGTAACCCAAGCCTCCCTCCTGCTCTCTGTGGCTGTAGCCATCTTGGTTGCGTTTATTTGCATACTTGCTCTGATTGGCTGGTGGGCGTGGCTGGTGGGCATAGCAACGTGATGGCTAATTTGCATAGTACTCTTTTATTAATATGATAATAAAAGTGTAATATGCTAATTAGACCAGCATTCTTCCAGACAACCTTCCAGACAAAGCCGGGGCTGTGAGGGAAGGCTGGGTCCTGGGTGCCTGCCAGCAGCCAGAGCAAAGCCCGGTCCCAGGTGTCTGCTGCAGCTGGAGGGAAGCCCAGGTATGAGTGCCTGCCAGTGGCCAGAGGGAAGCCTAGGTCCCGGTATCTGCTAGCAGCCAGAGGGAAACCTTAGTCCTCGGTGCTGGAGGGAAGCTGGTGCAGGAAGCCGGGAAGGAAGGCCTTCTCTTACATGAATTTTGTGCATCAGGCTTCTAGTCTATTATATAAAAGCCCAGCAACCATTACAGCGGAATGACCAGAATGACCGGTCACTATGACATGCACTGACCACCAGGGGCAGACGCTCAAAGCAGGAGCTTCCCCCTGGTGGTCAGTGTGCTCCCACAGTGGGAGAGTTTGCTCAGCCAGAAGCTGGAATCATGGCTGGTGAGCTTAGCTGCTGTGATGGTAGCCTCTCCTGCCTCCATGGCAGTGCTAAGGAGTGGCAAGCGAAGCAGTAAGGAGTGAGCAGATGGCAGGCGGTTAGGAGTGAGAGGACCTGGATTGCCAGAGGACACAGTCCAGGTTGTGGGATCCCTCCCTCCATCTCCCACCACACACACACATGAATTTTGTGCATTGGGCCTCTAGTATGATATAATTTATACAGGAAAATGCTTTGTCAGCTATAAAATGTAGTGTGGATCATAAACTGATGCAATTTTTCCATAGTAATAAGTTAATGGTTATTTAAAACAATCTCTATAGTTATACATATAAAAAGGTGGTTTCATAATTATTTATAATTACGATAACTTATATTAAATTTCTGTCAGAATCTTACCCACCTCCGGAATTCAGGTAGCGTTTCCCAATGTGTACAACAGGATACTTGTCTGCTAATCTTTTGTCTGGCCACAAAATTCCATCTGCTGCAAAGACCACTTTGTGGTTTGACTTTTGAAATTTTTTTAGAAGTTCTTCTGGACTGCCAGCAAATATGACATCAAAGCTGTTTAGTGAAGGGAAGACATTTTAAGATATATTTTAAACCATACATAAACCAAAAAACAGTCTCTAATAGAAGTCGGAATTTAGACTACAATACAAGAGTAACACTAACTATTTGCAGGGGTCTTCAAACTATGGCCCACGGGCCACATGCGGTCCGCAGAGGAGTCTGATCCGGCCCGCCAGGTTTTTTGGGCAGTGAGCGCAGCCGAGGTGTTACAGTAGGAATTAGTAGTTCATATAGTCCGGCCCTCCAGCTCTCTGAGGGACTGTGATCTGGCCCCCACTTTAAAAAGTTTGAGGACCCCTGATTTAGAGAATACACCAAAAAAGTTTACCTCAACTTAAAGTATATGAATAGCATTAAATTATCAGTGTTTGTATTACATTGAAAACTGAATCCATATAAAGACAACTTTTGTAGTATTAGTCTTACTGTTTTTCATTAATCACTTGTTCAACTAAATTAAAATTTTAAGTGTTGAGATATTAAAATGTCAGTAGCTTACTATCTAATAATATAGACACAATCATTGAAAGAACTTACCATTGTAACTACCTAATGTTTCAATTTAATTTGTACCCATCAATTATAATTGCTGAATATTTCATTGCCTTGAAAAAAATGTGACCAACTACTAAGTGCCATCAACTTTTATATATTAAATTTATATTTTAGCCCTAACCAGTTTGGCTCAGTGGATAGAGCATTGGCCTGTGGACTAAAGGGTCCCAGATTCTACTCCAGTCAAGGGCATGTACCTTGGTTGAGGGCACATCCCCAATAGGAGGTGTGCAGGGGGTGGCTGATGGATGTTTCTCTCTCATCGATTATTCTAACTATTTCTCTCTCTCCATTCCTCTCTGTAAAAAATCAATAAAATATATATTTTTTTAAATTTATATTTTAATCACATCTAAGCCTGAAATCCTAAAATAGTGTATAGATAAGCACATCTTTTCAAACCTCAATAAATTTGAAAAACAATATAAAAATTGATACTTTTATATAATGTCTATTATTTCACTGATTTTATACAGACTTTATCCCTCATAGCTTATTTACAGAATCAAAATGATGTACCAGAGGACGGAGCCGGTGAGGAGGAGAAGGCTGGGTGCCTGCCTGGTGTTCCCTAGCAGGAAGGAAATAAAAGCCCTGGACCGGGCTGAACCCCAGAACCGGCAGCGCTGAGCCCCAGTTCTGGGCCAGACCCTGGGGACCCAGGCTCGGGCAGGGGGAGATGGGGCTGTGAGACGGAATCCCAGGGGATCGACGAGGGGCAGAGCCCTCGGAGTCACACACATTGCGCGCAGAGGACAGTCTGTTGACTCTGATGCTTGACTCCCCTAGCGGGAAGGAGAAAAAAGCTCCAGACTGGGAGGAACGCGATGAAGAGCAGGAGCCGCTGCCGGACACTGGCCAGCCAGGCACTGGCAAGGAGCAGGGCAGGGTGCCACTGGGCCCTTGAACGCTGATCGCGGGCCACGGAGCAGAGGCCGGGGGCTGCTTCCTGGGCAGCGCTGACCCTGGCAATAGGCTGAAGCCTCGCAGGAGGCCGTGGAGAACAAAGGGGTGCCGCAGGCCAGCCTGCTGAGCTTCCAGGATGAGGAGGAAGAAACCGAAGAAGTTTTCAATGTGAAGAAATCAAGTTATAGCAAAAGATAGTAAAATTATTTAAGAAAGAAAACAAACAAGATCTTGAAAAATCGAAGGCTAAGACAGAACTCAACTCGGCAGCCAACATTGCAACATAAATGCATTTAAAAAAAAAAAAAAAAAAAAAGGACAGAATGTTGGAACGGCGGCGGCCAGGCCCAGAGTGGCCAGGATCAAGGCAGTGGCAGCCGGGCCTGGAGTAGCAGCAGCCAGGCCCCAGAGCAGCAGCAGCCAGCACCAGAGCAGCAGCAGCCAGGCCCAGAGCAGCCAGACCTGGGGCAGTGGCAGCCAGGCCTGGGGCGGAGGCAGCCAAGCCCAGGGTGGCCAGGCCAGGAGCACCCGGGTCGGAAGCAGCCAGGCTCAGAGCAGCAGCAGCCAGGCCGGGAGCGGCATTGGCCAGACCCGGAGCAGCTGGTTGTGGAGCGGAACAAAGCAACAGAGGCCAGGCCCGGAGCAGCAGATATTGCCCGGAACAGCTCGCTCCTCGCCTGCCCACACCCCAGGGCTGCCTCTCTGACATGGCTGGAAACTTTTGGGGGAACTTGAGGGTCTGCCGAATCAAGTGATGAAGGCTTAGATCTGGATGTGTTGAGTTAGTATAGCGCTGGGGTGTTGATCTGTGAGTGCCTTGTATGGGGTCTGGATGAGGTTGGTTGATCTATTTGGAAATGTCTTTTGTGTGTAGTGTATCCTTGGGCATGTGGAGGTATTATTGATTTGAGAAAATGCTAAGTAACTGATTTACTATCTAAAAAATTTAAAGTTCTGAAAGTTTAAGGTCTCTTGCCAAAAAGAGGTTTTAAAGCTAACACCTTAATTTTAATGGAGAAAGGGGAGGACAAGCCCTTCCCACCCAGAACAGGTAATCCAATTCCAACCAGCAGCTATCTTTAAAAAATGTGGTCATTTACATTTGAATGGCTACACCTTTTGATAGCCTAAGGGCAAGTTTACATGTAAACAAGTTTGCTTCTCAATTCCCAGGGCAGAAAAAACAAGGTTTAAAATAATTAGATTTTAAAATTTATTCTTAGATGTGTAAAGTTTATTAATTAAAAAAAAAAAAAAAACAACAACAACAAAAAAAGGAGATTGAAAAACCTGAACAATATTAGCTGTTGATTGTAGTAGAGTCGGAGGGGAGTGGACTGAGAGTTCTTGGGGAAAAGGGGAGTGGTGGATGCGGGAAGAGACTGAACATAAACTGTGCACCTATGGATGAGGACAATGGGGAGTTGGGAGGGGGCGGAGGGCGGAGTGGGAACCAGGTGGAGGGGGAAAGAAATGAGGAACCTTTGTAATAATATGAACAATAAAGATTGATTTTTTAAACAATGATGTACCAAAATATGAGATATAAAAGCCAATACCTAATATATTTCCACTCTGTAATAAGTTCTTTATTCTTGCTACAATCACCACTTCTTTTGCATTTTCCTATTTAACATCACAGAGTACCTCAAGGCCAAAGGTTTCCAAAGATGAAAACTTTATGACTTAATATCCCTGGTAACAAACAATAAAGCAAACTAATGCTCTTTAATTCAGTACCATGTCTTCCTCAAGTCAATAGTCCAGAGGCACTGCTGTGACATCAAAATGGAGGAGGAAAGAGGCTGCCTCTTCCAGCTAGACTTCCTCTTGAGGAGCTTGTTAATATGCTAGGATAGTAGTAATATATCAAGAAACATTTAGTAACTTCATGAAAATTTAAATTCTTTGTAGTTTAAAGAATTACACATGAGGATTGCTTTGAGTCTATAGATGGCTTTGGGTAGTATGAACAGTTTAATAATGCTGATTCTACCAATCCATGAACACAATATATTCTTTCATTTGTTTATATCTTCCACTATCTCTTTTTTCAACATCCTGTAGTTTTCTGAGTATATGTCTTTTACCTACTTAGTTAAATTTATTGTATCTTAATTTATTTGTTGCTATGGTAAATGGGATTTTTTATTTTTTAGTTTCTTTCTCTGAATTCACTGTTGGCGTATAAAAAAAGCCATATATTTCTGGCTGTTAATTCTGTATCTTGCTACATAGCTGAATTCATTTAGTAGTTTTTTGATGGGAATCTTTAGGGTTTTGTATGTATAATACAATGTCATCTGTGAATAAGGACAGTTTTATTTCTTTTCAATTTGGATGCCTTTTATTTATTCTTCTCTGATTGCTATGGCTAGGAGTAGTGAAAATGGGCATCACTGTCTTGTTCCTATTCTTAGGGGAAATGGATTTATTTTTTGCCCATTAAGTATGATGTTGCTTATAAGTTTGTCATATAAGGCTTTTATTATATTGAGGTATGATCCTTCTATTCCTACTTTGCTGAGAGATTTTAACAAGAAAGAGTGTTGAATTTTGTCAAATCTTTTCCTACATCAATTGATACACTCATGTGATTTTTGTCTCTCAATCTGATTCTTTGATGTATCACATTTATTTTGTGAGACATTGTACCAGACTTGTATACCCTGGAATAAAACCCATTTGGTCATGGGGTATGGTTTATCTAATGTAATGCTGAATCCAATTTTCTAGAATTTTGTTGAGGATTTTATCATCTACGTTCATTAGGGATATTGCCCTATAATTCTCTTTCTATGTGTCTTTATCTGGGTTTGGGATTAAGGAAATGCTGGCTTCATAGGAAGAGCTTGGAAGAGTGCCTTCCTCTTGCATTTTCTAAAAGTAGTCTGAGAAGGATTGGTTTTAATTTTTCTTTGAATGTTTAGTAAAACTCCCCTGTGAAGCCATCCAGACAAAGCTTTTGTTTGCTGGAAGTTTTTTGATTACTGCTTCAATTTCATTGGTACTTATCAACCTATTCCATTTGTGTGTTTTTTTTTTTATTTCTTCCTCATTGAAATTAGAATATTGTATTTTTCTAGGAATATGTCCCTTTCATCTAGGTTGTCCAGTTTGTTAGAATAGAGTTGTTCATAGTATTATATTATAATCCTTTGTATTTCTATAGGGTCAGTTGCTACCTCACCTCTTTCATTTCTGATTTTATTTGGGTCCTCTTTTGGTTTCTTGGTGAGCCTGGCTAGAGATTCATCAATCTTGTTGATCCTTTCAAAGAAACACCTCTTGGTTTTATTGATATTTTATATTGATATTTTATTGATATTTATGTTGATATTTTATATATATAGTTTTTTGTTTCTGTCATTTATTTCTACTCTAATATTTATTATTATTATTTTCTTCCTTCTGCTAACTCTAGGCTTTTCTTGTGACTCTGTTTATAATTCTATAAGTTGTAGTGATAGATAATATATTACGTATATTTTTTGAACCAGGCCTGTATAGCTATGAACTTCCCTCTCAGGACTGCTTTCATTGTGTGCCATAGATTTTGGATTGTTGTGTTTCATTGTCATTTGTTTCCAGGATACTTTTATTTCTTCTTTGATATCTTTGGTAACACAATCATTGTTTAATAGCATACTATTTAGCCTCCAAATGCTTGTTTTCATTGTTTTTTTATTGTAGTTGCTTTCTAATTTTATGTCATTGTGATATAAGAAGATGTTTGATATGACTTCTATCTGCTTGAATGTGAAAAGGCTTTGCCTGTGTCCCATTATATGGTCTATCTTTGAAAATGTCCCATGTACACTTGAGAAAAATTTATATTATGGGGAGATCCAAGATGGTGGCTGACAGGATGATTTTGAAGGAGATAGTATGAGTGAGAGAGCATGAACATGTGAGGTGTGTGAGTGAGGGAATATTCCACAGGATTGTTGGGAACTGGCAGACCAGGCTCCCCTAACTCGACAGCCTCTACAACTGCTGAAATCTCTCCTGGGGTAGCTGGCTCTGCCGGAAAGACTACATCATCTTGAAGGGGAGAGAAGCTGTGATTGGGAGCCTAGCCTCACCTTCACCAACAGAGACCACGGACACCAACCAGGACGGTACAAATGCCTGGGAACAGCTGCCATAAACACCAAGACTCCTGCCTCCCTGGCTACAGGTTCCTAAAAAGTTTGTCCAGGGGGAGAGAAAATGGCAGCTGGATGGGTCCTGCACCTTCTAATGGAGCAGGTAGAAGAAAAAGCTGAATTGAATAACATCCATCCAGAATAGGTGAATTAAACACAGCTGTGAATGTGGTAGAGAGTGGACCCCATAACCAGACAACCTTAGAGGAGCAAAAATGGGGAGACAAAGAAGCAGCTCCAATACAAATAAAAAAGATGAATCAAACAAAATGGAGTGATGTAATTTGTTAGAGAAAGAATTCAGAGCAATGGTCATGAGGACACTGAAAAGGATGGAAGACAAATACAACAACGTGTGTAAGAACCAAGAGGAAATGAAGAATAACCATGAAGAAATGAAGAATGACATAGCTTCAATAAAAAACACAAATGGAAAGCATAAACAGTAGACTAGAAGAAGCTGAGGACCATATCAGTGAGCTAGAAGACAAGGTAGAAAAAAAACCCCAAACAGAGAAGCAACTGGAAAAAAAAACCCTTAAAACTCAGGAGGAGAGCTTTGGAAGCCTTGGGACAACACTAAAGGAAACAATAGCCACATAATATGGGTGCCAGAAGGAGAGGAAGCTATCGCTTCTCGGCCTTTTGGCTAAGATCAAGTGTAGAAGGAGAGGAAACTGAGCAAGGAACAGAAAACCTGTTTGAAGAAATAATGACAGAAAATTTCCATGATATTGGTAACAAAAATCTCACGCAAGTCCAAGAAGCTCACAGAGTCCCAAACGAGTTAAACTCAAAAAGGCCAAAACTGTGACACATTATAATTAAATTAGAGGCCCCATGCATTAAAATTATAAAAGAATTGGCGTCCTTCATCTGGCTGTCAGCACTCGTATCTCCCCAGATCACCAACAGGCACCCTAACCCAGGCTTCCATTATAGCCACATCTTAGTCCAGAAGGTCATCCAGAAGTACATACTGAAGGGTGTCAAGTCTAATTAACATATACTTTTATTATTACAGATTGGCAAACAACAACAGGAAAGTAAAAATTTAAATGCTGCCAGAGAGAGAGAAAGTTACCTATAAAGGATATCACATCAGATTATCAACTTATTTCTCAACAAAAATACATCAGGCCAGAAGAGGATGGAATGAAATATACAAAGTCATGCAAGCAAGGAACTGAATCCAAAAATACTATATCCAACAAGGCTATCATTAAAAATTGAAGATCAAACCAGAAGCTTCATAGAAAAAAAGGACTAAGGGAGTTTATTACCACCAAACTAGCAATGAAAGAAATGCTAAAGGGACTGCTTTAAAAGGAATAGGAATGGAAGAGGAAACAGGGGCATAAAGAATAAAAATGGCGACAAACAAGTATCAATCAATAATAACTTTAAATGTAAATGGATTACATGCCCCAATCAAAAGACATAGGGTAGCTGAATGGATAATAAAACATGACCTATATATCTGCTATCTACAGGAGACCCACCCACCTCAGAACAAAGGACTCACATACTGATAGTGAAGGAATAAAAAAAAAAATTCAGGTGCACAGAAATCATAAAAAAGCTAGGTTAGCAATACTCATATCTGACAAATTAGGCTACAAATTAAAGCCTATAACAAAAGATAAAGAAGACCACTTCATAATACTAAAGGGAGAAATTCAACAAGAGGATATAACTCTGTTAAACATATATGCACCCAATATAGGAGCACCAAAATACATTAAAAAAACAAAAAACAAAAAACAAAAAACAAACAAACAAACAAAAACTTCTGGAAGATAATAAGGGAGGGATCAACAGCAATGCAGTCATAGTAGGGGACTTTAATACCCCATTGACACCACTGGATAAATCCTCTAAACCAGTGTTTCCCAACCTTCTCTCATGATGAGAATCACCTGGTGGAGTTGTTAAAACACAGATTCCTGAATCCCAACTAAGAAGTGCTAAACTAGAATTTTTGAGAACATATAGGTAAAATTGCATACCTACCTTAGTATATAACATCTGTCTTAGAGCACTAGTTAAGTATACAATTTTACCTATATGTTCCCAAAAATCCTAGTTTAGCACTTCTTAGTTGGGATTCAGGAATCTGTGTTTTAACAACTCCACCAGGTGATTCTCATCATGAGAGAAGGTTGGGAAACACTGCTCTAAACAAAAAATCAGCAAAGAAATATCAATCCTAAATGAATCATAGATCAGATGGAATTAATTGACATCTTCAGAACATTTCTCCCCAAAGATACAGAATATACATTCTTCTCAAATGCACATGGACATTTTCAAAGATAGACCACATATTGGGAGAAAAGCAAAGACTCTTCAAATTAAAGAAGATAGAAATCACATCAAGCATCTTCTCAGATTACAAGGGCATAAAATTAGAAAGCAGCTACAATAAAAACAATGAGAAAAAAAGCAAGAACTTGGAGGCTAAATAGCATGATATTAGACTATGGTTGGGTTTCAAAGGGATTAAAAAAAAAAGAAATAAAAGCATCCTGGTAACAAAAGACAATGAAAACAAAACAATCAAACAAAATTTATGGGACACAGTGAAAGCACTGTTGAGAGGGAAGTTCATAGTTCTACAGGCTTACCTAAAAAATAAAAGAAAAAAATTGTTGGAGAGAGACAAAATGACAGCGGAATAGACCTTGTCCAGAAACAAATAGAGTGCCTGAAATGAGTGAAATTCAGCCCGAATTGGCAAAGGAGACGCAGCTGGTGAGACAGTTTGCAGGTGGAAAGGGCAGAGGTCCCCTTGGATGAAGCTGAAATCAAGAATCTAGGCAAGAGAGTCTGCTGGACCTCCGTGCTCAGAGCATCACGGAGAAATTACAGGGCAACAAGCCACGTCCCTGAAGATAGGCAGAGTCTGAATGTGCAAAAGGGTCCATGGGACTGTGGAAGATAGGGGATTTGGGACCTTGGAATCTGGATTTTGGATCTGAGCTCAAAGGCAGCCCTGAAGGGATGGCCAGACCACGCAGTGCCCACAGGAGAGGAGCTTATAGGTATGCACTCCCTCTTCGCTCTGGGACTTGTGCCATTCCTCACTGAACCTTGTTAGTAGGACCTTTCACATATAGGCACTTACCCATGGCTGAAGGTGTGGACTTGTGGAATCTGGAGAGAGTGGGCAGTGGTCCAGGAGAGGTGGTAGCAAGTCTGGGTCATACCTGAGTCATACCTGAGCCCCAGTTGCCATTTTCTCTTGAGAGATAGTCCCTCCCTCCCAGTATTCAGGCAACCAATACAGCCACACCCATATCCCACTTTGAAAAATACAAAGAAATCTGAATACTCCCTGAGGTCTAGGAACTGGCATAAAGAGAAATCTTTAGCCCCAGCAAAACAGAAATTGAGACAGTACAGTACAGACAACTGGGATCATAAGCCAACCAAAGGAATGACATTTTGACTTTTTTCACTTTTTTTTTTTATTATCCTTTTTTTTTTCTTTTACCTTTTTTTTCTTCTTTGTTTTCTAAATTTTGCTTGTTGCTTTATTTTCTATTTCTTTTCAAATTGTTTTTTTTCCATTACTATTTTTATTTGCTATTTTTAATTTTTTATACCATTTTTTAAATCATTTTTTTTGGTAAATTTATTATTACTACTAGAGGCCCAGTGCACAAAATTCATTCACTAGGGGTAGAGTATCCCTCAGCCCAACCTGCACCTTCTCCAATCTGGGACCTCACAGGGGATGTCCAATTGCCTGTTTAGGCCTGATCCCTGTGTGCCTAACTGCTCCCCTGCCAGCCCGATTGTCCCCAACTGCCCTCCCCTCAAACCTGGTCACCCCCAAATGCCCTCCTCTGCATATTCCCTCTTTATTATTATAGATAGGGATTTTTCTTTAACATATTGGACAGCCCCAACTGGTTTGGCTAGGTGGATGAGCATCAGCCTGCAGACTCAAGGGTCCCAGGTTTGATTCTGTCAAGGGCATGTACCTTGGTTGGGGGCACATACCCAGTGGGGAGTGTTCAGGAGATGGCTGATCGATGTTTCTTTCTCATGAATGTTTCTAGCTCTCTATACCTTTCCCTTCCTCTCTGTAAAAAATCAATAAAAAAGAAATATTTAAGATTCCTCCATAACTGCCTGGCTGGTGTGACTCAGTAGTTGAGACCCCAGGCTGCCACCACTGGCAGGAGATCACGCTTTGGGGGTGCCCAGGCTGGGGTGCCCAGGCTGCTGCCTCGGGCAGGGCATTGAGCCATGAGGGTGCATGCCCCTGCCAAGCTGAGACCCCAGCCCAGGCTGCTGCCGCTGGAAGAGGATCCACTGTAGGGAGTGAATTTGCTTTTGTTTTTTTATAAACGGTGAGGAGGGCCTCTAAGCAGCATTCCATCAGGCCACTTACTCTGCAGGCTCTCGGCAGCAGCCCTCCCTGAGCCTGGGGGATTCTGGAGGGGCTGAGAGGACTTGGTTCTGCCATCTTATGGCTATGGGGCTGCCATTTTTGTCACGGAGTGATGGTTAATTTGCATATTACTCTTTTATTAGACAGGATTTTCCTCTCATTTTCCTCCTTCTCATCCACTTATTCCCTTCCTAATACTAAATTGAGGTCCTCCCATATTCATCCAATTCTTAACCTTACTTTCAGTATATAAGCTCAGCTTCTACATATTCTGCTCCAAGCCTCTTTGCTTGGTATGTGGTGTTTGTTTTGTTTTTGTTTTATCTATTGGTTCTGTGGTCTCTCTCTCTCTGTCTCTCTCTCTCTCTCACACACACACACACACACACACACACACACTCTTTTTTCTTCCTTTGCCTTTTATATCTTATCTTTTCCATCTCTTTGATAGCATTTGTGTGCACTCTTTTCTCTGCCCTAACTCTCTTCCCAGGTGGTCACATATATTGGGGTTATTGGTGTTGTGAGTACAATTGTGCTTAGTTCCCTCTGTGCTATGTCTTGTTGAGGTGAATTTTATCCTGTCTGGCCAAGGGGCTTGAGAGCAAGACACATAACAGACAACTGGAGAGAAAACTGCATCCACGAATGGGTCAATAACACCCCAGACCCAACTATAGACAGGAAGAATGTGGCAGAGAGGAAAAAGAATGAGTGAATAGGGAGTAAAATAGGACTGTGTGGTCAGGTTGAGTGTGTGTGTGTGTGTGTGTGTGTGTGTGTGTGTGTGTGTGTGTTTGTGTGTGTGTGTGTGTGAATGAGGCACAGTTAGATCCCGCAGGACATTCAGGGGCAGGCTAAGCAGGTTCGCCTAATTAGACAGCTTCGACTACAATTGTAAACAGTACTGGGAGGTCAGCTTGTCTTTAGAGGCCTAGCTTTTTGAAGGGAATAGCTGCTGTAACTGGATTCCCAGTCTCAACTTCACCCACAGTGCCCTCACTAAACACCTGGGATTCTACAGCCATACCTGTCAGGGACCTGCTACCTAGGCTGTGATCCCAGCCAATGAGGCTCCTGCCACAATGGGCACAGGCTCCTGTGAGTTCTGAAGCATGCTCCCCTCTGACCAGCCCAATACTTTAGCCCAGGTCACTGCAACCACAAGAACAGCAGACACAGGAGCAGACTGCTCCTGTCCAAGGAGTAGAGCCCCGTGAGCAACCTGCCCCAGGCCTAAGAACAGTAGCTTCATGTGGCCTGCCCCTGTCCAAGGAGCAGCAGCTGTGTGAGTGGCCAGTTCCGCCATCTGAGGAACAGCAACTATGTGAGCAACTTGTCCAATTTGAGGAAGAGAAGCCACTTGAACACCCCACGCACAACTGAGGAACAGCAGTCCCACACAGCCAGCCCCCATCTGAGGAGCAGCAGCTGCACCTATTCCACATCATGCACCTGTCCTAAGAGCAGCAGCTGTGCAAGCAGCCCACCTCCTTCAGAGGAGAAGTAGCTGTGTGAGTAGATAGCGCCCTTTCAATGAGCAGCAGCTGCAAGAACCGCCTGCCCCCCATCAAAGGATCAGCAGGTGCGTGAGCAACCCACCCCCGTCTGAGGAGCAGCAGTTGTGTAAGCAGGCTGCTCCATTCTGAGGAGCAGCAGCCACAGGAACAGCCTCCCACCATCTAAGGATCAGCAGCCGCATAAGCAGACCACCCATGACCAAGGAGCAGCAGCCTTGTGCAGTCCACAGTGGTCCGAGGAGTAGCATCCACACTGCACCTGTCCAAGGAGAAGGAGCTGGGTGAGAAACCTGTCTCTGTCCAAGGAGCATCAACAGCACAAGAAGCTCACTCCCATGTGAGGAGCAGCAACTGCACGAACAATCCACTCCCCATAAAAGGAGAAGCAGCTGCACAAGCAACCTGCACCCATATGAAGAGCAGTAGCCTTGCAAGCAACCTGCCCCTGTCCAAGGAGCAGTGGCATCACGTGCAGCCCATCCCATCTGAGGAACAACAGCAGAACGCAGCCAGCCCCCATCTAAAGAACAGGAGCCACACGATCAGTCTGTCCCTGTCTCAGGGACAGCAGCCATGTGAGAAGCTGGCCCCAGCCCAAGGAGCAGCGGACACGAGCCCAAGGAACAGCGGCCCCACCTAAGGAGCAGCAACCTCATAATCAGCCCACCTCTGTCCAATAAAGAGCAGCTATAAGTGCAGCCTGCCCCACCAGCCAGAGGACAACCCACTGCTGTGAACAACACCCATCAGAGAAGCCACTGCTAACTGAGATGCATCTGCTACTGTGACTGCCTGAGGAGGAACCACAGCCCGAGAAGCCACTGCCACCCAAGAAGCAGCTCCTGCACACCTCAAATCTAGATCAGTTGGTGAGGCCAAAAATAGGTAAACAAAGATACCCCCAAAGGAAAGAAAAGGAGAAATTTCCAAAAAAGAAGCTAAGTGAAACAGACGCAGGCAATATGTCAGAAAAAAGAATTCAGAATAAAGGTCATAAAGTTCATAAATTGGATGGGGGAGGTGGGAATTAACACCTTATGCAAGAGTTAAGAGGAAATTGATGAAAAAATCAACAACTTATGTAAGAATCAAGAAGAAATAAAGAGTGATATAGCTGCAATAAAAAACACCATGGAAAGTTTCACCAGTAGACAAGAAGTGGAGGGCCAAATTAGCAAACTAGAAGACAGGGAAGCAAAACACAGTCAAACTGAATTGCAATTGGAAAAAAAATTAAAAGACAGGAGGAGTGCCAAGGGAGCTTTGGGACAACATAAAACTAAGCAACAGCTGAAACTGGTTTGGCTCAGTGTATAGAGTGTTGATCTGTGTACTGAAAGGTCCCAGATTCAATCCCAGGTTTGATTGGTTGTGGGCACATCCCCGGTAGGGGGTGTGCAGGAGGCAGCTGATCAAGGTTTCTCTCTCATCAATGTTTCTAGCTCTCTATCCCTCTCTCTTCCTCTCTCTAAAAAATCAATAAAATATATTTAAAAAATAATAAATAAATAAAATATAAAGACTCACATAATTTTTAAAACAAAGACAAAAAACAAACAAAAAACAAACAAAAACAAAACAAAACTAAGCAACATACAAATAATAGGGGTGCCAGAACAACAGGAAGAAGAACAAGGTTTAGAAGAACTATTTGAAGAAATAATGTCAGAAAACTTCCCTAATGTGGCAATGAAAAAAGTCACACAAGCTCAGAGATTCCGAAACAGGATGAACCCGAAAAGACCCACATCAAGACACATCATAATTATGATGGCAAATATTCAGGACAAAGAGACAATCTTAAAAGCTACAAGAGAGAGACAAAGAGTTATGTACAAGGGAACTCCCATGAGATTATCAAATGATTTCTCAACAGAAACACACCAGGCCAGAAAAGAATGGAAGGAAGTCTACAAAGTGATGCAAACCAAGGGACTAAATCCAAGAATTCTCTATCCAGCAAGGTTATCATTCAAAATTGAAGAGAAAATAAGGAGCTTCACACACACACACACACACACACACACACACAAATAAATAAATAAATAAATAAATAAATAAATAAATAAATAAAAATGCTAAGGGAGTTTATCACTATTAACCCAGCAATGCAAGAAATGCTAAAGGAACTGGTGTAAAATAAATAAATAAATAAATAAAACAAGGAACACAGACACAAAAAATAAAAAATGCTACAACAAGTACATTTCAATAATAACTTTAAATGTAAATGGACTAAATGCTCCAATCAAAAGATAGACAGTGAGTGGCTGAATGGGTAAAAAAAACATGACCCATATATATACTGTCTACAAGAGACATATCTCAGAGAAAGGGATTCATACAGATTAAAAGTGAAGGGATGGAAAAATATATTTCACGCAAATAAAAAAAAATTTAAAAAGCTGGGATAGCAGTACTTATATCTCACAAAATAGAGCTCAAAGTAAAGGCCATAATAAGAAATAAGGAAGATCACTTCATAATAATAAAGGGATTGATACAACAAGAGGATATAACCCTGATAAACATATATGCACCCAATGCAGAAGCACCCAAATACATTAAAATAAATAAATAAATAAATAAATAAATAAATAAATAAATAAATAAAAACAACTCCTGGAAGATATCAAGAGAGAGATAGACAACAATACAATCATAGTAGGGGACTTTAATACACCACTGACATCATTGGATAAATCATCTAGACAAAAAAATCACCAAAGAAACAGCAATTTTAAAATTCTTGCTAGAACAAATGGACCTAATTGACATCTTCAGAGCATTTCACCACAAAGCCACGGAATATACATTCATCTCAAGTGCACATGGGACATTTTCAAAAATAGACCACATATTGGGTCACAAGCAAAGTCTCCCCAATTTCAAAAAGATTGAAATCATATCAAGCATTTTTTTCAGACTACAATGGCATAATATAAGAAATAAACTACAATAAAAACATTCCAAAAAACTTAAACAGTTGGAAGCTGAATAGCATGCTATCAAACAATGACTGGCTTATCAATGAGACCAAAGAAGAAATTTAAAACATCCTAAAGACTAATGACAATAAAAACACAACAATGCAAAATACTATGGGACACAATGAAAGCAGTCCTGAGAAGGAAGTTTATAGCTCTACAGGCCTACCTAAAATAAATAAATAAATTAATTAATTAAATATTGCAATAAATCATCTAACTCAACAACTTAAAGAATTAGAAAGAGGGCAACAAGAAAAGCCCACAGTGAGCAGAAGGAAGGAAATAATAAATATCAGAACAGAGATAAATGACATAGAGACAAATATATATATATATATATATATATATATATATATATATATATATATATATGATGAATGAAAACAAGAGTTGGTTCTTTGAAATGATAAACAAGATTGAAGAATCTCTAGTCAGGCTCACCAAGAAGCAAAAATAGAGGACCCAAATAAACAAAATCAGAAATGAAAGAGGCAAAATTCCCATAGAAATAAAAAGGTTGTTAAAAAATACTATGAAAAACTCTATTCTAATAAAATAGACAACCTGGAGGAAATGGACACATTTCTAGAAAAATACAACCTTCCAAAATTCAATCAGGAGGATTCTAAAAATCTCAATCTGCTGATAACTATGGGAGCACTTGAAGCAGTCATCAAAAAGCTTCCAGCAAACAAAAGCCCAGGGCGAGACAGCTTCAGAGGGGACTTTTACCTAATATTCAATGAAGAATTAAAACCTATACTTCTCAGACTATTCAAGAAAATTCAATAGGAAGGAACAATTCCAAGCTCCTTATATGAAGCTAGCATCACCCTAATTCCAAAATCAGATAAAGACAACATGAGGAAAGAGAATCATAGGCCAATATCCCTCTTGAAAATAGATGCAAAATCCTCAACAAAATTCCAGCAAATCGGATTCAGCAGTATATCAGAAAGATCACACTCCATGAACAAGTAGGATTTATCCTGGGGATGCAAGATGGTACAATATTTGCAAAACAATAATCATGATACATCACATAGTCAAATTGAGAGATAAAAATCACATAGTCATATGAATCAATGCAGAAAAAGCATTTGAAAATATCCAACACCCTTTTTTGACAAAAACTCTCAGTAAAAGGGGAATAGAGGGATCATACCTCAACATAATAAAAGCCTTATATGACAAACCTATAGCCAACCTCATTGTCAATGGGCAAAAGCTAAAATCATTTCCCCTAAAAACAGAAACAAGACAGGGATGCCTATTTTCAACACTCCTGTTCAATATAGTACTGGAAGAGCTAGCTATAGTGATCAGACAACAAGAAATCAAAGGCATCCAAATTGGAAAAGAAGTAAAACTGTCTTTATTCACAGATGACGTGATATTGTACATGGAAAAACCCCAAAGACTTCATCGAAAGTTTTTTAGACTTAATAAATGAATTTGGCAATGCAGCAGCATACAAAATTAACACCCAGAAACCTATGGCTTTTTTACATATCAATAAAGAACTCACAGAAAGAGAAATGAAAAAAACAATCCCATTTATAACTGCAACAAAAAACTAAGATACCTAGGAATAAATTAACTAAGGAGTTAAAAGACTTGTACCTGGAAAACTATAGGACATTGAAAAACGAGATAGAGGAAGACATAAACAAATGGAAGAACCTACCATGTTCATAGACAGGTAGAATCAACATACTGGTAATTAAAATGCCCATACTACCCAAAGGAATTTATAGATTCAGTGCAGTCCCCATCAAAATACCAACAGAATATTTCACAGACCTAGAACAAAGTCCTCCAAAATTCATCTGGAATACAAAAAAAGACACCAAATAGTCACAGTGATCCTCAGGAAGAACAAAGATGGAGGGATAAAAATACCAGATTTCAAGCTTTATTACAAAGCCACAGTTCCCAAAACTGCCTGGTATTTACTTAAGAATAGACATATAGACCAATGGAACAGAACAGCAAACCCAGAAACAGACCCAAGCCATTATACTCAATTAATATTTGACAAAGGAGGCAAGAGCATACAATGAAGTCAAGACAGTTTCTTCAAAAAATGGTGCTGTGATATTGGGTAAGATTCATGCAAAAAAATGAAATTAGATCACCAACTTACACCATACACATAAACTCAAACTTGCTATTGGGCTTAAATGTAAGGCAAGAAAACATAAAATGTTAGAAGAACCCATTGGCAGCAAAATGACATATCTCATAGCAATATCTTTAACAGTACAGCTCCTAGGGAAATGGAAACTCAGGAGCAAATAAACAAATGGGATATCAAAATAAAAAGCTTCTGTAGAGCAAAAGAAACCATCAACAAAAGAACAAGAAAGCCCACTGCAAGGGAGAACATATTTTCCAATGCTATTTCAGATAAAGGTTTAATCTCCAAAATTTACAGAGAACTCTTACAACTTAACAAAAGGAAGATAATCCAATAAAAAAATGGGCCAAAACTGGTTTGGCTCAGTGGTAGAGTGTCGGTCTGCGGACTGTAAGGTCCCAGGTTCAATTCCGGTCAAGGGCCTGCAGGGGAGGGCAGTTGGGGGGGGGGGCAGGTCTGCAGGGGAGGGCAGTTAGAGGCAATCAGGTTAGCAGGGGAGTGGGTAAGGTGTGATTAGGCGGCAGGCAGAATTGATTAGTGTCAATCAGGCAGGCAGGTGATCGGTTGGAAGCCAGGAGTCCTGGATTGTGAAAGGGATGTCCAACTGCCCGTTTAGGACCAATTCCACCAGGATAGTGTCTAAACAGACAAGTCAGACATCCTTTGGGGGGTCCCAGATTGGAGAGGGTGCAGGCTGGGCTAAGGGACACCCTCCTCCACCATGCACGAATTTCGTGCAGCAGGCCTCTAGTATTTAATAATAGAAATATTCCCAATATACAAGTTAACATCAGCTATACTACATCTCATGTTGCAAGAATAGGTAACTACAAGCAGGAATTATTTTTTTGTGTGTACCAGATATTAGGTAAATTTCAGAGATGCAAGTATATAGACCCTTTCAAAACTTTTAAGTGTTGATGGCATTAGGAGTTCACTGCATATATTTTCCTCTCAAAATTATACATATTTGCATAAAAAGCATTAGTCTTACTTTCATCTGCAATAATTTGTGGTTTTAGATGTTCAAATTGTAGTAGAGATATTAAGAAATTTTCCTAAGTTAGAGGAGAAAGTGCATGGGGGTTTCAAATAAGCAATCAATGACGAAAACATAAAAAATTTGAAAAGGTAGAGAAAGTGGAAAAAGGTGGACACTTGTACCTCATTACTAGATGACATTATTAAAAACATGTAGGAAGATAAAGAAAAACAGAAGAGACTTAAAATTAAATAGAAGCAAAGTAGAACCACATATAAAAAATATTTACACATTGAAAAGGCTTTACTCTTTCAATAAACACAGGTTTTATTATTTCTCAGTTATAACTTTACATGATCTATTTCCTCCTGGTTGACCAGAATCCCTTGAGTTACTCTCCTCAATAGAAAAGCTCAGAAAATTTATTTTAAGATATAAATTTCACAAAAGTGTTAGCTCATGCCATGTTTTCTCATTGATATTTATGGTAACTCATCAGATTTGATCATATTACATAACTATGTCAGAACATGGTTTTATAATTATGAGTAAAACCTACTTTTTAAAACAATGATTCCTTGTGAATAAAATTATTTAATATGTAATCTATACATATGCGTAGAGGGCCAAATGGGAAGACACCTAGACATTCTTTAAATTGTTGCTGACTGGGCCCAGGATATTGACAGAATCATGTCAGTTGCACTCCCGCCCTGGGAGTGCAGAAATGTTCTTAGTTCCTGGCTTGTGTTTGTCCAGCAGAAAGCAGTGGGTGGGATCTGGGCTCTCCCAGACTCCTTGTTTTCCTGTGAAGCCCCTTGTTGGATTGGAGTATAAATAGATGTGCCGCATGGCTTAGGAGGTCATCAGTCTGTCTCTCCAGCAGAGGAGGTCAGCGGTCCTCCCAGCTCCCAGCTTAAAATCTATCTCTGTGTCTTCTCTCTTTATTTCTATTATTTCTCAATCCCTGGGCACCTCCACTTAGAACCGGTTTGTTCATCTCTCTTTCTGTGCGGGACGCAGAAAAGGGAGATCCCAGCCACATTAGGCCCCCGCACATATGAATTTCAACTCTTTTTAAAAAATAATTTAATGTAGAGTTAAAAATCATAGGTTATTTTTCTTACCATTCAGTAAACAAGACAATCAGATCCTCCTGACTGGCATAATGTTCCATAACTTCTTTCATTAATCTTACTTTTTGGCCTCCTCCAATGCTATTAATTCCATCACCACCTCTCCATTCTTCTCCTTGACCAAGGACCTATAAATAAAATCAACATTTCATCCCTGAGCAAAATTTCCAATGATAATACCATAAAAACTGTAAGTCATCAGTAATTTGCATAGTATTACACAGTAACCACTTTTTAAACATTTCACTAAATCATGAAACTAGAAAGCAAACAACATATCTAAGTCAGATAATAATTCTTTAATGTTTTCCACCCCATAAAAATACCATTCCCAATTTTATCATTCCAAAGTAGACTCTAATCTGGGAGAGGGGTGGGAGGTGGGGTGTCACAGAAAGTATTTCTCATATTTTATTTCTATTTGTCCAGATTTAAAAAAAAAAAAAAATGAAGAGTTTCCATAACACTTTTCAATAGGGCAAAAAGTCAGTATGAGAAACACTGAAAGCCCTTGAAGCTCAGTGACTCCTGATGGGGCCATAGACAGTTTTCCTACTGAAGCAGAATGGGTTTATGAGGGAAACACAACGGGTGGGGACATCAATCAAACACTCCCTTCTTTATATAATACATTACCCTCGAAAGCTTAACAGTAATCCATCAATGCAAGAAAATGCCTAAGCATAATTAATCAAAACTAAAATTGGAGCTTCTCTCAATAAGCAGATCCCTCCTGAATTAAAAGTGCAAGGTGACACAATGTGCCTGGCTGTGAGGGACCAAGTAGTATATGTGCTCCTTCCCAAAACATAAACCTTGTATCGTTGTTTCATCTAAAGATTGAAATTCCCAAAATAATGATATACTTGCAGATTTTTAAAATTAAGGTGGAATGAAATAAAAAATAAATACAAAAGGAAAAGGTAAAATAAATTTAGAAAATAGTAGTTTCTATTTTACTTAACATTGAATCAAATATAAATATGGCTGGCAAAGTCCATGGACTCCCAGCCTTACCTCTCTAGTTTATCACTTCATGAAGGTTGGAGGGAAAAGGTTAACCAAGAAAACAAACTGATATGAATCTGGATTAATACTGAGGCTAGTCTAGTAGATATTTTAATTTTGGCCCTAAAATCTGGCCTCCTGCCAGGCCGGTGTGGTTCAGTGGTAGAGCACTGACCAAGAGGTCACTGGCTCAATTCTCAATCAGGACACATGCCTGGGTTGTGAGCTCCATCCCCAGTAAGGGGCAAGCAGGAATCAGACAACCAATCAATGGTGTTTCTCTCTCATCAATGTTTCTATATCTCCCTCTTCCTTCCCATCTCTCTAAAATCAATGAAAACATTAAAAAAAAAAAAAAGTGGACACCTGCCCTGGCTGGTGTGCTTAGTGGTTAATATAATAGCCTGTGGATAGAAGGATTTCAAGTTCAGTTCCCAGTCAAGATTATGTACCTGGGTTGCAGTTTCCATCTCCTGTTGGGGCATATGTGGGAGAAAACATATGTGTCTCTCTCACATCAATGTTTCAATGTCTCTCTCCCTCCCACCCCTATTCTTTCCCTTCCTTCCTCCCTCCCTCTCATTTTCCCTCAGTTCCTCCCTCCTATCCTTCCACTCTCTAAAAATCAATGGAAAATATATCCTCTGATATAGATTACCAACAACAAAACAAAATGTGGCCTCCTCTGGCCTGAAGATTTACTAGTATTATACTTCCATTCCACAGCCCTCTTGGACTTCTCTGATACCACATTAATACCGCGCCTACTATAGTAGGCTCAATCATGCTTGATTTTTCTCCTTTTATTCCACTAAATCAGTGTGTCAAATGAGACCCTGCTTCTGAATCAGATGGGGGCTTATTCAGCAGGTCTTGGGTGGCATCTGAAAATCATTATTTCTATTTCCCAGATCATGCTAATGAACTCTGAGAACCATTGCATTTATAATGGGAAGACAGGAGGATCAAATCTCCAGTCAGTTGAATAGGACTGGGGTTCATGATTTGATGTTATTGCTCCTTACCCTAGGCCTAGGCCCTTAAAAACTGCAGTGTGAGGTGGTATCTCATTGTAGTTTTGATTTGCATTTCCCTAATAGATAGTGAAGTTGAACACCTTTTTATTTGTTAGAGTTTAGGGCAAGTTTTTCTTACCCATAAACAAAGTAGTATCTAACTTGCATAGTTCATTTAATGAATCAAGAGCACACCATATATAAAGTTCCTAACATGGTGCATCACCCATAAAAAACATTCCTTGCTGAACTCTAAAGCTGCCCCTCATTGCATTTCAGCATTATTTTCCCGATTTTTCTGTGACTCCCATATGCCTCCTATCAGTGCTTACTACTATACTAATATTCCTTCTCTATCCTAAAAAACTTACAACATTGTTCTCATTTATCCTGCATTAAACCTCTTGTTAATACTAGATCTCTTTTAAAGCAAAGTTCAGCCTCTTTATCAGCTATTCTATATTAACATCTGTACCTAGATTTCCAGTGACAGCAAAATCTACCTTTAAAAAAAAAAAAATTATTGTTTAAAGTATTATCTAAGATGCCTTTTTCCCCATTGACCTCTCCCTGGACAACCCCTCACCCCAGCACATGCTATCACTCCCTGACTGTGCCCATTGGTTATGTTCATTTGCATACATACAAGTCCTTTAATCTTTTACCCCCCGCAACTTCCCTCATAGGTTGGACAGTCTGTTCAATGCTTCTATGACTCTGGTTCTGTTTTTGTTCGTCAGTTAATGTTGTTCATTATATTCCAAAAACGAGTGAGATCATTTGATATTTATATCTTTCTCTAACTGCCTTATTTCACTTAGTATAGTGTTCTTGAGTTCCGTCTATTCTGTTGCAAATGGTAAAAGCTCCTTCTTTTTTACAGCAGCATAGTATTCCATTGTGTAGTTGTACCACAGTTTTTTAATCCACTCATCTGCTGATGGGCACTTAGGGTATTTCTAAATATTAGCTATTGAAAATTGTGCTTCTATGAACCTAGGGGTCCATAATCCTTTCTGACTGATGTTTCTGTTTTCTTGGGATATATTCCTAGAAGTGGGATTACTGGGTCAAAAGAAAGTTACATTTTCAATTTTCTGAGAAAACGCCGTGGTTTCCACAGTGGCTGCATCAGTCTACATTCTCACCAGCACTGTAAGAGGGTTCCTTTTTCTCCAAATCCTCGCCAGCATTTGCCCTTTGTTGCTTTGTTGATCATAGCCATTCTGACAAGTTCTTATGCTAGTGGGATGGTACCTTACTGTTGTTTTGATTTGCTTCTCTCAAATGATAGTGACTTTAAGAAACCTATATAATAAAAGGCTAATATGCAAATTATCCCCTCAAACAGGAGTTAGACCATGAGTTCAACTGGGAATTTGAGCAGAGGGTAGGGCCAGATGGCCAACCACTCACAGTCCCCAACCCTGGGCAGACCCTGCCCCAGATAGGCTCTCCCCACCACCATCAGGAGCGGAGCTGGTCAACTGCCCGAAGCCCCTTCCTTGGCCAGCCCCACACACAATCGCCTCCTCCAACCCTGATTCTGGGCCAGGCCTGCCCACTAACCACCCTCAGCTCCTCCCCCAGTGGGCCCGCCCCAATCAGTCCCTATTAGAGCAGGTCGGCCAGACCCCACCCATTCACGAATTCCTGCACTGAGCCTCTAGTGTTTTCATGTGTGTCTTGGGTTTCTATATGTCCTCTTTTGAAAAGTGTCTATTTAGGTCCTTTACCCATTATTTGGATTGTTTATCTTCCTTTTGTTAAGTTATATGAGTTCTCTGTAAATTTTGGAGATTAAACACTTACTGGATATAACATTGGGAAGTATGTTCTCCCATGAAGTGTGTTTTCTTGTTGTTTTGTTGATGGTTTCTTTGCTGTGCAGAAGCTTTTCATTTTGATGTAGTCCAATTTGTTTATTTTTTCCTTAGTTTCCCTTGCCCTAGGAGTTATACTGGTAAAGATATAGCTTTGACAAGTGTCTGCTATTTTGCAGCCTATGGCTTCCTCTAAGATTTTAATGGTTTCCCACCTTACATTTAAGTCCTTTATCCATTCTGAGTTTACTTTTGTATATGGCATAAGTTGGTTGTCTATTTTTATTTATTTTTATTTATTCATTAAGGTATTATATATGTGTCTTATAACCCCATTGACCCACACCCCGAACTCATGTCTTCATACCCCTAGTGTCTGTGTCCATTGGTTAAGCTTATATATATGCATACAATTCCTTTGGTTGATCTCTCCCTTTTATGCTCACCCTCCATTACCTTCCCTCTGAGGTTTGAACATCTGACTGATGCTTCTCTGTCTCTGGATCTGCTTTTGTTAATCAGTTTATGTTGTTCATTATATTCCAACAAATGAGTGAGATAATGTGATATTTATTTCTCTGACTGGCTTATTTCACTTAGCATAATGCTCTCCAGGTCCATCCATGCTATTGCAAATGGTAAGAATTCTTTTATTTTTATAGCAGCATAGTATTCCATAGTGTTGCTGTACCACGGTTTTTTAATCTACTCCTCTGCTGATGAGCACTTAGGCTGTTTCCAAATCTTAGCTATGGTAAATTGTGCTATGAACATAGGGGCTCCACCATTTATTGAAGAGACTGTCTTGACTCCATTGTATATTCTTGCCTCCTTTTGTCAAATATTGAGCTTAATGGCTTGGGTCAATTTCTGTGCTCTCTGTTGTTTCATTGGTCTTTTTGTCTGTTCTTATGCCAGTACCAGGCAGTTTTGAGAACAGTGACTTTGTACTGTGGCTTGATATCTGGTATTGTGATCCCTCCAACTTTGTTCTTTTTCAAGATTGCTGCGGCTATTTGGGGTCTTTTTTTTTTTTTTTAATTCCAGATGAATTTTTGGAGAGTTTGTTTTAAATCTTTGAAATAAACCGTTGGCATTTTAATGGGGATTGCATTGAGTCTATAGATTGCTTTGGGTAGTATGAGCATTTTAATGATATTGATTCTACCAGTCCATGAACATGGTATATTCTTCCATTTGTTTATGTCTTTTTTTTTTTTTTTACAGAGTCCTATAATTTTCTGAGATCAGGTCCTTTAACTGCTTAGTTAAATTTATTCCTAAATTAATTGCTTTTTTGCAATGGTAAATGGAATTGATTGTTTAGTTTTTCTTTCTGTGAGCTCATTATTGGTGTATAAAAAAGCCATAGATTTCTGGATGTTAATTTTGTATCCTGCTCCATTAGCAAATTCATTTATTAAGCATAGTAGTTTTTTATGTAGTCTTTAGGGTTTTCTATGTATCGTATCATGTCATCTGTGAATAATAACAGTTTTATATCTTCTCTAATTTGGATACCTTTTATTTCTTCTTCTTGTCTGATTGCTATGGCTAGCACTTCCAATACTATGTCAAAAAGGAGTGGTGAAAGTGGGCATCCCTGTCTTGTTTCTGTTCTTAGAGAAAATGGTTTTAGTTTTTACCCACTGAATATAATGTTGGCTGTAGGTTTGTCATATAAGGCCTTTACTATGTTGAGGCATGATCTATCTATTCCCACTCTGCTGAGAGTTTTTCTCAGAAAAGTGTGTTGTATTTTGTCAAATGCATTCTCTGCATCAATAGATATGATTATGTGATTTTTTATATATATATATTTTATTGATTTTTTACAGAGAGGAAGAGAGAGAGATAGAGAGCTAGAAACGCCGATGAGAGAGAAACATCGATCAACCAGCTGCCTCTTGCACACCCCCTACCGGGGATGTGCCCGCAACCAAGGTACATGCCCTTGACCGGAATCAAACCCGGGACCTTTCAGTCCGCAGACCGATGCTCTACCACTGAGCCAAACCGGTTTCGGCTGATTATGTGATTTTTGTCTCTTAATCTGTTTATATGATGTATCATGTTTATTGGTTTTCAGATATTGTACCATCCTTGTATCCCTGAAATAAATTCCACTTGATCATGATATATGATCTTTCTTATGTAATGCTGATCCGATTTGCTAAAATTTTGTTGAGAATTTTAGTATTTATGTTTATCAGGGATATTGGCCTGTAATTCTCTTTGTTTGTTGTGTCTTTATCTGGTTTTGGAGTTAGGATAATGCTGGCTTCATAGAAAGAGTTTGAAAGTGTGCCTTCATCTTAAATTTTTGGAATAGTCAGAGGATAGTATAAGGTTCTCCCTCCTCCCAACTGGTGGGTGGAGTTATGACATTACTGGCATCTGTCACAGAGACATCTCCAAGACATTGAGCCATCAATCATTGCCTACCAAAGTGTCCTGGAGCCCACCCCTTCCTGTTCTGCCCTGGGTTCAACCCTCTCCTGTTCCTTCCCTTAAAAAGGCCCCAGACCAGCCACGTGCTGCTGATCCTCCATGTCCAGGTGGCAGCCCGGCTGGGTCCATCCCCCCTCCCAACTCCTTCAATTCTGATTTCTCTACCTCCGTAATGAGTCCTGCTCATTACTGGGGAATAAACTTTACTTTAAAACTCCTTGGTGGTCAGTTTCCTGTGCCTCAAACCTTACAGATAGGTTTTAGTTCTTCTTTGAATGTTTGGTAAAGCTCCCCTGTGAAGCCATCCAGTCCAGGACTTTTATTTCCTGGATGTTTTTTTGTTTTGTTTTGTGGGGTTGTTTTTTTTTTTTTTATTTGTTTGTTTTTTATCACTGCTTCAATATTTTCAGTGGTTATTGACCTATTCAGGTTTTTTTTTTTTTTTTTTTTATCCTTCCTGATTGAGTTTGGGAGCTAGTATTTTTCTAAAAATATGTCCATTTAATCAAGGTTGCCCAGTTTATTGGAGTAGAGTTGTTTGTAGTATATATTTACAATCCTTTGTATGTCTGTGGGGTCAGTTGTTACTCCCTGTTTCATTTCTGATTTTGTTTATTTGTGTCCTATCTCCTTGATTCTTGATGAGCCAGTCTAGAGGTTCATCAATCTTGTTTATCCTTTCAAAGAACCAGGTCTTTGTTTCATTGATTTTTTTTTTTTTTTTTTTTTTTGTCTCTATGTTGTTTATTTCCTTCCTCCTTATTTATTCTGGGCTTTCCTTGTTGCTCTCTTTTTAATTCTTTATGTTCCAGGGTTAGACAATTTATTATCATTTTTTTCTTATTTTGTCAGGTAGGCCTCTAGAGCTATGAACTTCCTTCTTGGGGCTGCTTTCACTGTGTCCATAGATATTGGATATTTGTGTATTTGTTGTCATTTGTTTTCAGGATTTTAAATGTCTTTTTTTTTTTTATCTCTTTCGTAACCTTATCAATGTTTAATAGTATGCTATTCAGCCTCCAAGTGTTTGAATATTTTAAATTGTTTTTATCATAGTTGATTTATAATATTATGCCACTGTGGTCTGAGAAGATGCTTGACATGATTTCTATCTTTTTGAATTTGGGGAGATTTCACTTGTGTCCCAATATGTGGTCTATCTTTGATAACGTACCATGTGCAGTTGTTGAGAAATTATATTCTGTAGCACTGGGGTGAAATGTTCTGGAGATGTCAATTAAGTCCATCTGATCTAGTGAGTGATTTAGGATTGTTGTTTCTTTCTGATTTTTTGTGCAGAGGATTTATCCAGTGATGCCAGTGAGTTATTAAAGTTGCCTACTAGGATTTTGTTGTTGTCAACATCCACGTTGATTTATTCAGAAGTTTTTTTTTAAATGTATTTGGGTACCCCTATATTGGATGCATTTGTTTTCTAGAGTTTTATCTTCTTGTTGTGGTGGTCCCTTTGGTATTATGAAGTGGCCTTCCTGTCCCTTGCTATGGCCTTCACTTTGAAGTCCATTTTGTCTGGTATAAGTATTCCTACCCCAGCTTTTTTTTATTTTTTTATTTCCATTTTCTTGACATATATTTTTCCATCCCTTCATTCGCAGTCTGTGTGTTTCTTGTTCTGAGGTGAGTCTATTATAGACAGCATATGTATGGATCATGCTTTTTTATCCATTTAGTCACTTGAGGTCTTTTGATTGGAACATTCAATCCATTTATGTTAAAGTTTATTATTGATAGGTACTTGTTTGTAGCTATTTTTATTTATTTTTATTTTTTCCCCATTTTTTTATTCATTTATTATCTGTGTACATAATTTAACATTGCCCCCCCCCCATACATACCCCCCCTCCCCAGAGTTTTGTGTCCATTGGTTGTACTTATATGCATGCATACAAGTCCTTCGGTTGATCTATTATCTCCCCCAGATCTCCCTACCCTACCTGCTGTAATTTGACAGTCTACTTGTTGTTTTACTGTCTCTATATCTATCTTTTGGTTCACCAGTTTATAATGTTCTTTATTATCCATAAATGAGTGAGGTCATGTGGTGTTTCTCTTTCATTAACTGGCTTATTTCACTCAGCATGATGTTCTCCAATTAAATCCAGGTTGCTGCAAATGGTGAGAATTCCTTCTTTTTTTATGGCAGCATAGCATTCCATTGTGTAGATGTACCATAGTTTTTGGATCCAATTATCTGCTGATGGGCACCTAGGCTGTTTCCAAATTCTATCTATTATAGATTGTGCTGCCATAAAAAAAGAAGGGGTGCATATATCCTTTCTGATTGGTGTTTCTAGTTTCTTGGGATATATTTCTAGGAGTGGGATTACTGGGTCAAATGGGAGTTCCATTTTCAGTTTTTTGAGGAAACTCCACACTGTTCTCCACAGTGGTTGCACCAGTCTCCATTCCCACCAGCAGTGCACGAGGGTTCCTTTTTCTCCCCAACCTCGCCAACACTTGTCGTTTGTTGATTTGTTGATGTTGGCCATTCTGACTGGTGTGAGATGGTACCACATTGTTGTTTTGATTTGCATCTCTCGGATAGTGACTTTGAGCATGTTTGCATGCGCCTTTTGGCCTTCCTTCTGTCTTCTTTTGAAAATATTCTATTTAGGTCCATTGCCCATTTTTTAATTGGATCATTCATTTTCCTTTTATTTAGTTGTATAAGATGTTTGTAGATGTTGGAGATTAAACCTTTATCAGTGGTAACATTTGCAAATATGTTCTCCCACACACTGGGCTTTCTTGTTTTTTTTGTTGACGGTTTCTTTTGCTGTAAAAAAGCTTTTTATTTTGATGTAGTCCAATTTGTTTATTTTCTCTTTAGCTTCCATTGCCCTAGGGGAAGTATCAGTGAAGAAGTTCTTTTGGCATATGTCTGAGATTTTGCTGCCTGTGGATGCTTCAAGTATTTTTATAGTTTCCCATCTGATGTTTAAGTCCTGTATCCATTTTGAGTTTATTTTTGTGTATGGTGTAAGTTGGTGATCTAGTTTCATTCTTTTGCATGTATCAGTCCAATTTTCCCAACACCATTTATTGAAGAGACTGTCTTGACTCTATTGTATATTCGTGCCTCCTTTGTCAAATATTAAATGAGCATAGTGATTTGGGTTGATATCTGGGTTCTCAATTCGATTCCATTGATCTATATGTCTGTTCTTGTGCCAGTACCAGGCTGTTTTGAGAACAGTGGCTTTGTAATACAGCTTGAAGTCTAGTATTGATATCCCTCCTACTTTACTCTTCTTTCTCAGGATTGCTGTGGCTATTCGGGGTCTTTTATTGTTCCAAATGAACTTTTTGAGAGTTTTTTCTAGGTCAGTGAAATATGCCGTTGGTATTTTAATGGGGAGTGCATTGAACCTGTAGATTTCTTTAGGAGGTATGGACATTTTGATGATGTTGATTCTACCAATCCATGAACATGGTATGTTCTTCCATCTGTTTACATCTTCCTCTATCTCTTTTTTCAGTGTCGTGTGATTTTCTACAAATAGGTCCTTTACTTCCTCAGTTAAATTTATTCCTAGGTATCTTAATTTTTTTGGTGGAATGGTAAATGTAATTGCTCTTTTAGTCTCTGTTTCTATAATTTCACTGTTGGTGTATAGAAATGCCATGGATTTCTTGGCATTAATTCTGTATCCTGCTACATTGCCAAATTCATTTATTAAGTCAATTAGTTTTTTAATGGAGTCTTTTGGGTTTTTTATGTACAATATCATGTCATCTGCAAATAAGGATAACTTTACTTCTTCTTTTCCAATTTGGATGCCTTTTATTTCCTCTTCTTGTCTAACTGCAATGGCTAGTACTTCCAGTACTATGTCAAATAGGAGTGGCGAAAGTGGGCATCCCTGTCTTGTTCCTGTTCTTAGAGGGAATGGTTTTATTAATAGTTTTTGCCCATTGAATATGATGTTGGCTGTGGGTTTATCATATATAGCTTTTATTATGTTGAGGTATGATCCTTGTACTCCCACCTTGTTGAAAGTTTTTATCAGGAAAGGGTGTTGGATTTTATCAAATGCTTTTTCTGCAGCAATTGATATGACTGTATGATTTTTATCTTTCAATTTGTTTATGCGATGTATCATGTTTATTGATTTGCGGATATTGTACCATCCTTGCATTCCTGGAATAAATCCTACTTGGTCATGGTATATGATCTTTGTGATGTTCTGCTGGAGCCGATTTGCTAGAATTTTGTTGAAGATTTTGGCATCTACAATATGTTCATGAGGGATATTGGCCTGTAATTCTCTTTCATTGAGTTGTCTTTATCTGGTTTTGGTATTAGGGGGTATTTTTATTTTTTGTTCCCATGTTTCTACTTCTCTTTTTATTTTTTATTTTTACATCAGTCCCTTTAGCATTTCTTGTATTGCTGGCTTGCTAGGGATAAACTCACTTAGACTTATGCTATCTGTGAAGCTCCTTATTTTCACTTCAATTTTGAATGATAGTCTTTCTGTATAGCATCTTCTGGGACTCAGGCCCCTGTCTTGCATCACTTTGTATACTTCCTTTCATTCCTTCCTAGCCTGATGTATTTCTGTTGAGAAATCTTTTAATAATCTAATGGGAGATCTGTGTAGGTAACTCTCAGTCTCTCTTGCAGCCTTTAAGTTTCTCTCTCCTTGTCATTAACATTTGCCATTGTAATTACAATATGGGTTGGTGTGGGTCTTTTTGGATTCATCTTGTTTGGGACTCTCTGTGGTTGTGTGACTTTCTTCTTCCTCAAATCAGGGAAGTCTTCTAACATTATTTCTTCAAGTAGGTTTTCTAACCCTTGTTCTTCTTCTTGTTTCTGAACCCCTATTATACATGTGTTGCTCGGTCATCAACTTTCTCTAGTATACTGTTGAAACCTTCCATTGTGGTTTTTATTATAGCTCTACAACTCTTTATTTCCTCTTTATTCTTACATAAGTTTCTAATCCATTTGGTTTATGAACTGTATGGCTCTTATTCTGAATTATTTTTCTGACAAATTGCATGCCTCTATTTCATTTAGGTTATTTTCTGGTGTTTCCTTCTTTCTGTTTTTTTTTTGTTTGTTTGTTTGTTTGTTTTTGGGGGGGTTGTTATTTTGTCTCCCCATTTTTGCTCTTACCAAAGGATTCAGGTGTTGAGTCACATTGGGCCTGTGACTACAGTGGCCAGTTTGGTGGTAGTTCGCAAGGACACCAGGGTTTGGGTTGATGCATCAGGCTTGGCCACAATTTGTGTAGTCATGGTGCCTGGAGTTGCAGTGTGAGGCACCTAGTAGGGTTTGGCTGCCTACAATTTGGTTGCAATGCACAAGGTTTCTGCCTCAGGTGTGGTAACAGCTAACTTGCTGCTTGATGTACTGGGGTTGCTTAGTAGAGCTTGGCTGCTCACACTCAGTTTCAGTGCCTTGGATTGCTGCATCAAACTTGGCGACAGCTAGTGCAGTTGTTGCATATGGGGTTGCTGCGTAAGGCTTGGGTTTTTGTGCATGAACAGGTCAACCGGGGTGGCTGTGAAAGTTGTGGCTGTTTGCATGTAGTCTCAATGCTCAGGTCATGATGCTCCAGAACTCACAGAAGCCTGCAGTCAAGGAGGCTGGAGGCTCAGAGTACATGGGCCTGTATCCAAGACAGCATAGACCTGGCTGGAATTGCTGTAGGGTACTGGGTGGTGTCTGAGAACACCATGGGTGGAGATGAGACTGGGCTCCTAGTCACAGCAGCTCTCCCCTTAAAGATGGTGTGTTCTCTGTGACAGAGCCAGCTGCCCCAAGAGAGACTGCAGTGGTAGCAGAGGCTGCCAGGCTAGGGGAACCTGGTCCACCATCCCCCAAAAGTCCTATAGAATTTAACTGTCCCTCACTCACACACATACATGCCACATGTCTACGTGCTCCCCTTTACCTTCCTCACTCATTCACATCTTTCCCAAAGTCTACCTTCTTTCTACATTACATACTGTAATTGCTGATTTTTTCCCAAGACAAAGCCCCGTGCCCCCCTTTTAAGGTTTTTGGTTTTGCTTTTTTTTAAATAAATATTTTAATTTGTTTGTTTGGTTGTTTTCCTACCTGGGATTCCTCCCCACTCTCCTCTTACTTGGGAGCAGGGAAAGAAACTGGCTGACAGACCCTCATTTCTAAAAGATAAGTTAAAAAAGCCAACAAAAACAAGAGGCTTTTCACAGCTCAGTTTACTAATTCTACCAAATTCCTCAGGTTTCTTCTCATCATTTATCAATGAGATATTCCTCTGGAGATGTCTTCTAAAGCCTTTTTATATTTTCATAATATTCCCAAACCCCCCTAAAACAAACAAAATACAGAAGAAGCAATTCTCCATAAATGAAAGAAAAAGCATCCCCTTTAATCATGTTTCAAATTCTTTATAATAAGAAAGAAAGACACTAAAGCAGACAAAAAATTACTGTCAAATCTTAGTTATGTTGTGTTTACACATGACATCCCCATCAAAGAAATATAAATATATAAACATATTTTCTGTTATTCTATAAACATGTTTATACAAAGCATTAGTAAATATTAAGAAATTATTGTTTGAGTGGGAGAGTATTAATAAGGCCAAAATGGTATCTTTAAAACAATCAAGTATATATAAATTTTAATAGCAACTTTGTAACCAAATTTCACCTTCCTCCTTTGGATTACACTTCCTGTTGTTACTACTGTTATAAAAATGTACTTTAGACACATATTTTAATGTCTCCATGAATTAAGTTATACCATACCTTCACAGTATAATTGAAGTATTTGGCTGACTGCATGAACCGATGAAATCCATCACTTTCTCTTGTTGCTACGGTTATAACTAATAATTTATCTGCAAAGATAGAAGAAAATATCATAAAATGGTTTACTAAGAAAGAAGTTAAGTGCTCTCACTTTACAATGACTTACACCTATGGGAATGGCATAACAATAAACAAAGAGCTGTTGAAAAAATAGGCATGTCAAGCTGGTTATACTACTGCCAAATGATGAACCACAGCAAAATAATCATTTTAATAGTAAGAAAGTATAATAATGTTTTTGGAAAAGCACACCCTTGACAAGATTTTCTCCACTCCCAAAAAATCATTTCCATAAAATACATAAAAATTTTATCTGTAAAGATAAAATCTCTTAGGTATTATCTAATCAACCAGCTTCACTGTCATCTATAAAAAAGTGAAGTCTGGATCCACATGATATTACTCAAAACACTAGCATGTACAAAAATAAAAGATCCAACCATGAGACTGGTCTTAATATTAAAAAATAAGTTGATAAATTGGGAGCATATACTTAGAAACAGAATCAATTTTTTTTACTATTAATGAAAAAAGTACATAAGTCTGTAAACACAACCTTTACATCACATTTGATACTTCTGCTTTTTCCTAAAGAATAAAAGAAACATCTTTATTGATACAGCTCCTAGGGCAATGAAAATTAAAGAGAAAATAAACAAATGAGACTATCCTATCAAATAAAAGAGTAATATGCAAATTAACCATTAGTCCACTCAAGCCATGTCCACCAAAACACCCACCAGCCAATCAGAGCGAGTATGCAAATTAACCCCAACCAAGATGGCCAGAGCCACAGAGAGCAGTTGAGAGGCTTGGGTTTCCCCAGCAACGGAAGCCACGCTTTCCACACACCCTGGCCAGCCTAGGCCTCCACTCAAGGCTACAAAGTTTCAATGATAGAAGTTACATAAAACCAAACAGAAATGGTGGCAGCCAGAGTGAGCAGGGGACTTGGCTCCACTCCAGGATACGAAGTTTCAATTGTAGAAGGTAAATAAATTCCAGATACTAGGGTCTCCGCTTGAGTCGCCAGGGGCACTGGCAGGGGGGCGGTGGCCAGCCTGAAAACCACCACAGGTACATCACCAGGCTGCCCTATGCCCCAAGGGAACCCCCACTATGATCCAGGACACTCTTCAGGGCAAACCAGCTGCCCCCACCCATGCCCCAGTCCTCTATCCTATCTAATAAAAGAGAAATATTCACATTGACCATTACTCCAACATACAAGATGGCTGCCCCCATGTGGTCAAAGATCCCACTCCCATGTGGACACAAGATGGCCACCACAAGATGGCCAGCAGGGGAGGACAGTTGGGAGGCACCAGGCCTGCAAGGGAGGACAGTTGAGAGGGACCAGGTCTGCCAGTTGGAGGCGATCAGTCCTGTAGGGGAGGGCAGTTAGGGGTGGCCAGGCTGGCAGAGGAGGGAAATTGGGGGTAAACAGGCTGGCAGGGAAGCAGTTAGACATCAATCAGGCTGGCATGGGAGTGGTTAGGGATGATCAGGTTGGCAGGCAGAAGTGGTTAGGGGCAATCAGGAAGGCAGGCAGGTGAGCAGTTGGGAGCCAGCAGTTCTGGGTTGTGAGAGGGATTTCTGACTGCCCATTTAGACCCATCAGGATCGGGTCTAAATGGGCAGTTGAACATCCCTTGAGGGGTCCCAGATTGGAGAGAGTACAGGCTGCGCTGAGGGACACCCCCCCTACCCCATGCACGAATTTTGTGCACAGGCCTCTAGTATCAAAATAAAAAGCTTTTGCACAACAAAAGAAACCATCAGAAAACAACTGCATGGGATAACATATTTGCCAGTGTTATCTCAATAAGGGTTTAATCTCTAACATTTACAGGGACTTCATACAACTTAACAAAAGGAAGATAAACAATCCAATAAAAAAGGGGGGGGGCAATGGATCTAAATAGATACTTTTCGAAAGAGGAGATACAGAAGACCAAGAGCCATATGAAAACATGTTCAAAGGTAAAACGAAGATGAAGGCGTAGGCGAGTAACTAACTTATTACCTCACACAACAATTTCACAACTACAACGAAAAGACAAAATGTCTATCACCCAAAACCACGGGAAAGCTGGCTGAAAGAGAAAGCAGCACAAGCGCTGAAAAGCTGAAAAGCCTAGGTAAGGAGGTACACAAATCAGGCTGGTGGTGGGCGACTGGGCATGCAGCTTTTTTCAACCAGAAGGTAAACAAGCTCCCAATCACTTTGAAATCCAGTTTCTGCGGTCACGGGAGGGGGGAGGGAGGGCAGACACCTACAGGGAGAAGCTGGTCTGTCGGCCATTAGGTCCGAAAGTAAGGGTGAGTTTTTGCAGAGGTGCGTGCAGCAATCATTGTTCACTGTGCTGGAGCGCGGTGACTTGGAAACTCTGAAAGGCAGAGTTAGCTGATGGCAGCCATCGCTGTTTGACACGCCCCAGCCTAGTGATGTCCTGAGGTCTCACCCCATCCAGAGGCCCAGCCCCGCACATTCTACAAACCTGCCCAGGCTCCACCCAGCTGCTTTTGCATAATCAGCAAAAATGCTGAGAAAAGGAAGGAGATCTCAAGCAAAAGAAATGGAGGAGAACAAAAGACTGGATATAGAGTTCAAAACCACGGTTATAAGGTTTTTCAAGAATTTCCTAGAAAAGGCCAATAAATTAAACAAGACCTTTGAGGATATGAAAGAAAATTAAACCAACTAGAAATTAAACATACACTGACTGAAATAAAAATATTATACAGAGACCCAACAGCAGACTAGAAGAACACAAGAATCAAGTCAAAGATTTCGAATATGAAGAGGCAAAGGACACTGCTCTGGAGAAGCAAGAAGAGAAGGGAATCAAAAAGTTGAAGATAGTGTAAGAAGCCTCTGGGACAACTTCAAGTGTACCAACATCTAAACTATGGGGGTGCCAGAAGAAGAGAGAGAGCAAAATATTGAAAATCTATTTGAAGAAATAATGACAGAAAACTTACCCCACCTGGTGAAAAAAATAGACTTACAAGTCCAGGATGCATACAAAGCACAAAACAAAAGGAATCCAAAGAGGACCATACCAGGACACATCATAATTAAAATGCCAAGAGCAAAAGACAAAGAGAAAATCTTACAAGCAGCAAGAGAAAAACAGTTACCTACAAGGGAGCACCCATATTATTATCAGCTGATTTCTCAACAGAAACTATTCAGGCCAGATGGGAGTAGCAAGAAATATTCAAAGTGATGAACAGCAAGAACCTACAACCAAGATTACTCTACCCAGCAAAGTTATCATTCAGAATTGAAGGGCAGATAAAAA